>NC_068569.1:49170293-49488694 GCF_025698545.1 Gossypium raimondii | reverse complement strand
CTCTTGTCTTGTTTCTTTGATGCTATCAAAATGGAAGCTTGCCTATCTACCTTGCTATCCAAATGAGGCTAATTGTCGAGTTTGTCTCTACTCAACAAATGACCCTTCCCATCTTCGAATGAGAGTTTGTCTCTGCCATAAATCAGGGTCTCCCTGAAAGACTTGTATGAAGGGGGTAAAGAGAACAATAATAGCATAGCTTGATCTTCATCATCAATATGAACCTCAGCATTCTTTAAATCATTTAAAAGAGTAATGAATTGGCTGATGTGATCTCTAAGAAGCTCACCTTCGTTCATGCGAAACGTAAATAGACGTTGTTTCAACACTAAACAGTTAGCCAGAGACTTAGTCGCATAAAGAGTTTCTAACCTTTTCCGCAAGGTGGATGAGGTCTTCTCCATCAATACCTCCTGCAATACCGTATTCGCGAGGCACAACTGGATTGCAGACAAGGTCTTTTCATCAAGCTCTTCCCATTCTGTTTTATTTAGATTCTCAGGCTTTTTCCCGGTAACAACTTTTTTTCAAACCGGATTGAACTAGAATTGCCATCATCCGAACTTGCCACAGATTGAAATTTGTCTCACCATCGAACTTCTCAATTTCAAACCTTATTGTTGCCATATCTGAATGGGCTGATCTATGAAAATTGAACTAGCTCTTATACCACTTGTTAGGGATCGACCCGATTAAACAACAAGTAATAAAAATAGTGGAATAAATTGAGAAATTAAACACACAAATTTAACGTGGAAAAACCCCTCTAAAGAGGATAAAAAACCACGGGCAAATATAATTTTACTATAATGGCAAAAGAATGAAGAGTACAAAAGACGAAGATAAAACTAAACCCCGAAAACCCGAAAAACAAAGAACCCTCAAAACATAAGCACAAAATTCTCTAAATGTGTTATGAGTTCTAATCTAATGGGTGTTTTTTCTAAGGTTATAAAAAAATCTATTTATAGGCTAAATTCATATGTCAAATAATAATAAAATAATCTAAACAAATCGTTGTTTGATGAAATAAATAAACAGAGTTTAACTAAAAGATTATTTTTCAAATTTGACTAAAAATAGAGTCATACTTAACAGTTGGAAAATTACTTTCCCAATTAGGTTGAAAAGTTGGAAAAAATATATATTAAGATAAAATTATCCTTATTTTCTATTGGTTTAGGGTATTAATCTATTAATAAACATAAAAAAAGTTATTGCCTTCTTCCTTTGTGTCTGCTACTTGATTTTCTATATTATTTCAACGGATTTTTCACAAGTATTATATACACAATATATATATTAATTTATTCAAAAACAATGGCTGAACCAAAATGTTAACCTTGGGAGGGTCGACCTAAAACTAGACGTGCTACATAAAACTATTTTTTTTCCTATAACATATATTGTGTATGTTATTATACTATAAAAAATTAGATAAAAATTTTGTTCCACATTATGTATCCAAATATATGATTTCAACAACTTGCAAGTGGGGACAATGAGAAGTAATAAAAGTAGCATATTTTAACGTTATTCTTAATGCATTTTTGGGTGATTATTCGTTATTAATTATGAATTTTATACTCATAATCCTTTTAATTCATGTTTTTATGCTTAATAGAGTGTTTAGGAGAAAAAGGAGCCAAAACCGGAAAATCGAAGCGAGCTATAGGAGCCATATAGGTTGACCCATTCCACACAGGCTACCACACGGCCATGTGGTAGGCCGTGTCGGTTGCGCAGATTGACACTCTGAACTGCAAAAAAACACAATTTTTAGGTTTTTCGGACATCCTAAGACGTATATATGACAAAAATAAAAAGATAGGAGTGAACCGTCATAGAATATTCAAGAAAACAACTTGAAAAACACCATTGAAGTCTATTCTGAAACATATTTCCATCAAGATTGAAGATTCCCAGTTGATTTCTTAGGAGACTATCATGAGTTTCTTTATTTCTTTCAGTTATTCTATATATTGGATGTTTTTATTTTCAAGTATGAACTAATTTTCTAAATACCTAGGAGAGATGAACCCTGTTATAGATTCTGTCGTTTGATTTTTATTTTACGCAATAAATACTTAGTTTCTTATTCTCAATTATATGTACTTAATTCTTAGTTTAATATTTCTAAACTATTAATCCATGTTTGATATGTGCTTAAGTCAGAGTATGATTAGACCCTGTTTAGGAGTGAAACTTGCATAATTGAGTGGAGTTGCATGCAATCCTAAAAATAGGACGATATAAATCTACAGGATTAGAGTCAAATCTAATAGGAGAATCCATAGTACAAGTTAACGCGATAATAGGGGTTTTAATCAGAAAGAAATTTCAATTAATCAACCTAAAGTTAGAAAAGGAAAAAATTAAAAAATCTTAGACCTAAGGGGAGCCATGGCCCCCTTAGTCTCTTAGTGGCTCTGCCACGATTCAAAAATAAATTTTACTTTTAAATTTTATATGTGCATTATTATATTTGAAAAAAATATGTAAGATAAATTTGAAATGATTTTACTTTTAATTTGAAATGATTTTACTTTTAATTAACATTATAAATAAAAATTTTAAAAACCAATTAAATTTTTTATTAAATATTCAATCAAATTTTATGAGGAATAAATTTTATTATAAAAATTAAGTCTATTGACTTGGGTATAGTTGTGCCCCAATTTGTTTTCACTTTGTTTTGTCTTTCCAATCTTTTTATTCATAATAAATATGCTTTTCTTTTATTTAATAAGGGTAAAATCGCAAATTATCATGACATTCCTAATTAGTACATATTAAACCAAATGTGATAATGTAATTTTCGGATTTTAATCAATACCTTTCAATGTATACCAAACATTGTAAAGTAACTTTTCCAAGATTACATGTCATTAGAATAATACATAGGAAAAACACCAAGTGCTACCTTAATGGAAAAATAACTTTCCAAAGTTAAAATTTATCTAAATTAAAATTTCCTTTTCTTATTTATTTATTTTAATTACTATTATCAAATATCTTTTCACCACAAAATCATAAAAATATTTAATTTAAAATTTTAAAATATTATTGAATTTAAATTTTAGATTATATTCTAAATTAATAGATATAAATTATTTAAAATTTATTTTCAATTTAATCATATATCAATGAGATAAATATATTAATTTATTTTATTTAAAATAAATAAATATTATTGAAAATGTTAAAATTAATTAAATTTGTATTTTATCTTTCAAAATTTACTATCATGACTTTTCCAATACATTGAACATTGTAATATTACATTAGAGATTACATCAGACTTATATGTGTGTGGAAACCACAAATATATAATATAAATGTGTGTTTAAAATAACATAAAATAAATAATAAAATGTATTACTCAAACTAATTAATAACAATTACACATGAAATTTGTACAATATTAAAATTAAAAAATAGATTTAATTATTTATCATTTAGTTGTTATCAATTTTGAGTTGATATCGAATTAATTTGTAGCACCAACTCAATCAAATACATCATTAATACTAGAAATCCGATCACAAGCATATGCATGTGGAAACCATGAATTTAAAATGCAGATATGTGTTTAAAAGTAACATACAATAAACAATAAAACGTATGGTTCGAAACTAATTAATTATAATAGCACATAGGGGCGAAGCCAAAAAAATATTTTAGGGGGGCTGAAATTAAATTGTAACTTTTACGATAGTAAAAATATAATTTCACCATTTTAATAGCCTCTATTTTTATAATTTTTAAAGGATTAAATTAAATTTTTATCATTTTTAAGGGGGCCAAAGTATAATTTTATCTTTACAAATTTAAAATTTTCAAAAGGCTTAAATAGAAAATTTTCCATTTTAGGGGGTCGGGCCCCTTCCAGCCCCCCTTGGCTTCGCCCCTAATAACACATGAAATTAACAACATAAATACATCATATTAACAATACTAAATGCACTACATTTATTTATCATGGCGTTATCATCAATTGTGAGTTAGTGTCAAGTTGACTTGTGACACCAACTTAATTAACAACATTATTAATATATACAATTAATGGAGATAATAAATTACGCACATTAAAATAAAAATGTATATAATATATTAAAATGAAGCTTTGGTTAAATGGTAAATTTAAGGATTTTTAATCCAATTAATGTAGGTTTAAATCCCAATATATGTATATTTTATTGATTTTTGTTAAAATGAATATATTAAAATAATCTTGAATAATATAATTTATTTTAATTACAAAAGATATTTTCATAATTTTCCTATCGAATTGGTGACATGGTTGAGAGTGACACCAATTCAAGAAAATACTTAAATAATTGCATAGATTCTTAGTAATCTTATTCTTAACAATCACATTCTATTAAAAATTTATCATGGAAATGTACCAAACACTACCTAATTAAACTAAAATGTTAAAAGAAAATAAAAAAATAATTAAATTGATGAAAAGGGAAATTAAAAAATATGTAGGTATTAATTGTGCAATTAAACTAAAATGTTATAAATTTACAGCAGTAGTAATAAATTAAAATTTAGTGTGATATTTTGAACGTGGGTTGCTGTGGAGTGGAGTTAAAACGTGGATTATAAGAAAAACACTAAATCAATGTGAGAACTTGAGACTTGAAAGGAGTCCTTTTTATCTCAATTCCCAGAAACTGTTTTCCCTGTTTATGTTCACCCATCGATCCTTGCAATGGCCAATACCAATCTCCCTCGAAGAATAATTAAGGTTCCTTTTTCTATCTCCCTCCTCTCCTTTTCTGGGTTTCTACACATTGCTTTCATAGCTTTATTGTTTACGCTTTTAATGAATCAAAAGCTTCAGGTAATTAATTTAAGAGCGTCTTCTTACATTGAAGAAAGCTTTGCTTTTCTTGTTAATTTTCCATGTTTTAATTCTGGTCTCCTTTACCTTTGATCGAAACAGGAAACTCAGCGTCTCCTCAGTGAACCAGGTAAGTCCTTAGCTTTCTTTCTTTTTTCTTTTTTTTTTTAGAAATTCTTGTTAAATTTTGTGTTTTTAGTAGTTTCAATGTTATGAGAAACCAAATTAACTTTCTGGGTTTCTTTTTTTTTAAGAAATTATTTTTTCCTGTTGCCTAAAAGTGTTTTTTTTTTTTTTTGCCCCGCAGCACCTGGAATTAGTGCTTCACCATCAGAGGATAACATGCGATATTTCAATGTGATGATCCTTGGTCCCACACAGTCTCCATATGAAGGTAGTTTATTTTTTTCATCTAATGGTTTAGAAATGTATAATTTGTGTTGATTGTTCAATGTTTATGGCTGATTTACGTCATTAAGAGTGACACCATCCCCAATGGTCAGTCATTAAAATGACCACAATTCGTTTTAAGCAGTATTATTGTTCAGAAAATTGGTTTATGCAGCGTTTATTTTATTTCATTTTCTTTTTTCCCTTTGGTTTTCTAACCTTTGTAAGCAAAAATGGACCCTTGTTTTCAATCTTAAAATGTAGGTTCAATTAGCATGCTTTTTCAGTCTTATCCAGTGCTTAGTCTGGTTTTGGGAAGTTCTTTTTGGCAATATCTCATTTTGTAATTAAAGAATATCATTCATTTTATTGTTTGGAATATTTCGTTTAGGAGGCGTTTTCAAGTTGGAACTATTTTTGCCTGAAGAATATCCCATGACTGCTCCCAAGGTACTCAACTCTCCTGCATCGCTTCTTAGTATTTAGCATGACCTTGTTTTCGTATCCACTGTTGTATACTGGATTGTTTTTCCTTTGATATCCGATATTACTCGTCTTCATGACCTCGTCTAGAAAAGTTTTTATAGGGTTTTGATATGATTTAGGGATGTTGTAGTTTGCTTTTAGAGAAATGTTTTTAATTTGTTGGGGTGTTTTTTCTGGCATGTTTTTACTATTACTGCATCTAGTTTCCATCGCTCTATGTTGTCTTCTTAGTGATTATGAGATATAGTTACCTTTGGTTTGTTAAAATGTTAATCAGTGTAGCAAAACACCAAAACCTGAAGTATATTATATATTAATACTCACTACACTTGAAATGCTGCGGAATGCTCTATAATTTGTTGTTGACTTGTAATTACAGGCTCAGCAGAATTGAATTGTCCTTTTTTAGTATGGCCGAATTAAATACCAAATATGCATTAATCTCCTTTCGTTTTATCAGCTTATAATTTTTGCTTTGATGTCATTTAAAGGAAAATGTTGATCTGCATTCAAACTTTGTGTTATATGCACTGCTTTCCTGAAGTCCTTGTTGTGACATGATCGATGCCTTAGCGTCTACTAACTAGGTAGCCAACTCATTTCTTTGACCCTTGAAAGTTTTACTTTCACCCGGGAAGAACATTTTTCTTTCTAGTGATGCCTTTGCATGTGATTAGCCGTGCGGAACCAAATGTGCTTGGTGGTAATGATCTAATTTGTGCTTACTTTCCTAGTTGAGCTCTGCATGACTAATATGATGCCATTTGAGACTTTGTTGTCTTCCTGCTATCGGTACTTGATTGTCCGGTTTCATAAGATTGGCCTTCTTTGTCTCATTTCTGGTCACTGGACTTCATCGTTTAATTCTCTTGCACTAGCGGTTCATGAATGTGGTATATTCATAGAATTTTAACCGACAGTAGATGGCATTTCAGCATCAAGTTCACCTCTTTTCTCAGAAATTTTCTGTCATTCATTGTCCTTTCTGATATATTTTCTATTTTTAACCACCTAAAAAAATTTGGTATAACAGGTTCGGTTTCTTACAAAGATATATCATCCGAACATTGATAAGGTTTGGTCTACTCGTTCCTTCCATTGTCCTTATTTTATGGTGTGAAAGATGTATTTTCTTGGCTTTGAAGATTGAGCTTTCTTTCAGCTTGGAAGAATATGCCTTGATATTCTCAAAGACAAATGGAGTCCTGCTCTCCAAATCCGAACTGTACTTTTGAGGTATTACAAGTTTCTGTGAAATGAGAGTATAGGTTTTTCATATAGGGTGAATATATCATGGCTCGATGAAAACGATTTAAAACATTTTTTATATTGGCAGAAGATTTTCTAGTAAATATGGTTGAATATTTCTTTTCCACCACTGCCTACTTTTGGCTTAGATTAATACTGAGATTATCATCTATATTCCAGCATTCAAGCACTCTTGAGTGCTCCAAATCCCGATGATCCACTCTCCGAGAACATTGCTAAACACTGGAAAACGAATGAGGCTGAAGCTGTCGAGACAGGTAAGAAAAATCTCTACTTACAGTGTTAAGGTCATTGGGATTGGTCAACACACTACTACAAATCAAAGGAAGATATGCTGCCATTCTTATAATTAACTGTTCTTGATTTCCGTTTTGCAGCTAAGGAATGGACCCGTCTATACGCAAGCGGTGCATGACATACAAGTGGCGGAAACATTTGCCTTGTTAAAAATAACATTTTGTGCAATGTAAGCGATTGAATGTCAATTCTGTAAGGATATTTGGAAGGTTTAAACGTTAGGGAAAGTTTGATATTGGCAAAGCTTCCCAGTTGCTGTCTGTTAAATGTTTAATCGTTTCCCCATTGGAAGCTGTCTGAACTTGTATGATAATATCAACATTGTTCTTCTAAAACTCTCAAAATGCTGAACTAAGGGATTATTCTTTAATATATCCATTTCAGATTCTTATTACTGGTCGGATTAACGATGATGCATTGTTTTTGTGGTTTGGTCATCAATTGAAAACAGAGAAAAGGTGAAATGATATGATGGAATAATATGAATATGTTAGTGTTTGGACTGGAAAAACACAAGTGAGGGACTAAAATGAAAACTGATTAAAAATGAAATTATTGCATGTGCTTTTCCTCAAGTTTGAGTTTTGAAGAGTAAAAGTATCATGGAGGCACATATATTTAGAGTTGGATTAACTTAAAAATAGGTAAATTAGTTTTTATTTAGTAGATAAATAGTAAACTGGTCTTCCTAATAAAATTTATTTATTTCTATTATTAAAAATTAGTTCTTGTATATTAAAAGATCAATTTGCACTTTAATCTAAGTGTAGGAACTAATTTACTTATTTTTGAGTAAAGTGCAATTTGACTTTTAGTATAAAAGTTTTCAACAATATAAAAAAAAGTATTTGCTAATTGAGGATATAAAGAATCAAATATTATTTTGATAAAATCTATAAACGTAAAGAATCATTACAACCTTAAATATCATAATATTTTAACTAAAGTGAGGTTTAGGTTTTATAAATTTATATCATCTAATTTAATATTTTCTTAAACTCCATGCAAATTTAATATAAATTATCTCCAATATTTTTTATTTTGAATGTAATACTATCTCTCATATTTGAATATTAAATATAATTTTCAAAAGCCCAATTTTGCATCTATTAGTACGTAAACCAATATATAAACATACAAAACTTCGGTCCATTGTTTAAACTTTAGGGTAAATTACAAAAAAAAATCACTTTTGTTTGAAATGTTATGTTTTAGTCGCTTACGTTATCGTTTTGTTACGAAGTCCATTACCTCACTAACGACAATCCTACATGGCAGTCCAAATGGATTTTAAATGTCAACTTAGATGTCTAGTTGGACTGAAAATAGATTTTTATTTTTTTATGAAAATATTATACAAAATTTTGCCCTAAATTTAACAAGAAGAAAAATCCTAATCAAGGATTGCTTGCAACTTCTTCTTCTTCTATTTCTTCTCTGTCATTATGCTCTTCTCTTTTATTTCTTATGGTAATTTTCCAAAACCCAGTTATTGCTTCTTTTTAAACAGGAGAAAATTGAGTTTTAGGGAAAAATTTTATATTTTATTGTCATAAAAAAATTAAAAATCTATTTTCATCCCTGGACATCCAAGTTGGCATTTAAAACTTATTTAGACTGCCACATAGGACTGTTATTAGGGAGGTAACAGAGCTTAACGGCAGAGTGACCACTTCGTAAGAAAATGATAACGTAAGTAACTAAAACGTAATATTTCAAATATAAATGACTAAACTATAATCTAAGACAAAGAAAAGTGACTATTTTTATAGTTTACCTTAAGCTTTAACCGTCGGTGTATGCAACATGAATTTTTTCAACTTTATATGCACTTTTAAATCCGATAATTTTTATCATAGTACAAAAATAAGATTTTAATAAACATGAAGGAATTGGGAAATAATTTATGAAACTTATACAAAATTATACCAAAACAGAAAATTATGAATGATATTAACCTTTTGAATTTTTTTATACAATACTTAAAATCATTTATAATTCCACCCCACCTTTTAAATAGGAGAATAAAGGCACTTGAGTACGTCCGAATTCACGTTCTCCTGCATTAGCAATAATACCAATGTCAATTGAGCTAACAATTAATCAACATTTAATATAGGTTAAAATATGTTCAAGTCTCTTAACTTTTCATACATTTGGAATTTAGTACTCTTACTTTTTGAACTTAAAAATGTAAGTCAAATTGTCAAAACTATTATTTTTTGTGTTAAACTCAGATTCGTTAAACATTTTTTCAGTTACATAAATACCAAATGAGGTTTTTTTTTGGCTTATATGCCCAAATAACCCTTAAGAAATTGAAAAAAGAAAAAATCAATTAAGACCCTGTATTAAATTCACACCCAATTGAGCCCTTGTCGTTAACCAAAAAAATCAAATTAAGCCCTTCCATTAACAAAATTCATATATAGTTGATCACACTGACTATTAATATAAATTAATGGACTAATAAGATGGTGACACATGTCAATTTTTTGGTGTAATCTAATATTTTCTCATAAAAATCATAAAAATTATTAAAAATAAAAATATTATTGAAAGTATTAAAATTTAAAAATACTAAAATTGATATAAACTTATAAAATTATAATAAAATAATAAAATTAATAAAATTAATAAACCATATTTAAAAATCTTAAAACTTATCAAAATCATAAAAAATCATAAAACTTATAAAATTATAAAAATTTACTTGAAATAGAGGTTAAAATTTGAAAACCCTGGGTCTGGACGGTTGAAGGAGATGATGATTATATCTCCTTCCACCAAATTGTTAATGTTTAATCAATTATATTTTAATTAAGTAAATCTTTAAATTATTAAAACTAATCCACACACAAATGACCGTCCACCATCTCATGATTAGGTGTGTTTTAATTGTTGTTGTTTTTTATTTTGGTTAATTGTAATTTAAGTTCCCAAGTCATTTATTAATTAAGAATCTATAGTGAATAGATTTTATAATTTAGTCCTTGAGTCCTAATTAATCACAATTTTAGTTAAATTTATTATTCAAATTGCAATTCATCCTTATTTAATATTTACGGTCTTAATTCATGAAAACGAGGTCCCAAAAGCACAATTTCTGATACCACTAAAATCAGGTCGTTACATAATTAGAGCTCAAATGATTTATAAATAAGTTCCAACTTTTCACCTATATTAATTATAAATTCATTTAGTCACGAAGTCATTCTACTATAGTATTGTGACTGAGTTCTCCATAATTACAGATCATTACGAAAGCTACTCAATCAGTGCTCGTCTAATAACCTTGTCATAAGTGTGTTACTCTCATAGGATATCTTTAATTTTTTTGGGATAAATTCGTTATCCTAATATGATCCTATTTTATCTCATAGTAATTATTACATCTTCCTTCACAAAAAGTCAATTACTATCAAATAGTAATTAATTAAGTAATTTATCACAAAGACAAAAGACATGTGGCCACGTTAACTTTTCATCTATCATGTAATGTCAATGAGAAGATATCATTTACCCATTAGCTGAGCTATAAATTTTGCTATTGTGAATGATGCTACATACTACATAAGTCATATACCTAATACACCCAACTCTTGGTTCCTTATCTATTTGAACTCTAGTTTTTACTTACATCAAAGTATATGAGTCACACATACATAGTCCATCATCCACTAAAGATTAAAGTATGTCACACTATGAACTTCGCAAGTGAATAAATCCATAAACAAAACTAGGATTTGTTCTACTTGAGTCCTATCTGATGTATTGTCAGTCCAATCAATCACATCTATATCTCTATCTTCTGGGAGTCATCCACTCCGATGCTCAAGAAAAATCATCTCCTCAATTGCACTTGATAGATATCATATTAGTCAATTGGTTTGCTCATTTCCGATTAGACTAAGGACGCGTTTAGGTTCATCTACTAATACAAGTTTTCTTTCCATATTATGATCCGACCACGTAATATCGTTTGGTATTAGTTAAACGTTAGATAACCATTGAGCCAATATTTGCTTCTATTTTGTTTTGTGTGCAAAAACCATTGAGGATAATATAAAAAAGGTATTAATTTAATTTATAGATAGTATTATTAAATCATTTGTTCGAAAATAATAACAAGTATACAAAACGAATATGCTATGCTTAGGGCACTAGATCCAACACAGTCGGCATATCGAGCTAGGAGGTAATGGCTCGATCAGGGTCAACACTAACGTTTAACTTAAAGGCTTGAAAAATATGAGAGAGAAAGGTGTCATACCTAAGATTTTTGTTGCTAGAGACGAGAAGATAGACAATCTTGACAATGTTAAAGGAAAATTATTGAGGTGAGGTTAAGGCAATGGTTTGTATGAAAGCAATGTCACATCCAATAATCCAAATTACAAAATACGAAATGCTTGTTTTAAGAGACACTATCTAAGTAAAAATAAGGTGGAGGATCCTATCATGCAAGTCAAGGTCACCTGCATAGCTGTGAGGGTTGACAAGCTCGTGAGGGAATAAGCCATAGTTGTTACCATCGCCCTCATTTGGAATGGGAAGATGCCTTGCAAGGGAAGAGATAGAGATATCAACCTCTTTAGCCATGATATAAGAAGTGATGGAAACGACGGTTCGACCAACGTTACCATAGGTAAACTTAGCATTAGAGTCAAAGGCTCTAACAAGGTTTTCGTAGCAAACACCTCTAACTTGTAGACAAGGTAACCAACCCAATCGCAAAGTTGATCGAGGTACTTAAACTCGAGTTGGTTGGAGACAAAGTTAAGGTCGATAGGATGGGATACTTGCACATTTTGGATGGCGAAGTATGTGTTGAACTTTTCAAGGGAATTAGGGTGGGTTTGGATGGGCGGTGCGTTTACCTGTGGTTACTGTAAAAACAGCGGTGGCGGTGAGATTAGATACTTTAATTAGAGTGAGACAAAAAGTAAGCTAAACGTACCGCACCGCACTCAATCACCCATCCAAACCCACCCTTAATGTCCTAGAAATAACTGGCTAGGGGAAGGGTCGAGTTTGTACTAGAGGATTCACCCCTAGCACACTTCGTAGTGGGACGTTTGGTAGAGATACAGGGAGGCATGATAGGCTAAAACGTAAGCAAGGGTAAAGGGGACAGATAAGGTAGGTACTTGCAAAAGAGAGCATATACAAGCAATTTATATCCCCAATAGCAGCAGTTTTGATGCAAATGATATGATTTAAAAAAAAAAACTATGCAATAGTACGAGGGTGTTAAAAAAATATAAAAGTGTATATATATACCAATATAGCTTGTAGAAGACCGTGTATATATATAATATAGGTAGAATATATATATATATATGCAATAGGAAAAATATATATATACATAGTACATAGTAAAAAGAAATTAATAGGTAGACTAAAGGTGAGTTTGGATGGGCGGTGCGTTTACCTGCGGTTAGTGTAAAAATAGCGGTGGCGGTGAGATTAGATACTGTAGCGATACTGTAGCGTGAGACAAAAAGTAAGCTAAACGCACCGCACCGCACCCAATCGCTCATCCAAACCCACCCTAAGTAAACAAGTAGAAAAACTGAAGTATATAATATATATAATAATTTATTTCTTTATAAAATAGACATATATGATTGTAATTAAAAAGTATATAGATATATAATATATATAATAAAAAAATATTTAGATAAGTTTATAAAATATATATTTATATAACAGTAAATATATAATAGTATATATAACTTTATATATAATATATAGGTGTATAGTTATGGATATATAAACAAAATATGTAAACATAACGAAATCCATAAAGACATATAGTAACTAAGATTTTCTAAAATTAACATCAGTGAGAAATAAATATGAAAAAAAAATAAAAATAGAAGATAAAGTTTATCTTTAAACAAGTGAGGAGAATGAATGAAAAAGTTAAAGTTTCGTGAGGAAAATCGGTTAAAAGTGAGATAAGAATATTGAAGACATTTGAATAGAGGAATATGGACTAAAGAAGAATGGAGACCGATGGTGAAGAGGAGAAAAGGGAAAAACACCAGTTCAGAATCGGATCGGTGGTCGAACTGATCAATCCATCGGTTCATCAAATTGACCAGTCTGTCTAATTCAATTAAATAAAACATTAAGAATAAAAAATATTTAAAAAAAATCAATTTAAGTGTCTGATTCTCAGGTCAACCAATCTAATGGCTTTCTCTAAACCGGTACTCTTGTCAATTTCAGTCTAATTGGTACGATCGACTGGTTCGGCCCAGTTCAAGTTTTTATTTTTTATTTTTTATTTTTTATAATTGTTATAAGTTAATATCAATTTTAATATTTTATTATTATTATGATTTTTTATAAGTTTTTAAGATTTTTATACATATTTAATTCTTCATAATTTATTAGATTTTTATAAGTTTATATAAATTTTAATATTTTTAAGTTTTAATAATTTTTATATTTTTATGAATTTTAAATTATTTTTATGAGGAAATATTAGTTTAAATTGAATTTGCAACATGTCACCATTTGATTGGTTCGTCAATTTATTTTATAGTCAACTTGATTAACCACGGATTTCAAATAGGTTTCATTGATTATTTTAATTAATGGTAGGGCTCAATTAAAAGTAATTTAATACAATTACTTAATCTATTTTTTGCATTTTCTTAAGGGCTTTTTTTGACATATATATGTTTTTTATTTCAAGATGTTACACCAATAAGTATAACCAAAAAAAATCATATTAACATTTAGACTTGAATTTATCTGTAAAATAGAATAATTAAATTCTGAAAAAAATATAAACACTAAATTCAACGACTATATGAATTTATATTATATTTTAACCTTTAATTTATATTAGAAACGACAAACCATCGTATCTTGGGTTCACTACCAGAAGCTGAAAGACCAAAGCTCTAACAAATTAGTGGCTTTGAATGGGCAAACCTCCTATCTACTTATAGCCTTCTTCAATGTCTAACTTTCCTTCCAAAAGAGGAAGTGGTTGATTCAATGAAGAAACAACCCCATTCTACTGTTTTAATTCTGCCTTACTTCTTATTCTTTCGCAAAGTATTGAATCTCAAACTTGCAAGCCTAATGGCAAGATAAGAGCCAAGAAGCATCCATCAACCCATTAATGCACCATTGAAGACGACCCCAAATTGTTGCAAAGAAGGCAAGTTTTACACACCCCCGGTTTCTAACCATACGAAAGTAACGTTGACGCTCGACAGCTTCGAAGCCAGCGGAGATGGCAGCACCCCTTTGAAATGCAACAACCGGTACCACTCGAGTGATAAACCCGGTGGTGGCGCTTTCAAGTATATCGATATGGCAATGGAAATGTCATTAAGGTTAAGGTTGTCAATGGATGTGATTCGACAATTGGATGCGATGCTAAGTATGGTTATTATCCTCCTCATCGTAACAATATTGTGGTTGCCTCTAAAGCGGTTTGGAAGGCTTTGGATGTGCCTTTAAACTAGTGAGGTCACTACACCAAAACAGGCTTTTAGCGGCATTTTTAGCGGCGTTTGGACAAAAAACGCCACTAAAAATCGAGCATTAGCGGCGCTTTTATAAAAACGCCGCTAAAGGTAGAGAATTAGAGGCGCTTAACAGAAAACGCCGCTAAAAATTAGCATTAGCGGCGTTTTCTGAAAATCGCCGCAAAAAGCCTAAGCCATACGACACCGTTTTCTGAGTTTTTGGGGCCCTTAGCGGCGTTTTTTAAGAAGCGCCGCTAATGCTCGCCTTTAGCGGCGTTTTGAGTAAGCGCCGCTAAAAGCGAGATTAGCGCTTCTTAAAAACGCGCTAATGTTCTCTATCCTTTAGCGACGTTTTTGAAGAAGCGCGGTAATGCTCGCCTTTAGCGGCATTTTTAATAAGCGCCGCTAATGCTAAGATTTTTAGCGGCGTTTTTGAAAAAGCGCCGCTAATATATTTTTATTATAAGTTGAAAAATTGATATTTCATTGTATTCATTATATAATAGTCAAATTTCCATTTAAATGATAACAAATAATATTGTTTAATACAAAATGTTTTTATTAAAGAGAAGTCCTACCTCCTAACTATTTATTATTTTTTTCAATCATATAGTTTATTTAAACTACTTTACTAGAAAAATATATTAAATTATGAGTAAAATAAAATATCATAAAACTTAAATTGATAGTTCGATTAAATAAATCAAATAAAGTAAATATAAAACACCAAATATGGTGTTTATGGATTTAGGGTTTATGGATTTAAGGGTTAGAGGTATAGGGGTTAGGTTTAGATTAATTAGTGTGTTTTAATTTATATATTAAATAATGTTTAGGGTTAGGGAATCTAGATTGGGTTAGGGTTTAGGGATTAGGGATTTAGGGTCGGGTTAGGATTTAAGGTTTAGGGGTTAGGGCTAGAGGTTTAGGGGTTTAGGGGTTAAGAGCTAAGGATATATAGTTTAGGGTTTCATGGGTCGAGTTAGGGTTTTGGGTTTAGATTAATTTTTTATTTATATTTTAAATATGTTTTTAAATTTCATATATAATTGAAAAGGATAAGATAACAAATATTTTAAAATATTTAATTAATTATCATTATAGTTTAGGGTTTATATGGCTTAAGGTATATGGTTAATTTAAGATTGAAGGCCAGTTTAGGAGTTACTATTTTAAGGTTTGGGGATTATATATGGATTTAGGGATTATGGTTTAAGGTTTAGGGGTTAGGAGTTAGGGGTTTAGGGTTAAGAGCTAGGATTTAGGGTTTCAAGGGTTGGGTTAAGGTTTAAGGTTTAGACTAATTAGTTTTTTATTTATATATTAAATATGTTCTTATATAATTGTAAAAGATATAATAATAAGTTTAATATATTGAAATTATGAGTATAGTAAATTTATATTATTTAAGAGATCATATATAATAGATAGACTTTATATATGTATATTGAATGGTTAATTTAAGATTTAAGGTTTACTTTAGATTTGTTAAATGATACAATTTTATACAATTAATTAATGCTTTTATATTTAAAAATATTTAATCTAAACCATTTGATATATTTAATATGGATAGATAGGTAATTATTTAAATTGGATAGGACCAAATTATAAGAAAAATAAAATACAAAATAAAAATGGAATAAAAATAATTCTTTATGTAATTATTTAATTTGGATAGGACCAAATTATAAGAAAAAATAAAATACAAAAAAAATGAAATAAAATTTTTTTCTAATTCTTTTAAATATTACTTAAAATTATAATAATTCTTTATGTAAAATTTATATGAAAGATACAATAATTGAATATAAAAAAATATGCGAGCTTTAGCGGCGTTTTCAGTAAAAAAATGCCACTACTATGTATTAAAATTTCCTAAAACGGTGCCGTTTGGGTAGAAAAATTTAAATTTTTTAGTGGCGTTTTCAGCAAAAACGCCGCAAAAGGTAGACATTACCGGCGTTTTTGTGAAAACGCCGCAAATATGTATTGCAATTTTTCAATAGGGTCAGTTTAGGTAGTGGCGTTTTTCTTTAAAAGCATACAAATGTGGAAGAAAATAAAAGATAATTAAAATAGAAAAATAAAAATGAAATTTAAACACTAAAAATGTTAATTTTATCTAATTTATTATAAATATTACTTAAAGGAAACTAATAAATAAGTTAAAAAAATTAATATATAACATTTGACAATTTAGGAGAGGACCAAATTAACAAATGGAATTAAATTAAAATAAAAAAATAAAAACACTAAAATTTATAATTTTATCTAAAATTTATAAATATTAGTTAAAACACTAAAATTTATAATTTTTACTACTATATATTGTAAATATTACTTAACAAAACTATGGAATACCTAAACGGCGCCGTTTCAATATAAAATTTGATTTCGTAGTGGCGTTTCCACTAAAAACGCCGCAATAAACGAGACATTATGGGCGTTTGGAATAAAAAACGCCACAAAAATTCTTAATTTTATAGACAAAACGGCGTAGCTTTAGTCTGCGATTTTAATGGCTTTAGCGGCGTTAGGGAAAAACGCCACTAAATATGCGCATTAGCGGCACATTTATAAAAACGCCGCAAGGTTGGGCTGTTGTTTAAACAAAGCGTCACCGTTTTTGTGGGCATTAGTGGCGCTACTGTAGAAACGCCGCAAATTTTCAATTATTTCTGCTTCCAAATCCCTAAGCAGCCCGTGCCCTCTTCCTCTTCCCTTTTTTTCCCAATCCACCTCCACCGATCCACCTCCGGTCCTCCACACGGCTCCGCCCAATTCCAGAATCAGAGGTTAGCTTAGAGCAGTGCTTCTACCGTTCTACGTATTCTACCTTTCAATTTCAAAGGTATGTTAACTTTATTCCTTTCCTTACACTATATTTCTTCCTCCTTACACTGATCCATCAATTTTCTTCATCTCATCTTCCAATCTTTGAAGATAATCTGTAATCTTGGATAACCTTTGAAACCCATTTTAATCTTGAAACTTCTTTGAAACTCGATATAGTTTTCAAGACATAAACCAAACTCAAATCCAAGCTTTGAGGACCAAATCCAAACTCAAATCGTCGATAACCAAACTCCTTTCTTCTACTTTACGAGGCGTTTCATTTATTTATTTTTTTAATTTTATTTTCAGGGTTTGGACATACATGGCCGAATCTATATAAACGAACAAGGATTAACGCACGTGTACTTTGTCACGCCTTGTATTTTTTATTAATTAATAATTGAATAAATAGTTACGTTCCATTATTCAAGGCGATTTGAGCATTGTGATTACTGTCATCTTCTACCACTCCATAATTTGGTGATGAA
This sequence comes from Gossypium raimondii, assembly GCF_025698545.1. Classification (NCBI taxonomy): domain Eukaryota; kingdom Viridiplantae; phylum Streptophyta; class Magnoliopsida; order Malvales; family Malvaceae; genus Gossypium; species Gossypium raimondii. Next base: position 49,470,578 of record NC_068569.1, on the reverse strand, counting down.
TCGACATTATTTTTCTACTCATTTGATTTTTCATGCTCGACTAAACAAAAGGGTGTTTTTTATCCCTTTTTTTGCTAACGAAAATGAAATATTAGGTTGCAAATGCTAGTGCTTGCTTCATTTTTGACCTTGTACGTTATTTTCAAATTTAAACTACAAAATTTTAGTAATTGAAAATGCATATAGTTCTCATATGCTTTTCCATGTATGTACTGAGCATATTTTTCCTATCTTCATTCAAGACTGTCTTGGTGCTTAGTTCCTTCCAACATATTGATTAATTGTAGAAGATAGTATAGTTTGGTCTTTTTGTTCTCTTCTTTCCTCCCATTCCTCCTTTCATTTTAAAGTACTCAAGTCGTATGTTGTTTGGAAAACAAGGCGAGTATTTCTTGAATGCAAGTAAATGATTGATATTGATAGCGAGTGCTAGAAAGTTGCATAGCTTGGTTTGCGATGCATAATGCCTATCGATTCCTTGGAGTAGTTCATTTTTGCCACTAATAATTTCTTCTATACCCCTTCATTTTGCAGTATAGTGGGCCCTCAAAACATTCTTTTGCATATGTTGAATTGCTAAAAGAAGATGACAGATTTTTAGATATACTAGTTCAGACATCTCCAGCGTTTAACGGGCATGCCTTTCCCAAACTGAAGCTGCGATATAAGCCTTCACTTGTACAAGTAAGCAATATGTTTATGTGTCTGCATGTCTGTCCTTGCATATTTGTTTAATTGTATCCAAATTTGATTTATTCCTTTTCTCTTTTGCTGCTTTTTGGTCTTCATAATTGTATTGTGTTCTTTTTTCTGTGATGCGGTATACACATTTGCCTTTAGCTAATTACTCTTGTAAAAGGCTTACATATTAGTTGTAACTGTTTAACATAGAATTTCTTGATGGAATGTTTAACTGTTTTAATTACTCAATACTATTACACTCCCACCTGTATTTAAATCCTAATGGAAGAAGCATATTAATTGTAACTTCATAATTCATAAAATAGCTACCTTTAATGTAACCTTACTACCTTAGCATGCATGTTGTTGATATGCTTCATAAAGGATTCAACAAACTTAGAAAGATGAAATTAGGTGGAAATTACAGGATGAAAGGTACAAGATTCAAAGCTAAAAACACCCTCACCTTGTGTCTTCAACATTTAGGTGAACCTTATTTGAAGTAAATAAAGGAACACTATAATTTTTAGAACTTAGGACTTCAACTTGGAGGATTTGGATTCAGATCTTATAAAGGAGGCTAGGTATATGGAATGTGAAAGAGCCATCTTTTTCTATGATTCAAGTCGATTGGCTTCCTAACATCTTGAAAGGATAAAATGTTACGGTTAAATCCTATTCCTTGTTTTTCTCACAATATAGTTCAACACTTCAACTGGTCAACTTAACGGTATCTAATAATCCCTAGTTGTCCTACATATTGTAGCATAAACTTTAAAAATTGTATTTGTGGTCTAACTTTATGGATCTGTGTTCTTCCAGCTTGTTGAAGCATCGATTTGATATTAGGATTTTACTTATGTTTAGGATGGAACTATTTGTTGAACTTGCATTTGATGATTGTGACTATAGACAATTTTTCATTAATCTCATTGTTCTTTTGATGTTTGGGCATTTATATACCTTATTTCTGTCTCTCTTTTACTCATCCAATTCAGTTGAATATACACACACAAAAATGCTATAAATACTGAGGTTGATTGCAATTACAAAGAAAAAGTCGGTTGGTGATATGAACCCCAAGTTTTGGTTGGTATATATGTTCAATAAAACTGTGAAGTATGAAATGGAAGTTTTGGATGACTTTTAGTAAATTTCAAACAATTGATTATTGAAGACAAGTAAGCTTGATGCTTATGTTTTGTTTTTTATTATAATGTTGTTTATTTCGACTCATGCTATTTACTTGGACTTTTACTTATGTTTTTATTATAATCTTTTGTATTATGTTTGTTATTTATTTGGAATCATGTTGTTTATTTGGGTTGATGTTGTGTTACTTTTATTTATTCACTTATTTACTTCAATTTTTGTTGTATGATTATGTTTAAAAACTTTAAAGAAAATTATTTTTGAAAAATTACATAAAATAAACAACAATAATTTTATTTTATTTTTAAACTTAACTCGAACAAATAATTCGATTCGATTTCTATCTCACTCGATTCGATTCGATAAAATTTCAAATAAAGTTAGGATGATAAAATGAGATTCGAAAACTCGATTAACTCAAAAATTTTCGATTCGATTTGATCGAATGCTCACCCCTAATAACAATCATATCATAACTTATATATACAGTTACATAATAAAATTTGATAACTCAAATTTATCAATCATATCATAACTTATATATACAGTTACATAATACATAACTTAAATAAAATTTTTATTTATTCTTACATAATACATAACTTAAATAATAACCTACATAACTTACATAGAAACTTATATAGAAACTTGCATAACTTACATAATAACATAAAACTTAGATAATACATAGCGTACATAACTTACATAATACACCACTTACATAAATAACTTGCACAATACACCACTTACATAAATAACTTGCATAATACATAGCCTACGTAACTTACTTAACTTACATAATACACCACTTACGTAACTTAAATAACTTAAATTTGTCAATCATATAACTTAAATAACTTACGTAATAATACATAACTTATATAACTTAAATTTATCAATCATATCATAACTTACATACATAAATATTAATCATATCACAACTTACATAACCAACATATATAATGACTTACATAATAACCTAAATAGTAAATTACATAATAATACATAACCGGATCAAATTAAATAAGTTACATAATACACAAAATCAAAAACTTACATAACTTACATAAGACATAAATTACATAACCTACTTAGTACATAACTTACATAACTTAGATAATACATAACTTACATAATTTACTTAATACATAACTTACATAACTTACATAAATATCCCTTATGTGGTGGAACTCAAATAAGTTAAATACACTTATAAGTTACCGTGATATTTACTATACCTTAACTTAAATAATAACTTACATACCTTAATTACACTTATTCCTAAATCTTAAACCCATGCAATTTATTGTCAATGTCGACATACATAATTAAGAAATGGATCGCTCTTGGATGAATTTGTCAAGGGTAGCGGCAGTTATCGAAATGGAGTAGACTTTTCTAAATTTTGCATTTCAATATGCAAGCCAAGAGAACATGATTCTTTGCCCGTGTAAGAAGTGTGTGAACATAAACTGGCATTATCATGAAGTTGTATACGAGCATCTAATTGTTGATGGTTTTGTTCGGGGTTATAAACAATGGTTTTTTCATGGAGAATGCCCGCCGAGTACTTCCTCCTCAAGGATGGATGTATCTTATGATGGTAATGCTTACCATCAGTCTGTTAGATGGGATGACATGGAAGGGATGTTGCGGGATGCATTTAATATGCACAATCATGGTTTGCAGTCGTTCCCAGCCGACTTTGTGGCATCTGATGATTGTAATCTCGGTGGAAATGCTTTTGCCGAACAGGGAAGAAGTGTACCTCATGAAGAGCCGAATGGAGAAGCGGCAAAGTTCTACGCGCTACTTAATGAGATGAACTCAGAACTATATGAGGGATCGAAATTTTCAAAAATGTCTTTCTGCATTCGTCTTTTCCAGTTAAAATGTTTGGGAGGGTGGACCGGAACTCATTGACAATCTTTGTTAGAGTTTTTGAGAGAAATGTTTCATTTGCAAAAATCCTCAATCATGCAAAGATATGAAGAAAATGATAAAAGACTTAGGTCTTGGGTACAACAAAATCCACAGTTGTCGAATGATTGCATGTTGTCTTTGGGGCAATCGGAGAAACCAACAGTCTTTGTCATGTATGCGGCGAATCCGTTGGATAAATAGAAACACGAAGATGGGAACGACGATGAAAATGATGCACACCAAGAAAGAAGCGGTCAAGATTTTGCGGTATTTTCCGCTGATACCAAGGCTTCAAAGGCTTTTCATGTCATCGAAGACAGCGGAGTCAATGACGTGGCACCATGAAGGACGAACCGATGATGGACTATTAAGGCATCCGGCAAATTCTTTAGCTTGGAAATCATTTGACAATAAATTTCCAAGCTTTGCAAGTGATCCCAGGAGTGTGAGGCTTGGCCTAGCATCTGATGGATTTAATCCTTACAAGATCATGAGTACTGCATACAGTACTTGGCCAGGAGTGCTTGTTCCTTACAATCGCCTCCGTGGATTTGCATGAAGCAATCTTCCCTTATCTTATCTACGATTATCCTTGAGAGAAAGGGCCCGGAATGATATCGACATTTATTTACGACCACTTATTGAAGAGTTAAAACAATTATGGGCTGGTGTCGAGACATACGATGTCTTGAGAAAGGAGAACTTTAATTTACGTCTGACTTTGATGTGGACCATTAATGACTTCCCGCATATGCCAATTTATCCGGTTGGAGTACCAAGGGTCGTTATGCGTGCCCTTGTTGTGCTGCACAAACATGTTCGCAATGGTTATACAATGGGAAGAAGTTCTCTTACATGGGGCATCGTCGGTGGTTACCGGAAAATCATAGATTTAGATCTCAGAGTTCGACATTTGACAGTACTGAAGAGTTCAGAGAAGCTCCTTCGCAGACAAGTGGATCTGAAATCTTGTTAATGTTGGAAGATATGAATTTCAATTATGGGAAGATGAATCAACCGGCAAACACGCAAAGAAATAAAAGATCAAATGATGAAGCTGATGATAACTCCGATGAAGAGGATGATCCTAATGAGGCGGACTTGTGGAAAAAAAGAAGTATTTTTTTTGAGTTGCCTTATTGGGAGCACCACCTTTTACGACACAATCTTGATGTTATGCACATTGAGAAAAATGTCTGCGAGAACATTGTCTGTACAATTTTGAATGTAGACGGAAAATCAAAAGACAATCTTCAGAGTCGACTTGATTTAGTTTAGATGGGAATTCGACCTGATCTTCATCCGAATCCACTTCCGAATGGTAAATATCGGTTGTCGCCTTCTATTTTCTCAATGTCGAAGACAGAGAAAGAAGTGTTTTGCATGGTGTTGAAGGATATAAAGGTTCCAGATGCGTATGCATCTAATATATCTTGATGTGTTAGTGTTAAAGATCGAAGACTATATTCGCTAAAATCACATGACTATCACATCTTAATGCAAGATTTACTGCCAGTTGCTCTACGATGTTGTATTTCGAAGAAGGTGACGTCTTGTATAATTGAACTATCCAATATAATGAAAGTCATTTGTGGCAAAGTTTTGGATGTTCAAGAACTTCAGAAGGTACAGGATCGAGCCGCTTTAACTTTATGCAACATGGAGAAAATCTTCCCACCTTCCTTCTTCACTATTATGGTTCACTTGATAATCCATCTCCCGCATGAAGCAATTCTTGGCGGACCCGTTTTCTATCGATGGATGTATCCTATAGAAAGGTGTTAATTACAATTTTTAAAATTTTCCTCCATTCACCTATATGCCTTTAGTTACAACTTTTGATAATGTTGTATACCGTGTTTAGGTTCCTATCCAAATTAAAGTCTTATTGCCGCAACAAGCGTTATCCAGAAGGATCGATTGCTGAAGGCTACTTGGCAGAGGAATGTATGACCTTCTGTTCAAGATATTTGGAAGATGTTGAAACAAGGTTGAACAGACCAAATAGAAATGCTGGACTCACGGATCATAACTTTGCCGAGACTTATTTGTTCCAAAGTTTTGGAGAACCAATCGGTAAAGTTGAAATTGCAGAATTAGATGATTTATCGTGGGTTCAAGCACATCGATATGTTCTGTTTCACCACGAATCAATCGAACCTTTACGCAAGTAAGTTCTGGAAATTTGATAAATATTCATCATTTAAAAATTGTTTATAGTCTAACAAAGTGAACATATTTTTAACATAGTGAGTACAAACAAATATTGAGATCATGTTCGCGCTCCCGAAGAACACAACATCGAGATATCAATAAGTTGTTTACAGAATCTTTTCATGAATGGTTAAGCCAAACGGTATGTAATTGGAGCTTTCACCGACAAATAATAACATTTACTCAAAACATTTTTAATTACTCAGTTTACTTTCCATTCAATAGGTTTGGAGTGGGAAGAACGTCACCGATGAAGTTAAATGGCTTTCCCAAGGTCCAAATCGGGTGGTTAAAAGATATAGTGAGTTCCTCATAAACGGATTCAGATTTCATTCAAAATATCGCGAGAGATTGAGGAGAACGCAAAATTGTGGAATAGTGGTTAATTCCTCAATTACAAGTTATGCTAGTGCTAGGGACAATAATCCTGTGGAGGAAATGTGGAATATTTTGGACTTCTTATCGACATAATTGAGTTGGATTACTACGGCAAATGGAAAGTTGTCTTATTTCGAGGTGATTGGGCGATGTTATCTGCACGTGGAATCAAGCAAGATCAATTTGGTTTCACAATGGTAAACTTTGCTCGATTGATTCACACAGGAATGACAATTGATTGATGAGCCGTATGTATTTTCTTCTCAAGTCAAACAAGTTTTTTACTCAAAAGACCCAACTGATGAGGGTTGGTACGTTGTACTCCGTAACATCCCTAGAGACTTGTTTGACATGGGCAGTGGAAGTAGAGATGACATTGACGACAGAACACTGACGACAGAACACAAACTTTGCCATTTCCAGAATAGAACTTAAACGAAAACATCCCTAGTACTAGTACACAATTTCAATGGGTCCGCCAGGATACGGATGAAGAGATTTACGAATTATAATGTAGTAAGCTTTTACGATTATCTAATTACATCTACGAATGATGACATTTCAACTATTTTATATGTGATATTATTGTTGTAATTGTATACTAAGTTTTCAACTAATTTATTTGTATTGCAGATAAAATGCCTAGAAGAAAAGTGCGATCGCACCGCATTGTTCAAGGTACTCCAAACTCGGCGGAAACAAACAGCACTGAACAACAGACTGCTATTGGATCTTCGAATGTTCCGGTTACACCTGAGGAACCTATAGAAGTTCAAAGTAATTTAACATTTAATTTACATGTGTGTTGACTTCTTGTTTGTTTTTTTAAATTTCGTATATTACAATACTTTTATTTTTCAGATGAAACTGGTCGGACGCGGAGAGGTCGCGGACATACGGTACTGAGCGATTTATACGACCTAGATCCAGTCGAGCGTGTCCAAGTATCCAGTAATAGCTTCGGTCAGCCTGTTGGATCAGAAGCTCGCCTTTTAGTAGGATACATGGGCATTCTAGCACGGAATGCAAATATGTTACCCATTAACTTCGAGTCATGGCATAAAGTGCCCGAGAGTAACAAGAACCAAGCTCTGGATAACATTAAGGTAACAAAACGTGTATGTCATTTATAATACTTGGGTTTAAGTTTCGTTTACATTTACTTTCTTAAGTTGTGTTTTTTGTAGGCGAGATTTGCTCTAGAGGTCTCCGATGCTTATGTAAAGAAGGCATTGGGAAAAAGATGGAGAGACCATAAGAGCACTTTAAAGAAAGACTATTTTAAGACAAAAACAACACTCGAGGAGAGATTACAAAATGTCCCGCCGGGAATGCTGATGTACCAGTGGGAAGATGTCGTTAGATTTTGGACTTCGAAGAAAGGAGAGGTATGTGTAACTTATAAAATTTTGTAATTACTTTGGTGTATAGTATTTCCTAATTAACGTACTAATAATTTCATAATGTAGGATCGTGAAGAAGTTGGAAAAAAGTAGGCGACAACAAAATTCACTCACACAATTGGGTCGAAAAGTTTTGCGTGTGTAGCTCATGCGAGAGGTATTTTCAATTTTTAATATTGGCGATATTTATTACTTACTTACATTAATATTTTTACTATTGTATTGTAGGAGCGTCGTCCGGTCAAAAGTTGGACGCCTTCAACTTTTGACATTACACATAGGAAGAAAGATGGAAACCCTATGACTCTCAAAGTGCAGAAATTATGGTACGTTTGCTTAATTAATACAATTTAAATTGTTTTAATAATTTATAGTGTTTATTTTCTAATGATTTATTTCATTTATTGTAATGCAAATATTGTTAAGTTATGTTGCATTGGGTTTTTTAATATATATTGCGTTCTAACTATAGGATTTATTTTTAGGAAAAATTAAAGGATAAAAAGCGAGTCTGGCGATTGCTTCGATGATAGTTCTGTTCATATTGACGACATTGATAACCGGATTATCACTGAAGTTTTGGGTCTGAAAGGTATGGTCGGGTTAGATTTCAAGGATCTTTTGTTAACCCATCCCAATATTTTGGATCTAGCTCACAACAATATATGCCTTCGGGGAGTCGAGCCGAAGCTGAAGTTCAGAGGTTAAGAGACCAGATGGCTCAGATGCAAGCGACAACAATTGAGCAAATTACACAACTTAAAGCGGAGGCAACATCGAGAGAAGCTGAGGTTCAAAAAAGATATGAAGAACTCCAGCTACAACTGAAAGCAGATGCAAGCAAGAGAGAAGCTGAGGTTCAACGAAAGTATGAAGAACTCCAATGACTTAAAAGCAGATCTGGCGAAGAGAAGCGGAGGTGGCAACTAGAGAATGCAGTGCTGCAAGAGAAGCAGAGGCTAAAGCGAGGAAGTAGAGGTGCAATGAGGAAGCAGAGTAGCGTCAAAAGTTCGATGAACTCCAACAGCAGCTTCAGAGCATGATGAAGATGTTTCAGCAGTCGCAACCGCCGCCGTCTTAGACTATCGTGTAAATATACTTCGATTTTGACTTTTAATTACCATTTTAACTTTTAACATTTTTGTAAGAATAATACGAAATTTATTTTATTTATTGATATTTATTATTTGTTTAATATATAGATTTATTACTTTTGGCTGGTTTAGATATAATTTCTTTTGATTTGTTTTTACAGGAGGGCTGAAAATATAAAAAAAATTTATTTTACAAATCTGCCAAATTTAGTGGCGTTTTTTTAAAAACGCCACTAAAGGTGTTGGCCTTTAGTGGCGTTTTTGGTCAAAGCGCCGCTAAAGATAAGGGTCTTTAGCGGCGTTTGTGGAAAAAAGCGCCACTAAAGATCATGGTCTTTAGTGGCATTTTTGGGGAAAGCGCCGCTAAAGATTAGGTTCTTTAGTGGCGTTTTTGTGGTTACCGCTATAGATCGTGGTCTATTGCGGCGTTTTAGGGAAAGCCGCTAAAGATTAGGTTCTTTAGTGGCGTTTGTGGTCAAAGCCGCTATAGATCGAGGTCTATTCCGCGTTTGAGAAAAAACGCCGCTAAAAACCCGATCTATAGCGGCGCCTCTAGCACAAACGCCGCTAAAGATCGTGGTCTTTAGCGGCGCTTCAACTAAAGCGCCGCTAAAGGTCTTAGTCTTCATGGCGTTTGTGCTAGAAGCGCGCTATAGACCAACACCTTTAGCGGCGTTTATTTCTCAAAACGCCGCTAAAGTTAGCGGCGCATTCATTAGCGGCGTCTGTTGCGGAGCTAAAAAGCGCCGCTAAAGGCCTAAAAAAGCGCCGCTAAAAGCCTGTTTTGGTGTAGTGGGTGGAATGGATATATATTGGACTAATACACAATATGTGTCAGATATAAATATATATTAAAAATGTGAGTTAACATTATCATTACCAATGTATTTGAAGCAATATGATTCCTTCTTTTACCTTAAAAAAAAATTCTTTCAAAGTATTGATAAATATAGGATTAATATATTATTTGATACTTGAATTTAGTTTCAATGTTCAATTTGATATTTAAGTTTTTTTTTTTTTGCCCAAGTTTGATACTTGAGTTTGGCTTCATCCTTCAGTTTGGCGCCCAAGACTTTTTTCAATATGATACTTGAGTTTTTCTTTGTCCCATTTAAGTACATGAGTTTGGCTTTAATGTTCAATTTAATACTTGAGTTCTTTTTTCTATTCCAATTAAATACCTATTTTTTTTTACTAAAGCACATGTGTCAACTATTCATTGGCCCACATAATGTCTTTTAGTATGAATACCAAATCGAATATTGAAACTAAATTCAAGTACCAAATTAGAACAAAAAAACTTAAAGTATTATGTCTACATTTGAACCACCATTAAAGTTTTATATGCATAATTGTACAAAATTTATATATCAAACTGCACATTAAATCAAAATTAATGTATCCTTTTAATATTTATCCTTTCTTATATTAATTTATGAGTGTAACAATAATTCTATAATATTTATCCTTCATTTTTTAATATCACATGAATAGAATTCTTCAGTTTTCACTTTTACGATCAAAAACGATGCTTTCAAATCCACTGACATGAGAAAGGACATCCACTTACAAAATATCTACATTGTAATCTGTCAATGGAATTGTACTATCATATCCCATCATTATTTAATTTTAGACATTTAATTCATTATTTAAAATTTTAAGCATTTTACTGAACTTTAAATCTTGGGATGACAATTAGATTTGGCATATGGGAAAGACAATCAAATTTATAGACTGAAAACACAAGAGCACGGGAAGCCAGAACAATTTTTAGGAGCTAAATAAAATTTTAATTTTTTATAATCTCTATCTTTATAAATTTTAAAAAATTAAATCAAATTTTTATTATTTTAAAGTGATCAAAGTGTAAATTTACCTTTATTAATTTAAATTTTTAAAATTTTTTAAAAAATCTAAATAGTAATTTTTCATTTTAAGAGAAAATCAGGGCCGCTGCCAACTCCCTAAATTAGCCTCTGCACATAGGAGGATTTATTTATTTTTGACCTTTTTTTTTGGATCATTTTCGTCTTCAATCTTCAAATACTAGTCAAATTATTCTTTTCACAAAAAAACTAATTGAACTGTTAAATTTGAATGACATTGATATGACAAATCACATGATATTCTACGATACTTCACTATATACATGAATAATTTTCTAAAATTTTATCTTTTCTAAAAAAATTGTTAAATTTTTATTAATTTTATGAATTAACAATTTGGTCAGTTTTTCTATCCAAAAGAAAACAATGTCTAAAATTTGAATGTTGAGGATAATATGATAAAATAATAATAATAATAATAAAGGTCAAAGTAAAAATGAGTAAACATTAACGGCTAAATATATCATTACACCAATTTTTTTTATATCAAAAGGGGTAATTTCACTCTCACAAATTCTAATTTGTAGCATAGGACATATTACAATATAGACAGTAGAACCAAGTAATCCCTCATTTTGATCAAATGTATTGGCAAAAGAATGGTATTGTAAAAATCTCTTGGTAACTTGCATCGTCAGCGAAAAAAAACGTTGATATAGTACAGACAAAATGATGGCAGAAGACAAAAATGGCTTGCGATGATCGAACGACGGTTATTCAGATATGTCTGAGGGCAATAAGATCATCTTACCAGAACAAACAATTCTGACACCTTTCCATGTTAATAAAATCTGTGTTTTGCCAATTAAGCTAATCATCGTCCGATGGCAAAGTTGGACTTTTAGAGCAGGCATCTATCTGATGAAGTTCCAACATCTTTGTCTCCGGATTGCATAGCCCTGGATGACAAGCGTAAGATTAGAACAGTGTCTGGAGATTTCGAAGCCATTGTCGCAACTTAGAAGGCTAAATACAAGTTCAAACTGGCCTAGTTTTCCATCAAGAGCTGTTCTTTAATGGTTATTTTAAAATCATTACGAGGTCACCAAAGAGTGTTTTAAGGGGAAATGATCTAAGGTAGTACCACATTTGTGGATTTATGGAACTCTACCAAGTTCATATCACCTACAATCATAGATCCTATGGTGCTTGATGAAGAAATAGGAAATATTATGGGAAATAGAAACCATTTTAAAGTCCCTCTCCCTTTTAATTGGTTGTGAAATCCATAGAAATAAACAGCGGTCGGCAAGCTTAGAATGCTTATTACTGGTGGCACAAGGTTGTAAGCCTTAAATGGAACCCAACCTGAACATTTGGGGATATCCCAGACAGCAACAGATGATTGCGTACACTCTGGCTCACATAATGCTCGATTATCCTCATGGTTGACATTCATTGCAAGCATCCATGCACCAATGGTCACATCCTCATTACTGAACATCCGAAAACTGCAGTTCATACAAAATGGGAAAAAAAATCATAATAAATCAGAGATATAAAAAAGTAATAGATGAAGGATCATTAGTAACATTACTTAATATAATGTTATGAAATGAACTTCCAAGAGAAAGAATCATCTTATGTTTCCATTTAGAACCAACCCTTCATCCCCCCTGACCTCCTCAATCAAGGACAACGGAATTGGGAAATGATAAAAAGATTGATCAGCATTCATTATTTTTCAGTTCAAAACAAGGCCGGTGCTGAGCCCATGGCCCAATAGTTCAAAACAAGAGTTCAAACATTTGAGTCACATATTAAGCTAAGCTTACAGAGTTCAATACAAGGTTGAAATTAGGAAATGTTTGGGATGCAAAACCAACATTGTCAGCAAGTCAAAATCTATGACCCAAATATAGACAAGACGCCAACAAGACACATAAAGAACAGAGGGAACCGATTTAACAGATAACTATGGATTAGATATCAAATCATTAAGAGTACCTGTCGTTTCTTAGAGCAACCAAACTTGCAACAACATCAGCTGAAAGAGCATATATTGGACCGTAGGCATGAAGAAAGTACTCCTTGCCTAGGAGAAAGGATAATGGCTCATACCTGCACGTATTTAGTCAAATAATGCAATAAGATAAATCTTGTACAACATAATTCACAAAAGAAAACTATGATGAACTTTTCAAAACCTTCAAATTATATCCTCGTCACCCTTTATGTATGCATACAAGAGACAAAACATAAATGCAAAATCCTACAGATGAATAAGAACATTCTACGCTACACATTTGTTCGCCAACAAAAGAAAACTATGGTTTTGTACGATCCTTACAAATGATCATGCAATTATAACCAATAGACGTTAATGATTTCCTGAGTTTTCCTTAAAATTTGGTGATGTCAATAGATGTCATTAAACTCTTTCCATTCACCTCCTAAATCAAATTGACAATATCAACCAAAGACCAAAAAGAAAGAAAAAAAACACTATATTTCTTCCATCAATTTACAGCAGAAGCACTCCCATCAACAAACCAGAAATGCTCACCAAAAATATGAACAGAAAAGGCAGTTAAAACAAATTTCTAAACCATAGATTAATATAGTAAATACTACAACAATACTAACCATTTTAGCTTAGGATCGGTGAATACCGGACCCTTTTTCATGCAACCAAGGTAAGTCTGAGAGTGAGAACGTTCTTTTACTAGTAAAAGTGATAGCCGATCTGCAAATCAACAGTACAACATTTTTATCTAGCAACATAGGTGCAGAATGAAGGTCAGAAAACCATTCAACTCATGCATAAAAGAGTTAATAAATCAAGTCACCTGGCCTCAAATATATATCATCATCAGCTTTGACGTAAAACTCTGAATCAAAGAGTGCATACGCAGCTTTAAAGAATGCTAACCTGAAGCAGACATTCTAAATTAAGGGATCTTTCAATTGAATAATATGGCCAATTGAAAACTAAAATATCCGAAAAAAGAACTAACGTTTTGTACGGGAGCTTACTGTACTCCTCCTCAATATCTAACAAAAGGAAATCATCATATTCTGCTACTTCTTTTTTCAGCTCTGCCATCTTTGATTTATCATTTGTTCTACCAATTACAAACCTAAAAGCTAATCCAGTTGCTTCTTCCAATCTGAAAAATAAAAATTAAATCGTATTTAAAATGTAAAGTTAATTCAAACGGACCTTAATCGTTCTATACTAAAACAAATTACCGGTAAAACAAATATACCGTTGAAGGCCTTGACGATCAGAAGGCATCCATGTCTTTCTCAAAGACTGTCTCCGACCAGTGGAGCCAAACCCGGTTTGGATCCCAACGAAGCCCATTATTTTATGCCTCTTAGTCCCATCATCATCACCAGCAGCGGAACGACCGTTGTTGCCATGACCAGTTTTGTCCCAAATGACACGGACGGATCTAGGGTCGGAGTTCCGGCAACGGTAACCGGATCCACCGGAGGAAAGGAAAGAAGAGAGGGCGAAGAGGAAAGAGAGAATGGCGAAGGTGAGGAGGAAGGCGAAGATGAGGAGAGTAGATCTGGTGTGAGGCGTTGCCGGCGGCGAAGTGCGCGCGTGGAAGAACTTGGGAGAGGATGGCATAACTGTGAATTTGAAGAGAAGGGAGGGAGAGATTTGGGGAGAGATAAGGACTTAGGAGAGAAAGCAAGACTCGGTACTCATTTGAAGCGGAAGGCAAGTCAAATTAGACACAAAGAGAGTGACACCCTTCTGTCTTTTAACTATCTGCTTTCCTTTTAATCTTTTGGGTTAATTCTATCAACTATCTTTAAACTATGACTTCAATTTTAATTTGGTCCTTAATTTTAAGATTCAATTGGAAAGTTTTGAAGCTTGGGACCCTTAAAATTTAATCTACAGTTTAAGTGTGGTTGATGATGCTAACCCCTTTTTTCAGTTCTTTTAATTCATCTGCTGTTAGATATTGTCTTGATTGCGAGGTTAAGCAAATGGGATTAATCTATCTCGACTCGGGTCATTCACATTTTCATTTTAGTCATTTAAAAATATCTTTTTAATTTGATCACAAATTTTCTTTAAATCCGAGTCAAATTTTGATAAAAAATATATTTAAATTTGATGCCTCTTTTCTTTCTTCACTGTTGTTACAAATTTAGAGCTTAAGTGACCAGAATGATAAATTTTTAATAGTGGTGATCAAATTGAAAAAAATTGTGATCAAAATGAAAGCATAAAAAAGTTGAATGAACAACTAGCCAATTTATCCTTTTCTTTTATCTAATTAGTTTAGATTATTGGTCCAAAAACATATTATATATTTTATAATTAAATTTAAATAAACTTATTAAATTATAATTCAATCTAGTCAAATTAAATCTGTCCATGAGTCGACTTCATCCAACTTAAATTTAATTTAAATAATAAATTTTAAATTTAAATTTAATTATAAAATATGTTTTTAATATTTTATTACTTTTTAATAATAAAAGGGGTTGTTTTGAAATGGACGGATAACTTGAAATTATTATTTTTAAAATCAAACCATAGTCCAATTCAACTTGACCTATGGACGTACTCAACTTATAAAAGACTTTATCCAGAATCCGATTTAAGTGCGATAGGGCTGCCCGGCCCGACGACCCTCCTGAAATATGGGAGAGTTCGGGTAAAAATATAGGCCCGAAATATGAATTTGGGTAAAAAAATGAGCCCCGTTTAGAAAACGGGCCGGGCCTCGAGCACCACTTTTTTAGCCCGGGTCCAACCTTGCCCGAATATATAATAAATATATTTTTTATTTTTTATTTTAAAATATTTTTAAAATACATTTTTTTTATTTTTTTATTTTTAAAATAAATTTTTGGTGTTTATTAAAAAATAGGCCGGGCCGGGCCAGACTCGGGCTTAAGAATTTTTTTCGGGCCGGGCCTGGACAAAATTTCAGGTAAGAATTTTGAATAAGATTAAGTAAAAAGAATCTTCTAAAAAAAACAAGAATTGAATCTTGCAAATAGAATACTCCAAAGGTGCTTCTATGATTCAAATAATCAAAACTGTCCTCCATAATAAATAGTGAAAGTGCCTATATGTAGCTACAATTTGAATGAAAAACAAACCCCTAATTTAATTAAAACTCTAAGTTGGCTAATCAAGAAAAAATTTAGTTGAACTACACCTGCTTGTCGACTAAAAACGTAAAACTTCTAAACTAGCTTAAAAGACTTAAAAATATCTTAAAATTCAAATGAAATAAATACAAAAAACATAAAAAAAATAATAAATACAATATGGGATTATATATAATCAAAATAAAGCTTTAAAATCGAACCCAAATTGATTTAAACATAGAGCAATGCCCAAAACTTGTAATTTTCAAAATAATCTCGTTTAGAATTTCTTTCTGGTGCAGTCTTCAGTTAAACGATGTAACTTGATCTCTTGAACTCGAGATCATGTGATTCAATGTGTGTTTCAAAGCTAAGAGCCTACTCTTTCGTTATTTAAATGACATCTTAACCCAAAAATGCCTGGAAGTCATATGTAAATCCATCACAAATAATCTATTTTTCATGACTTGAAAACTGATAGATTTCTAACACCCCAAACCTAGTCTAGATGTTATGGTCGTATGTCACTTGGGAAATTTGCTGCAATGCTGCAAGAGCAGATATTGTGGATATACCGCCAGAATTGCAGTAAAACTACCATAACACATTCCATCCATCACATATTATATCTTACCCTAATGCACATGCAAAAACATACCAACATCTCATGCTACATATGATCATTGCGAAACAGATTTATGACATGCTTACACAAGTTTCATTAAAACAAATTATGGCACATAGCCTACATAGAGTTTTACTAATCAGTGTTATGCTTTACTAACATATAAACATTTAGATTACAAATTTCGTGGTCTTACTAGATTACTAAATATCTACGTAGCTGATTTAAAAAAACTCACTTCTGGTCAAACGGGGCCCACAAACTACCCAAAATGGACCTACACGCCTTGTGGTCTGTAACGCCCCAAAATTTTAATTTTTTGTATTGTGAACGTGTGACACAAAATATTTGTCTGCTTTAGTAGTTTTGTGTTCTAGGTGTGTTTAGGAGGTCCCAAGTTCAAGCCAGGACTTGGGCAAATTTTGGTATTTGGTTAGTAGGCTTTTAAGAAAAAGTTGGCAAAAAATTAACAGAATGGGCCTGCTGGTTTGGTGGATAAGTGGAGTGTTGGTATGAAGGAGGTCCTGTGTTTGAATCTTGGCATGGACATTATTTTTACTATTGCGTCCAGGAGAGTTTGAGATGGACTAAAAATCTGAGTAGTGGATTTAGTGAGGAGTTTGATAGAGAGAAATAAGGGATTAGGGTGGTTATCAAATATTCTGTTCATCTTTTTTTTACTTTCCCAAAAATCCCTCCACCGTCTTGCCGTTTTTCTCTTCATTGCTGCCGAATTTTTGCTCTTTTTCACCCTTCATCTTCTTGATTTTTCTTTTCCCACTCTGCCTCGTGTCACTCCACTTTTGTCTGCGATCATTCGGTAACTTTTAGATAAGTGATTTGTCTTTGTTTGTTAACTTTCTTCTAAAGTGTTTTGTTTATGGCAATTAAGGGAGGATTCAAGGGCTCGTAATCACCAACCGGAGTCTTAGTTTGTATGGGAATTACTGTTCACCGATTGAAGGTAAGGTTTAGTCGCTTATGGGTTAAAACCTTGATAAGAGTTCAATTTGGGATCACGTTATGTAAGATTAAATTAGTCTTATTTGTTCAATTATAGGCTTTGGAGTGCTCGGGGACTGTTTTAGCATAAAACAAAACCAGGTGTGTACCCGAAACGCAAAAAATGAGATTCGGCGAAAAACTGAAATTGCTTGCTGTTTGGACAGCAGCAGTAGGCTAACTTTGAAAAATCACCATAAATTGTGGAAATCGAATTAGAAGATGAAAAAAATATGAAATTAAAGCTTATTGAGTTACGTTTATCATAGAAGAAACAGTGTAAGTAATGGAATTGTAAACCGTGAGATTTAATAAATTTTGTGAGACAAGGTTAGAATGAATTCGGGTTCCCCTATTCTGACGTTGAAAAATCATCAAAAATTGGAGAAAAATAATTAGGGGTTAAAGTTTACATGTTTAAATTATTAATGAGTCTATTTTCAATAGAAACAAATGGAAATATCATCCAAATTTTGTACTAAGAGATAATTAATTTTTAGCAAAGAAAGGTTGAAGCTGTCAGACAGTAGAAGAGGGGTATGTTTGAAGATTTTACTGTAGAAAGGTGTTTGAGTCTAGTTTGAAAGACATCATACGGATATTGATTTGGAATTCTGTAGCTCAAGATATAAATAATTTAGTAACAATGACTCAAGTAGACAGCTTTGAAGGAACATATAAGTAAATAGTGAAAAAATATATGAATACTTAGTTAGCACGAGTTACATTAAAAATGGACCACGCGGCCAAGGCCAATTTGGGCCGAGTGGGCCACACGAGTAGACCACATGGGCGTGTGAGCCCATTTTCACTGAATTGATTGCTAAGGTTGCACGGGTCACCCAAGACGACTGTGAACCTACTGTAGGGTCGGTAAGCATCACTTAGACCCCTAATTGTACGAAGTGACTGTTTGATTTATATATGTGTTGAGCATGATGATAGTATGCTTGTATACTGAGCTAGTTATATGTACTGATGTCCTGATATAGTATGTCATGACTTGTATGTTGCATTGCATGAGGTTGGGTTGATTATTTTTGGAGGAAGTGTACTGAAAGGCTCTTAAGCCTAACATACTGGCAGCTCAGCTGCAAATTACTATTTTGTGCTGCTTCTGGTACTACCTAGAGTGTAGGTATGGGTGGGTTGATTTGATTCCCACATGGAGTGTAGGGTTGGACGGAGTTGGTGTGTAGAGGCTGGTTGGGTAGGACTTTGTTACTAAATACTGCATGACTACTACTGATACTGTGATGGGCTAAGGCCCTACTGCATATTTGATACTGTACTAAAAAAGGGCTTGGCCCAGGACTGATTAAACTGTGCACTGTGATTTGCTATTGTTTATTTTCTATGGGAATACATACTGAGTTTTTTTGTAAACTCACCCCTTTTGTTTAAATGTGCACAGGTAATTCCCACATCTAGACGGATCGGTGCGGTGGAGGACCCGACGGTGACCACGGTTTTGGACTGTCATGGTTTTTAACCCATATTTACGATAATTGGTTTTATTTCTATTCTGTTTTTACTGGCTAAGTTTTTGTGCTGCAATTGGACTTTCGGATTTTGGTTTTGGGTTTTAACTATATTTACCTTATGGATTACAACTGCTAGTAGTAGGAAACCTCAGTTTTTATTTTAAAATAAACAAATATTTTTCCTAAACGCACGATTGTTTAATTAGTTTTAAAAGCTTCCACAAACGAATCACGTTTTGAAACTATCGATTAAATGAGCAACGTAATTTTGGAACTAATAAAATATTAAGATAATGAATTCAATCGAAATGTTTTTAACGCGATGACACGGTTTTCAAACACCCTATCATGTGAAATCACTAGATCCGGCCATAACGTCTGGGCCAGGTTTAGGGTGTTACATGGTCCACACACCGTACTTGACCAAGCTGTATAGGCCCACATAATTTGCCACACGGCCTACCACACGGTCTACCACATAGGCTACCACATGTTCGTGTGACCAACACGGTCTACCACATGGCTTACCATATGGCTGTGTAACCGACATGGTCTATAACACAACCTGCCACATGGTTATGTGACCCACACGGTCTGTTACATGGCCTACCACACGATCGTGTAACCCACATGGTCTGCCACATGGCTAGTTACACGACAATGTGATACAGTTTGCTAGCTTCAAAATTTTCACGAAATTCTAGATTTTTTATGATTATTTTTAGTGTTTTTGGGTTAGAAAGACACACCTAAACACTTCTGATATGTTGTCTCGGCAGCAGCAATTTTGGAATCTACACACGAAATTTGAATCGAACCAATTAACTAATACACATACTAATACAACCTAAATAATTAGTTCTTATAAACTAAACGAAACCAACCTTTAATTTGAACATTCAAACACTTACCCTTGGAAAAGAACAACAACCTTTAACCACACTTAACTTGCTAGAGGATCGTCGTGTGTCTTACGATATTCCCTTATCAATACAAGAATGTTCAATTTCAACATTAAAACCAATTAAAAGTCCACTTTACTCCATGTGAACTAAAGAAGAAAACCACGTTACTACAACAAAATAATGACCAACACTTACCAAGAGATGACCTAAAGGGTGGCAACACAGAAATATGGCAAACCATAAAACTAAAGGAAGAAAACAGAGGAAGTGGTGGCAAGAGAGGAATGAAGAGGAAGGAACAGTAGAAGCAATTTTTTTATCAGCCCAAAGTTCATAGAAAACAACAGAAAGAAGGAAGATTGTGAAGGTTCATAGGAAACAAAGAAAGATAGAAGAATGTGGAAAAAGAGGGAAACATTGGACGACAAAAATGGGGAGTATTTTTAGGGATATTTCCCTTTTTTTTAAAAAAAATAAACAAATAAAATAAGATTCTAACAAAATCCCCTTAATACTCAATTTGTTATTCACAACTCTAATCCCCTTAATATTCTAACCAAATCTCCTTAATAAGATAAATTAAAATTAAAATAACAAGAGTTTTGAAATTAAAATTTGGTTCAAACACTCACCGATCATGCGTTCGCCTAATCGTCGAAAGCTCAAACTAGCTTTTTCAAAACTCGAAGAAGGCTCCAATGATTCTGAAGTTTCAACAAGTAAAAAAAAATCACAATCAACATGCATCCATAGACTCTCTTAAATAACAAAAAACACAAGCCCAAGTCAGATTCTCTTGGAACCAAAACCTTCGACATCGCAAACTTGAAACTCAATTATCTCGATCTAGACTTAATCTTTTTGCCTAAAATCGATTCCATTCATCTAATTATTCACCTACGACTAATTCCCAACCTTTAAACTATGCAGAACTACCCAATTCATGGTATCAAAAATTTTCAACATGTTAAACCCAATAAATCTTTAATGAAACTTTAAACTCAATTTAGAAACCTTCTATTCATAACAAAACTAATTGAAAAACACTTTGAAATCACGTTTTTATCCAAAATCCTGAAATCCACCATTAACGACCCAATTTTCGACTTTTATTCAAAACATACGATTTAATGGCTAAAAATTCAGTTTAAAAGACCAGATAACATCTAAAACTAAGAGAAAGACAAATTGCTACCTTCAATGGAAGAAAAATAGAGCTTTCGTCGAAAATCTAAAAATCCTACAAGATTGAGAGATTACAAATTCAAGGGTGTCTGAGGTGTTTTTCTTAAAATTCTATGAAGGTTTAAGGTTGTGAAACTGAAAGAAAATGAAGGGAACAGAGTTTGGGAATCAAAATTTGAATGGGAAGAGCTTGGGAGAGGATGGGACGATAATCAAAAGAACAGGGAGAACATTATTGTGAAATTTGTCGGCAGGGGAAAGATATTAGGTTGATTTTAAAGTTTTGGTTTAACTGCCTTATAAACAATCAAAATTTAGCCATTTTTACAAATTAGTCCTTATTTCAATATTGAAATCAGTCCTTATTTCTGATTTACCATGCTACGGAATTCCCAAACACACTAGAGCTAAGATCCCTAAAATACCCCTTAAACTTCTAGACCTAAATTTGGGGTGTGACAAAGAAAAGTGAAGAAAAAGAAAGATTAGAGACGGTTTTGAGGCGAAAAGAAATCGAATGTTCAAAGATTGAAAGCTACTTTGGAAAATGTTTCCTTGAAACCAAAACGCATGAAAATAGCAAGTATAATATTAAAGCAAAATAACAAGATAAATAAAGAATATCAAAGTAACAGTGGAAAAAGGAATAGATAAGCTAATAGAGATGAATAGAAGGATAAGTGTTTGATTGAATCCTCTGGGAATGATTTCCCGAAAAAATTAATCGATGGCTTTAACTAACCCTCAAAGAGCGAAACCTTGGCAACACAGAGCTCGAAGAAATTCCCCAAAAATTTTGAATAAGATTAAGTAAAAGGAATCTTTTAAATAAAAACAAGAATTGAATCTTGCAAATAGAATACTCTAAAGAGTGCTTCTATGATTCAAATAATCAAAACT
Source organism: Gossypium raimondii (assembly GCF_025698545.1). Classification (NCBI taxonomy): domain Eukaryota; kingdom Viridiplantae; phylum Streptophyta; class Magnoliopsida; order Malvales; family Malvaceae; genus Gossypium; species Gossypium raimondii. The sequence continues at coordinate 49,448,673 of NC_068569.1, read as the reverse complement.
GTCCTCCACAATGAATAGTGAAAGTGCCTATATGTAGCTACAATTTGAATGAAAAACAAACCCCAAATTTAATTAAAACTCTAAGTTGGCTAATCAAGAAAAATTCTAGTTGAACTACACCTTCTTGTAGACTAAAAACGTAAAACTTCTAAACTAGCTTAAATGACTTAAAAATATCTTAAAAGTCAAATTAAATAAATGCAAAAAAAAATACAATATGGGATTATATATAATCAAGATAAAGCTTTAAAATCAAACCCAAATTGATTTAAACATAGAGCAACGCCCAAAACTAGTAATTTTCAAAATAATCTCGTTTAGAATATCTTTCTGGTGCAGCCTTCACTTAAACAACGTAACTTGATCTCTTGAACTCGAGATCATGTGATTCAATGTGTGTTTCAAAGCTAAGAGCCTAGACGTTATGCTTGTATGGCACTTGGGAAATTTGCAGCTATGCTTCAAGAACAGATACTCCAAATATACCGCCAGAATTGCAGTAAAACTACCAGAACACATTTCATCCATCACATATTATATCTTACCCCAATGCACATGCAAAAACATACCAACATCTCATGCTACATATGATCATAACGAAACAGATTTATGACATGCTTACACAAGTTTCATTAAAACAAATTATGGCACATAGCCTACATAGAGTTTTACTAATAAGAGTTATGCTTTACTAACATGTAAACATTTAGATTACAGATTTCGCGGTCTTACTAGATTACTAAATATCTACATACCTGATTTAAAAAATCTCACTTCGGGTCAAACGGGGCCCACAAACTACCCAAAATAGACCTACACGCCCGTGTGGTCCACACACCCAATTTTTGGGGTGTGACAGTATTTATTTCCCTAAAAGAAAATACAAGCACTACAAAAAAGGGAATATAAAATGAAAAGAGTCCTAATCAAATAAATACACCTCAAGATATATCTTATGTTTTCCAAAGGGAAAGCACAATAGGTCCAACATGAAACTCTCTTAACCCAACCCTTCCGTGGATAATACTAGCATTTTCTATTAATATACACGGGCATTGTCATTACTAAAAAAAATCTTACCCTATTAAATTCAAAATTCAAAATATACTTGAAATATGAAGTTTAAAAAAAGGGAAGAAATTTACATTTCATTTCATTAGTTACCTGGAATCATGTTTGTGAACGAAACTACTGTTTTTTTTTTTTAGTTTTCATAATTAATGAATATGTTTGTGCTATATCCTATAATATATTTATATCAACTAAACCTATAATTCGTAAAGGTTATTCATCACAAAAAAATATTAGGAAAACTAACAAAACAAAATACTGCCTAAAAATAATGACAACTTGAAACCTATGTTTCATTAAAACAAGATATTTACTTTAAAAAAGGAAAAACACAATATATAAGGTAGCTCTCTCCATTAATTTTAAGCATTAGAAAGTAAAGAATTCAATAACCATTTGTTACCCTTATTTCTTTGATATTAGAATAATTTCAAATGGAATTTCGGGGAGTAATCTTTATTAGTTTTCTTTTTTTTCAACTTGGAGTTAATTCCAATGCCTTCCCAATGAATGATTTGATAAGCAAATTGCCAGGACAACCAGATGTTAATTTCAGGCAATTTGCTGGATATATTAATGTGGATGAAAATGCCGTTGGTCGAAGTCTTTTTTACTATTTTGTTGAAGCTGAAAAAGATCCCCTAACTCAACCCCTCACCGTTTGGTTAACTGGAGGTTAACTTCTTTGAATATTTTTTTATTGTAGTTTCTGATGTTATGTCGATTTCCTAGTACGTATCCTATATGAATAAGTTAGATGAAATTTACTATGTGCAAGTCACAGACAAGGGGATGCTAGGGCTTTGTCCCCATTGGTTAGATGTTACAATTGCATTTTTAGCCTTTCCCGAAAATTTATAATTTAATTTAATCCCCTTTTGCCCCTTCAAATGGAAACATTATCGCTTTTTGCCTTCATTAGAAAGTAATAATTCAATTTAGGCCATTTCCATGCAAAGATTTTAGCTTTATCTCCATCCCTAATACAAAATTTATAGCCTTGCTCTGACTATGATTTTTTCCTCATCTGGAAAGCCATATGTTTAAATATATACTGAATACTTATCGAACTAGACTAGTCATCACGTTAGATCGAACCATTACTCTATTTTTCTAGCTTTACTTGAGCCTAGCCGACAAGTTTGTTTGATTATTCACATATAATAAAACCTTTTGTGTAATACTATTCAGGACCAGGGTGTTCTTCCGTTGGAGATGCCTTTGGAAGTGTTGGACCTTTTATTGTTACGAAAGATGCTCATGATCTCCAAACAAATTTATTTTCATGGAACAAAGGTTGTCTAATTTCCTATGCTTATCTTTTATTGATATTTTATTTTTGTGTGTATATATATCATGGTCTATAGTTATTTTTTTCATATCAATATAAATTTATCAAAAAATATTAAATGTTTTAGAACTATAAAATGTTACAGTACGTCTAGTTTTCATTGTGTTTAAATGAATTGCATTGTCTTTCTTATATTGTTTTTTTTTTTTTTGTATTTCTATACCTATAAAAATTCTGTCTAATATATGTTTCAGTGTCAAATCTATTGTTTATCGACTCCCTATTGGATCTGGATGGTCATATTCAAACACAAGTAGTGATTATAATAACGGAGATGATATCACTAGTAAGATCGTAGTATTTATACTTCATTATTAATTAAAATAGTTTGGATATTATATATATTGATGGGTTTCAATTGTTTGTTCCGTACAGATAAAATATTGCTTACATTTATGCAAAAATGGTATGAAAAATATCCGGTCTTCAAGTCGAAAGATCTATATCTAGCTGGATCAAGTTTTGCAGGTGAACAATTTCTTATTTCTTTTCTCTTATCTAGTTCTATATCAACATATTTTTAATACACCAAACTATACTTAATGAATAACTAAACAAAATATAATGCGATCTCTAGCATATAATTATTTCTCTATATATATTGTACTTTATTATTTACATATCAAGCTTGCAACATTATTATTTTTAGATTTAAACTCAAATAATTAAATTTCTTATTAAATTAATAACTTTTAAAATAATTCAAAAAATATAAATATTTTCATAAATTATTTTTTAACATACTTCTTGACTTGAATACGTCAAACTAATTATTGAATAGAAATATAACAATCAAATGATCTTGTCTTAATACGAGTTATGGATAAGTCTCTATGCAACAATACAAACAATATAACGTGTTCATTACTATAATTAAATTTGTGGATTTTATTTCAGGACACTTCGTACCAAATCTTGCTAATGCTTTACTCGACGACAACAAGCAATCCAAGCAATCCAAATTTAACATCAAAGGATTGGTTGTAAGTAAAATTGTATCTAATTAATCAAATTTAATTGCCACTTTAATATATATGTGCTTAGAAGGATTAGTTAGAAATGTTCGGGCTTGAGTAACTTGCCTAATTCGAGAAGGCTTAGCTTTATTAGATTGGATTAAGATACCGACTTCTACATTTTGGATCAAATCATTATGACTTTGATTATTGTTCATTAGCTTACATCATAGACAATAAATTTTGATTTAAATCAAGCATCGGCACTAACATAAAAAATTAAAATTGTACTGAAATATTTTTAAGAATTTTATAGGACCTAGATAAAACAAAAATAACACGTGTTGTAGCTCAAATCTCCCATAAACATGGTGTGGTCCAATTCAATGTTAATTTAAATATTTTATTGTGAACTTTATTTTATTTTTTTTAATTGTAACTATTTTGATCAGCTGGGAAACCCAATGCTTCGTAAAAAGCTAGACGATATTGCAAAAATTGATTTCTTTTTCTCTCGGGAGATGATAAACAGCTCGTTGTATAACGAAATCAAGAAAGAATGCAATGCCATTGATGAAAATAATTACTTTTCTAGCATCAAAACCACTTGGAGCACAAAATGCAAAAACCTTGTGTTTGAGGCCAATTTGGCTGCTTTCAAGACCGATGCTCATAATTACTCCCCACAGAAGCTATTTGATGTCTTTCGCCCTCCTTGTGCTGAAACTGAGCAAGATTTGAACTTAGGAAAACAGGTTTTCATTTATTTCTTTACATTCCTCTTACTTTACTTCAATTCAAAACTACAAATAACGTACGTTCGTATAGAATCGAATTAACTGATCAATGGAGTAGAACTAATTTGTGTTATTTTTCTTTTATTGGTCATATCAAAAGCATAAAACTTTATTTTTTGGTCCAGGCTCCTATAGTTAGCACAGAAGTAGACATGTGCCATCCATTAAGGGTGCAATTTTACTTTAATCTCCCGGAAGTTCAAAAAGCTTTCCATGGGAATCAAACAAACTTGTCATATAGATGGAAGGGTTGTTTCACGTAAGTTCTCCCTTAAAACTTGAAAATAATTTATGTTTTTCTTCCTGATATGTTCATATAATTACTTTTTAGAAATTATTTTAAATTCAAGTTTTAATACTCACGGTCAATTTTTCTATCTCCATATTGTCACCTCTTGTTTAGGTAAAATAAATAAATCACTTATTTATTGATGCGAATGTTGTGTAAAAATTGTTAACCTTAAAATTTTCATTATATGTCACTCTTATTTATTTAGAGCTAATTTTAAATACAACGAAGCTGATAAGGACCTTGACATGCTTCCTGCGCTTAAAAACCTTCTTCAACAATCCGTTCGGATTACAATATTCAGGTTGGTATTGTATTTGTGTGCCATACTTTTTTCCAATACTTTCTTGAAATAAGTTAAATAAGTATGAAGAATCAAAGTGGACGATTTTGAAAAGAAATTCTCATGCCATTTGACTGATATTTTTATTTTATTAATATGTTTACAATGTTGTAGTGGAGATCAAGACGGTATAATACCGATAGAGGGAACCTTACAACATTTGAAAAAATTGGTTGAGGAGTTAAACATCAAGTTAACAAAAGAGGAAACATGGAGTGTTAGAACCAAGGTTTTATGTTTACACATTTAATTATATATATTAGCTTCTTTTTTTATATATTATGATTAGATATATTTAAGCATCAAATTATCCATCCGATATGATTACCAATTTGGGTCTAAACTTGAACACGAAATTTTAAGTGTTGAATCGACTGGCTCGATTAGTGCAATCAAGGCAAGCTCACACTACTTACCTAGTTCAATGGGCCTGACCAATACGTGCTAGGCTATGAACAAGATTTTTCACAAATTTTGGGCAACTCGTCCTGATTTTTTTATTTAAATATGAAATTATTAAGGTAAACATATTTTATACTTACTAAATAGTTAGTCGAGCCAATAGGTTGGCCCGACCTAAGATGTAGTAATTGAATTTTTTTAAAACTTAATCATAAAAAAGTAAATATATTAGAAGAAAATAATTTTGCAGCATTTCATATATATTGAACAATGAAATGGGTTTCCTTTTTTTGGATATAACACTATTTATATTTATAAATTTCTTTTTTAATACAATAAAATTAATTATAAATATTTAACAGGAAGGAGGGTTGAAGTACGAATTTGGAGACTTACTAAAATTCTTGACGGTGAAGGGAGGTAATCATCATGTTACATTCTCTCGACCATCACAAGCTTTTTCTATTTTCTCAATGTTCACAATTAATTGGATGCATTGAGGATTGGTGATGAAACTTATGGAGCACACGATCACGATTCATGTTGAATCCATCATTCACTATAATAAGACTTATTGTTGTAATAATTTATTGTGATGATATGTATTATTTTATGATGCATGGACATCATAAATTTTTATATTATGCAATAAAATAATTAATTAAATCATTTGATATCTAACAAATAATTATTATTTTAACAAAATCATGCAATTTTCATACATGAAATTAACAAATAAAGAGAACTCTTAACAAAAAAACCCAAGATGCGTAACAATTTTGTATCAATTTGCTTGAACCTTTTCAAACACCTTTTATAATTTTGTTATATGCATTTTGTATATTTGAATATATTAGATACATACTCTAAAACAATGTCAATAGTAATTTCTTATATTTTCTTGATCATAAGTGTATTATATAAATAATTATGAATAAAAGATGGAGTAATACATTTGCGTAGTGCTTATCATAGAAGACGATCACAATAGGTACACAAAACCCTTTTTCCTTTAACTCTCCTACAAAAGAAAACTTAACCCTAGATTTGCATTCCTATGTGATTGGCCGCCACCTTCTCCCTTCTATTACTTCCCTCTTCATTTTACTTTTTTTTTTTTTCCTTCGCTACCCCTTGTCTTTGAAAAATATAAAGGCCTCCCTCGGGGTGGTTTTGGAGCAACAATTTTGGGAAGCAACACGATTGAGCTTCTTTCATAGCCGCTGTCTCAACTCCTGCATTAGGGTGCTTATTTACATTACAAATTTGGCATTGTAGTGGAAACATCACAGAACAAGATGAGTGTGCTTTTATGGCACACTGGGGTGGACAACAAATGGCTTTCAAGTTTGTTGTGTCTTGGCCTTTCTTTGTTCGACTCTAGTGTCTCCGTGATTCCCTTGTCTTGTAAATTTCAGTTCTGCTTTAGCCCTTGGGTTGTAGTCAAGAAATACGATCACATTGCATGCAAGAGAAAGGCTTGTGAACCAATTCTGCTTTCAAAATTAGTGAAGGAAAACCTATGTTTCTTAGGCTTTGCAGGCCTTATTCCAAGAGTTATTTTGCTCGATTTCCGATGCATTCTCGCACCTTTTTATATCGCACTGTATTGTCAAATGCTTATGCAACAACTTTTACTTTAATGAAAGTTTCTTTTCATTTGTTAAAATTACACAATTTCCCAATCCATGTACTTAAACGAATAACAAAATATGTCAATAACTTCATTTCTCCAATCAATTACGCTCTCTTCTTTTATCTTGATTTGTCAATATCTCAACTTCCCATCTCTTGCTCAAAGCTTAAATATTTTTTCTTTTACCAACTTCTCTAGATCAAGTAGTCAGTATCATACTAGTGGATGCAAAGTTTTTGTTTTGGTAACCGTACTAGTGTATTTTATGTTTTGTTTCGGGCTTAATGTTGTTTATTAAATATATTTTCCCGTTTGTATATATAGTCTAATTCTTAGTTTCTTGATAAAATATATTATATATGCAAATATATCATAACATTATACATTTGAACAATTTATTGAAAAAATATATTTTTTTAAATATTAATTGCATCCAATGATTATATTTTATTTCTAAATGCAACTATAAAATAAAATTCTTACTTTTTAAGACAAAATAGTGCAAAATTTTTATTGGAAGTGTAAAAATCTTATGCCAATCGTTGTGGGCTAAGATAAGCCGAAATAAACTGAAACACAACCAAAACAAACCCAAATTTGGTTCAAGCACAAAGAACTGATCCAAGATAAATTAAAATTAAAATAACAAGAGTTTTGAAATTAAAATTTGGTTCAAACACTCACCGATCATGCTTTCGCCTAATCGTCGAAAGCTCAAACTAGCTTTTTCTTAACTCGAAGAAGGCTCCAATGATTCTGAAGTTTCAACGAGTAAAAAGAAAAAATCGCAATCAACATGCATCCATAGACTCTCTTAAATAACAAAAAACACAAGCCTAAGTCAGATTCTCTTGGAATCGAAACCTTCGACATCGCATACTTGAAACTCAATTATCTCGGTCTACACTTAATCTTTTTGCCTAAAATCGATTCCATTAATCTAATTATTCACCTACGACTAATTCCCAACCTTTAAACTATGAAAAACTACCCAATTCATGGTATCAAAAATTTTCAACATGTTAAAACCCAAGAAATCTTTAACGAAACTTTAAACTCAATTTAGAAACCTTCTATTCATAACAAAACTAATTGAAAAACACTTTGAAACCACGTTTTTATCCAAAATCCTGAAATCCACCATTAACGACCCAACTTTCGACTTTTATTCAAAGCATGCAATTTAATGGCTAAAAACTCAGTTTAAAAGACCAGATAACATCTAAAACTAAGAGAAAGACAAATTGATTCCTTCAATGAAAGAAAAATAGAGCTTTAGCAGAAAATCCAGAAATCCCACAAGATTGAGAGATTACAAATTCAATGGTGTCTTAGGTGTTTTTCTTAAAATTCTATGAAGGTTTAATGTTGTGAAAATGAAAGAAATCAAGGGAACGGAGTTTGGGAATCAAAATTTGAATGGGAAGAGCTTGGGAGAGGATGGGACGATAATCAAAAGAAAATGGAGAACACTATTGTGAAATTTGTAGGTAGGGGAAATATATTAGGTTGATTTTAAAGTTTTGGTTTAACTGCCTTATAAACAATCAAAATTTAGCCATTTTTACAAATCAATCCTTATTTCAATATTGAAACCAGCCCTTATTTCTGATTTACCATGCTACGGAATTCCCAAACACACTAGAGCTAAGATCCCTAAAATACCCCCAAAACTCCTAGACCCAATTTTGGGGCGTGACAAAGAAAAGTGAAAAAAAGAAAGATTAGAGACGGTTTTGAGGCGAAAAGAAATCGAATGTTCAACGATGAAAACCTACTTTGGAAAATGTGCTCTTGAAACCAAAACGCATGAAAATAGCAAGTATAATATTAAAGCAAAATAACAAGATAGATAAAGAATATCAAAGTAACAGTGGAAAAAGGAATAGATAAGCTAATGCAGATGAATAGAAGGACAAGTGTTTGATTGAATCCTCTGGGAATGATTTCCCAAGAAAATTAATTGATGGCTTTAACAAACCCTCAAAGAGCGAAACCTTGGCAACACAGAGCTTGAAGAAATTCCCCAAAAATTTTGAATAAGATTAAGTAAAAGGAATCTTCTAAATAAAAACAAGAATTGAATCTTGCAAATAGAATACTCCAAATAGTGCTTCTATGGTTCAAATAATCAAAACTGTCGTCCATAATGAATAGTGAAAGTGTCTATATGTAGCTACAATTTGAATGAAAAACAAACCCTAAATTTAATTAAAACTCTAAGTTGGCTAATCAAGAAAAATTCTAGTTGAACTACACCTTCTTGTCGACTAAAAACGTAAAACTTCTAAACAAGCTTAAATGACTTAAAAATATCTTAAAATTCAATTTAAATAAATGCCAAAAAATAATAAATACAATATGGGATTATATATAATCAAAATAAAGCATTAAAATCGAACCCAAATTGTTTTAAACATAGAGCAACGCCCAAAACTTGTAATTTTTTGAAATAATCTCGTTTAGAATATCTTTCTGGTGCAGCCTTCACTTAAACGACGTAACTTGATCTCTTGAACTCGAGATCATGTGATTCAATGTGTGTTTCAAAGCTAAGAGCCTACTCTTTCATTATTTAAATGACATCTTAGCCCAAAAATGCCTGGAAGTTATACGTACATCCATCACAAATAATCTATTTTTTGTGACTTGAAATTTGACAAATTTCTAACACCCCAACCCCGGCCTAGACTTTATGGTTGTATGCACTTGGGAAATTTGCAGCTATACTTCAAGAACGGATATTCCGGATATAGCGCCAGAATTGCAGTAAAACTACCGGAACACATTTCATCCATCACATATTATATCTTACCCCAATGCACATTCAAAAACATACCAACATCTCATGCTACATATGATCGTAACGAAACAGATTTATGACATGCTTACATAAGTTTCATTAAAACAAATTATGGCACATAGCCTACATAGAGTTTTACTAATAAGAGTTATGCTTTACTAACATGTAAACATTTAGATTACAGATTTCGCGGTCTTACTAGATTACTAAATATCTACCTACCTGATTTAAAAAATCTCACTTTGGGTCAAACGGGGCCCACAAACTACCCAAAATGGACCTACACGCCCGTGTGGTCCACACACCCTACTTGACCAAGCTGTGTGGGCCCACATAATTTGCCATACGGCCTACCACACGGTTATGTGACCCACACGATCTACCACATAGCCTACCACATGTTCGTGTGACACACACGGTCTGCTAAATGTCTTACTATATGGTCCTGTGACCGATACGGTCTACCACACAACCTACCACACGGTCGTGTGACCCACATGATCTGTCGCATGGCCTACCACACGGTCATGTGACCCACACGGTCTGTCACATGGCCTACCACATGATCGTGTAACCCACATGGTCTGCCACATGACTAGTTACACGATCATGTGATACAGTTTACCAGCTTCAAAATTTTTACGAACTTCTAGATTTTTCATGGTTATTTTTACTGTTTTTGGGTGAGAAACACACAGCTGAACACTTCTGATATGTTGTCTCGACAGTAGCAATTTTGGAATCTACACATAAAATCCAAATCGAACCAATTAACTAATACACATACTAATACGACCTAAATAATCGATTCCTATAAACTAAACGAAACCAACCTGTAACTTGAACATCCAAACACTTACCCTTGGAAAAGAAAAACAACCTTTAACAACACTTAACTCGCTGGAGGATCGTTGTGTGTCTTACGATATTCTCTTATCAATACAAGAATGTTCAAACTCAGTATTAAAACCAATTAAAAGTCCACTTTAGTCCATGTGAACTGAAGAAGAAAACTACGTTACTACAACAAAATAACGACCAACACTTGCCAAGAGGCGACCTAAAGGGTGACAACGTAGAAATATGGCAAATCATAAAACTAAAGGAAGAAAGTAGAGGAAGTGTTGGCAAGAGAGGAATGAAGAGGAAGGAACAGTAGAAATAAACTGAAACACAACCAAAACAAACCAAAATTTGGTTCAAACACAAAGAACTGATCCAAGATAAATTAAAACTAAAATAACAAGAGTTTTAAAATTAAAATTTTAAAATAAAACTACTAAAAGAAATATCGCAAAAATTTTTGTGAAGTCAATACGATTAGGATCTAGTGAAAGGTGAAACCTCAATTTTGATTCACTAGTTCGGTCAACAATGCAAAGATAAATTCAATATTCTTTAATGAATTTGTTATTGTTACCAACAAAACTCCTAGCAACAAGTCTCCCTTAAAGAAGCTCATTGAAATTATTTCACTTATTAAAAATAACCTTAAAGTTATGTACCTAAGATTTAATTTGTTAGTGTCAACAAAATCTAAAGAATCCCAATTCTTGCCAACTAGCACATGTAAGCAGGGTTTACTTAAATTGTATTACATATCCACGAAACATGAATTACCTGCATAGCTTATACTTAATCTTGTTGTTTGTCACAAGTTTAAACTAATTAAATAATGATATATTTAAGAATTGTAATTGATATGGAAAATTCTAAGCTATTGAATATGATACCTACAATCAACAAACCTACATATTAGTGATTAATAGAGAAGGTACATAAATGTCAAAGAAAGAAGAAGTTACTTACAAATTTTCCACTCACTATCACTACATATTAGCATCATTAGCACAACATTATCACTATCATTCGTCATGTATATCATGCCCACATTTAAACTTTCACAATAGTCATCACAAGCATATAGCATATGTCATAGCATCACATCTTAGTTCTCGTTTCCACAATCACATAAGCACATATTTCACAAATTAAACATGGGTATGAGAAAACTTATACTCGGAATTTAGAGTAAGGATTTAGGCTACTTCTAAATTCCCAATTAACACAATGAATCGTGTCTACAAGCAATGATTCCAAACACTTACCGATCACGCTTTTACCTAATCGTTGAAAGGTCAAACTAGCTTTTTCTTAACTCGTAAAAGGTCCTAATGATTCCGATGTTTCAACAAGTAAATCACACAAAAAGCACAATTAACATACAGCCAAAGACTCTCTTAAAGAAAAAAAATCACAAGCCTAAGTCAAATTCTCTTGGAACCGAAACCGTCGACATCGCAAAATTAAAACTCAATTATCTTGGTCTATACTTAATCTTTTTGCCTAAAACCGATTCCATTCATCTAATTATTCACCAACGACTAATTCCAAACCTTTAAACTATACAAAACTACGCAATTCATGGTATCAAAAGTTTTCGACATGTTATGACAATTTTTACAAAAATTCATTAAAACTCAAGAAATCTTTAACGAAACTTTAAACTCGGTTTAGAAACCTTCTATTCATACCAAAACTAATTGAAAAACACTTTGAAACTACATTTTTATTTAAAATCCTAAAATCCACCATTAACGACTCAAGTTTTGACTTTTATTCAAAACATGTGATTTAATGGCTAAAAACTCATTTTAAAATACTAGATAGCATCTAAAACTAAGGGAAAGACGAATTGTTACCTTCGATGGAAGAAAACAAAGCTTTAGTCAAAAATTTGAAAATCCCACCAGATTGAGAGAACACAAATTCAATGGTGTCTTAAGTGTTTTCTTAAAATTCTATGAAGGTTTAATGTTTTGAGAATGAAAGAAATCAAGGGAATGGAGTTTGGGAATTAAAATTTGAATAGGAAAAGCTTGGGAGAGCAAGGGACGACAATCAAAAGAAATGGGAGAAAACTATCGTGAAATCTGTAGATGGGGGAAATATATTAGGTTGATCTTATATAGGGAGAGTTTAGATAGTTCAACTATGATTAATCTTAACCACAATAATATTAAATTAATATAATACTTATCAAGATAAATATTAAATTAAATTTAATATTAAATCTATTAAATTAATAGAATTTTTATCTATAAGAAAAATATTAAATTTAATTTAATATTAAATTTATTTAAATAATATTAAATTTTTTCACTGCTTAACCACCGGAGAACCACCATCGCCGACCATCCGTTGGCCACCAGAATGTCGCTATCACAATCGTCGACACTGTCTTGCCCGATGATGTTATTATAGGCACGACACCCTAAGTTGATTCGATTGTTGTAGATTCAATTCGGGCCTAGTGGTGGCCCAATCGGTCAAGTCTAGCCATCGGTTGGATCGTTGATCCAGTCTCACATACCAAATTCGATTTGACACGTTTTTGGGTCTCGATCTCGGTTTTAGGTTTTCGAGCTCAACTTTCTATCTCAGGTCCAATTTTCAAGTTCAACTATCATTGGGTTAATTGATTGACTTGAACATTAATTTCCAAAAATATTATTTTTATTTTAATTAATTTAATTTTTCTTAATCAAAATTAATTTTCCCAAAAATCACTAAGATTTTCCAAAATTAACTTTTCAAGAAAACTGTAACACCCCAAACCTGGCCTAGACATTATGGCCGAATCTGGCGATGTCACATGGAAAGGGATTTGAAGACAAGATTGTCGAGTATAAAAAGTCGTTACAGTAACTTAGCTTTTATTTAATTTGGAAAAAAAAACTAGTTGATTTGTTTGAAAACTTGTCTCTTAGCGGAAACTTTTGTAACCAATTAATTTAGGGAAAATCGTTTCTGTTTACGAAAATGCTTAATTTTTAGAAAAAAAATTGTGTTTTGTGGAGTTGCAGTTTAAAAAAAAAACCACAAAAAACAGTATAAAGTCCAAAATTTCAAGCCAACCAGTCCATAGTCCAAAAGATACATCAAAAACCCGCAATAAGTAATAAATTCTAAGCATTAACGAAAAATAGTCCAAAATTTACGTGTGGCCATCGTCGAGTCCTCTGCTATACCGACCCGTCACGTCTGGGATTACCTATACAGATTAAATAGAGAAAAGGTGAGTTTTCGCTAACTCAGTGTGTAATCCCCACAAAAAACATGCATACAGATAATCAACAGAATTCAGTTAGATACAATCTAGGGCTTAGGCCCATCACAGAATCAGTTTGGGTCTTAGCCCGTTCAAATACTGTCTCAAAAATACATTAGGACCTTGGCCCATATTAGATACAGAATGTAGATATAGTAAATCAGAATCCTACCCACCAGCCTTTACACACCATCTCCGTCCAACCCTACACACCATGTGCGGATTAAATCAACCCACCCATCCCTACACACCATGCTGTACCGAAATATGGCACATAATCAGAAAGTTGCAGCTGAGCTGCCAGATAACAGGCTTAATAGCCTTTCAGACACTTCCTCCAAATATCATCAACCCACCCCGATGCAATGCAACATACAAAATATATCATGCCATTATGCAATTAATGGTACATACATTTAGATGTCATAAGTCATGCTCGATATAGAGATTAGTCAAATAGATCACACATATAGGGATCTAAGTAAAGCTTACCGACCTACAATAGGTCCACGGTCGACTTGGGCGACCCGTGCAACCTTACAGAACTTTTCAGAAAAATGGGCTCACACGCACATGTGGCCCACTTGGCCTAAATTGGCCTTGGCCGTGTGATCCATTTTCAATGCAACACGTGCTAACTAAATATTCATATATGTTTTCACTATTTACTTATGTGTTCCTTCAAAGTTGTCTACTTGCGTCACTATTACTAAATTATTTATATATTGAGCTAAAGAATTCTGAATTAAAATCCGCTCGATTTCTTTGAAACTAGACTTCAAATACCTTTCTACCATAAAATTTTCAAAATTTTTGGTTCAGCCAATAAGTACAGTAAAATCTTCAAACTTACCCCTGTTTTGTTGTTTGACATCTTCGACCCTTCTTTGCTAAAAATGAATTATCTCTTGGTAAAAAATTTGGATGAAGTTTCTATTTGTTTCTATTGAAAATAGACTCATTATTAATTTAAAAATGTAAATTTGAACCCCTAATTATTTTTCTCCAATTTTTGATGATTTTTCAAAGCTAGAACAGGGGAACCCGAATTCATTCTGACCCTGTCTCACAAAGTTTATCATATCTCACGATTTACAATTCCATTACTTACACCGTTTCTTCTATGAGAAACTAGGCTCAATAAGGTTTAATTCCATATTTTGTTCATCCTCTAATTTGATTTCCACAATTTATGGCGATTTTTAAAATTTATCCTACTGCTATCCAAACAGCAAGAAATTTTAGATTTTCGCTGAATCCCTTTTTTTTGCGTTTCGGGTACACACCTGGTTTTGTTTGATGCTAAAACAGTCCCCGAGCACTCCAAAGCCTATAATCAAGATACTAAACATCAATTTAATAGATTTACAAGTGAATTGACAACCAAGAATGAACAGAATCCCAACCTACCACCAACGATAACCCTCTGTTTAACTATTGTTAAGACGAGAACACTGAATTCACCAGTCCGAGCCTCCCCCTACGCCCAAATCGCAAAGAAAAAACATTACCACTTCAATCGCTAGGAAATTCATGATAGAAACAAAGAGAAACAGTTACCAAAACTAAGTGAACACTAACTGTGTGTGAAAACAAAGGAAAATAAACGGATTAGGGAAATATCAAGAAGAAGAAAAAGAAGAGAAAGATGGAAAAACTCAGAGAATTTTGGCAAGAGGAGACGGAGAAGAATAGAAGGAAAAATTTTTTTGGAAAAGAGAGTCAAATTTTGGTTATGAGAAAAAATAAAATAAAATCCCGATAACCCTCAAAATCCCTTAATCTTCTCCCATAATTCCCACTACACATCCACTACACAAAATCCCCCTATTACCCAACTCTATCCCGAAATCTGAGCAAAAAAAATAATACTCTTGCTTGCATAGGGATTTTAACAGAAGGCCTCCACCATAATAATACACCATTTAACCACTAAACCAGCAGGCCCATTCTGATGTAATTTACCCAACAATCAAATAAAAGCCTACTAAACAAGAGTAAGGCCTAATTCATTCAAATACCAAAATTTGCCCAAGCGAAAGCTTGAACTTGGGACCTCTCAAACACTCCCAGAACACGTAACCACTAAAGCTGACAGATATTTGTGTTATATTTTCACAATAAAGAAATTAGAAATTTTTGGGCATTACAACTCTACCCCCTAAAAAACAATTTCGTCCTCCAAATTTTACCTGATCAAAATAGATGAGGATATTGCTGACACATCGTATCCTCAGGCTACCACGTGGCCTCCTAGTGCTATGATTATGCCACAGAACCTTCACTAAGGGAATAGACTTTTTCCAAAAGACCTTTAAATCACGCCCCTAAATCTAAACCGACTCCTCCTCTCAGGTCAAATCTGGCCTAACCTCAATCTCCTCAACAGAAACAACATGCATGGGATCAGAGCAGTAGCACCTTAACATCGAGACGTGAAAAACATCATGAATGCGGTCCAACTTTGGAGTTAACTCCAACTGATAAGCGACATGTCTCACACATTTCAGAATACGGTATGGTCCAATAAACCGAGGGCTCAACTTGCCTTTGTGACTGAACCCCAAAACCTTTTCCATGGCGAGACCCTGAGAAAAACTAAGTCCCCCACAGAATACTCGATCTCACGCCTTTTCAAATTCGCATAAGATTTCTGCCTGCCAGAAGCCGCTTTCAAATGATCTCGAATCAATCTAACATTATCCTCTGTCTCAGAGACCAACTCAAGACCCAAAACACGTCGCTCATCCAACTCAGTCCAACATAAAGGAATGCGACACTTACGACCGTACAGTGCCTCGTAAGGTGCCATCTGGATGCTAGACTGGAAGCTATTATTGTAGGAAAACTCCGCTAATGGAAAGTACTCCTCCTAATTGCCTTGGAAATCAATAACACAGCTCCTCAACATCTCCTCCAGTATCTGAATCACCCTCTCTGACTAACCATCTATCTGAGGAAGGAAAGCAGTTCTGAAGTCTAATCTTGAACCCAAAGCCTCATAAAGCTTCTTCCAGAATCGAGACGTGAAATGAGGATCCCTATCGAAAATGATCAAGATAAGTACCCCATGCAGTTTCCCTATTTCTAATATGTAGAGCTTAGCTAATTTCTAAAGAGAAAAGTCTGCCCGTACCAAGATAAAGCGAGCAGACTTGGTCAATCGATCCACAATGACCTAGACAGAATCCTTCTTAGCGGGTGTTAGAGGCAACCCACTAACGAAGTCTATCGTTACTTGCTCTCATTTCCATAACGGTATCTTAACCGGCTGCAGCTAACCTGAAGGTCACTGATGCTCAGCCTTAACTTGCTGACAAGTCAAACAGCGAGCAACAAAGTTGGTAACCTCACGCTTCAATCTTGGCCACTAGTACAATTCTGAAAAATCTCAGTACATCTTGTTCCCGCCGGGATGCATAGTTTAGGGACTACCATGCGCCTCTCTCAGAATCGACTGTCTTAAATCCTCATCATTTGATACACAAATCCGACCGTGAAAACAAAGTACCCCATCACTGTTTATCCCAAAATTAGTAGTGCCACCATTCTCAACCTGACGAAAACATAACCTAAGAGACTTATCCCCCAACTGTTACCTCAAATCTGTTCAATCCATGTTGGTTTGAGCTAAAGTTCTGCCAACAGACTTCCATCGTTGAATAGGCTAAGTCGAGCGAACATCGCTCTCAGATCGGTCATAGCCCTACAGCTCAACGCATCGACTACCACATTGGCCTTACCGGGATGGTACTCAATGGTACAATCATAATCCTTAAGCAGCTCAACCCATCCATCTGCCTAAGATTTAACTCCTTCTGAGTGAGGAGATACTTAAGGCTTTTATTATCAGTGTAGATAATACACTTCTCACCGTACAGATAATGCCTCCAGATTTTTAATGCAAAGACTACAGCGGCCAACTCCAAATCGTACATCGGATAGTTCGCCTCGTGTGTCTTAAGCTGATGAGACGCGTATGCAACCACCTTACCATCCTGCATCAACACACATCCCAAACTCACATGTGATGCATCACTATAAACCGTGAACTCTTTTCTAGGTTCAGGCTGTACCAAAACAGGAGCCTCAGTCAGTACAGTCTTAAGCTTCTCAAAGCTATCTTACGGCTCATTAGTCCAGTCAAACGGTACACTTTTACGTAACAACTTAGTCAAGGGTGCTACAATCAGTGAAAATCCTTCCACAAACCGTCGGTAATAACCTGCTAGCCTCAAAAAGTTGCGAATCTTAGATACATTCCTAGGCTGCTTCAAGTCCAATACAGCCTCAATTTTTTGAGGATCGACTCGAATCCCCTCAGCAGACACCACATGACCCAGAAATGTTACTTCACGTACCCAGAACTCGCACTTGCTGAACTTAGCATAGAGCTGATTTTCCCTCAAAATCTGAAGAACAATCCTAAGGTGCTCGTCATGCTCATCCTCAGTCCTCGAATAAACCAATATATCATCGATGAACACCACTACAAACTAATCCAGGTAGGGTTGAAACACTCGATTCATCAGATCCATGAAAGTTGTCGGTGCATTAGTCAGTCCAAATGGCATTACTAGGAACTCGTAGTGACCATAACGAGTCCTAAATGTCATCTTATGCACATCAGCCTCCTTAACCCTCAACTGATGATACCCAAAATGCAAGTCAATTTTAGAGAATAGAGACGCCCCTCGGAAGTGGTCAAACAAATCATCAATCCTCAGAAGTGGATACTTGTTCTTAATAGTCAACTTATTTAGTTATCAGTAGTCGATACACATCCTCATGGATCCATCCTTTTTCTTAACAAATAGTACTAGTGCCCCCTAATGGGACACACTAGGGCGGATGAACCAACGATCTAATAACTCTTAAATTTGAGCCTTAAGCTCCGTAAGCTCCTTCGGTGCCATTCGATAGGGAGCGATAAACACCGGAGCTGTACCAGGCAAAAGCTCAATCTCAAAATCTACTTCTCGATTCGGAGGTAAACCCGGTAGCTCCTCAGGAAAGACGTCTGAAAAATCCCTCACAGTTTTGATATCCTTAACAGTAAAGTCCCCAAAAGCAAAAACACTTACGTAGGTCAAATACGCCTCACATCCCTTGCGAACCAATTTCTCAACTACCAGTGCAGAGATCACGTTAGCCAAGTAATTCTGACATTTCCTAATCACAACTACTTCATTACACCCTTCAGTTCTCAATACGAACCTCTTAGTCTCACAGTCCAAACTGACACGATGCTTGACCAACTAGTCTATCCCCAATATCATATCGAACTCCCCAAATGGAAGCTCCATCAAATTAGCCAGAAATACCGTCCCTTGAACCTCTAAAGGAACATCCCTATACAGTTTGCTAACTCCAATAGATTGCCCCAGTGGGCTCAGCACTGTCACCTCACTAGAAGTACTTTCAATCGGAATCCCTAGGTTTTTGTAAACAGAACAAGCAACATAGGAATACGTAGATCCTATATCTATAAATGCAATGTAAGGCACATCAAAAATAAGAAATGTACCCATGATGATGTTTGGAGTATCTCTATCCTCTCAGTAATGAGCAGCATAAACTAGGGCCGGTTATCTCTCCTCCGCCTGTCCAGCACCTCTGCCCGATTTTCTCTGCCCACGACCCATACCATTACCACCATTAGACTGACCACAGCCCCTAGCCGGCTACTGAACTACCCTAGGTGGCTGTACAGTACCAGAACCCGTATCTTGCACCTAATCGAACCCCAACGGACACTTTCAAACACGGTGCTCAGTAGACCCACATCTTAAACAAGCCCCAGTCGTCCTCCAATATTCACCCTGATGGCGTCTTCCACAATTTCCACAAAGCATGATCCTACTAGGCACAACAGGGGCCCCAACTCTAACTAGCCCACCAGATCTGACCTTTTTCTTAGGCCTCATCACAGAACTCGAGGGCTCCAAATCCCTCTTATTCTTTCCTATCTCCTTATCCCGATTTTGGCACTCAGCGGCTTCACCTCTTCGGCAATCTTCGATTTCTCTACCAATGCTTAAAAGTAGTGCTCCCTCTACGGAGCTATCAGAACTCTCAAACTGTCCCTGAGTCCATCCTCGAAGTGGACAAAACTCTCATATTCAGTCGCCACCATGCCGCGCGCATAGCGGCTCAATCTTAGAAACTCAGCCTCACACTCGGCTAGCATGAGATTCAGAAACTCACGTCTTCTAGCATCGATGAAGCTTGCCCCCACATATTCACCTTGGAAAGAAGACTTATAGAAATCCCATATCAATCGTTCAGGCTAAGTTCCTTCATTAACGGTCAGCCACCACTAGTATGCTTCATCGCGAAGCAAGGAAACAGCCTCTTTCAATTTTTGTTCAGGGGTAAAGTCCAGATCGTCCATGATTCTTTCCGTGGCCTCCATCTAACACTCGGCCACGCTAGGGGTGACTCCAGTGACACCCCTGAATAGCTCAACCCCATTGGACCGGAGTCATTCTATAACTGACCCTCAGCCTTCAGATCCAATGTTGGGCCCAGTGACCCTCTCTAATATCCTCAACATAGCCTGGGACAAGGCGTCATCCCCAGCCATGCGATCATGAGACATAGTCTCTCTAGCAGGTGAAACTGGTATCTCGCTCGTATCCAGATTTGGCATACTGTCTAACGATGAGGACTTAGCTCGAGCCCCTCTACAGCCTCTACCTCGACCTCTAGTACCCCGTCCGCAGATACCTCGTGCACTCATCGTAGAATTCGTAGCTTATCTATGTTAACAGTTTATGAATTAGTTACAATGTCGATATCTATTAGTAGATATTTTATGCAAAACAGTATCAGAAGTTTAGAGTTTGTTATCACGAATCGCAGTCTTACTACTGTTTTCAGTTTCTCTACTATTTTCAGTATACACTATCTACAATGTCCTCAGTACAGTGTACCACCTACAGTAGTTTTAGAATATGCTATTCATATTTTCAAAAACTTATCAGAGTTTTTAGCACACTTACAGAATCGACACCGGAGACTCGGTGTACCACATACTCAGTCAAAAATATTTCAAACTATTTAAAAAATAATTTCCTTAAAACCAAGTTCTAAAACCCAAATCCACAGCCGAGTTTTGTAACCTGGCTCTAATACCACTAAATGTAACACCCCAAACCCGGCCTAGATGTTATTGCCAAATCTGGCAATGTCACATGGAAAGGGATTTGAAGACAAGATTGTCAAGTACAAAAAATCGTTACAGTAACTTAGCTTTTATTTAATTCAGAAAAAAACTAGTTAATTTGCTTTAAAACTTGTCTCTTAGCAGAAACTTTTATAACCAATTAATTTAGAGAAAATCGTTTCTATTTACGAAAATTCTTAGTTTTTAGAAAAAAAATCGTGTTTTGTGGAGTTGCAGTTTAAAAAAACATAAAAAACAGTATAAAGTCCAAAATTTAAAGCCAACCAGTCCATAGTCCAGAAGATACATCAAAAACCCCCAAATAAGTAATAAATTCTAAGCATTAACGGAAAATAGTCTGAAATTTACCTGTAGCCACCGTCGAGTCCTCCGCTACACCAACCCGTCAAGTCTGGGGATTACCTGTACAGATTACACAGGGAAAGGGTGAGTTTTTCGCAAACTCAGTGTGTAATCCCCACAGAAAACATGCATACAGATAATCAATAGAATTCAGTTAGATACAGTCTGGGGCCTAGGCCCATCACAGAATCAGTTTAGGCCTTAGCCCGGCCAAATATTGTCTTAGAAATACATTAGGGCCTCGGCCTATATCAAATACAGAATGCAGAAACAGTAAATCAGAATCCTACCTACCAGCCTCTACACACCATCTTTGTCCAACCCTACACACCATGTGGGGATTAAATCAACCCACCCATCACCTACACACCATGCTGTACCGAAATGCGGCACATAATCAGCAGGTTGCAGCTGAGCTGCCAGATAACACGCTTAATAGCCTTTCAGACACTTCCTCCAAATATCATCAACCCACCCCGATGCAATGCAACATACAAAATATGTCATGCCATTATGTAATTAATAGTACATACATTCAGATATCATAAGTCATGTTTGATATAGAGATCAGTCAGACAGATCACACATGTAGAGGTCAACGTAAAGCTTACCGACCTTATAGTAGGTCCACAGTCGATTTGGGTGACCCGTGCAACCTTACAGAACTTTTCAAAAAAATGGGCTCACATGCCCATATGACCCACTTGGCCCAAATTGGCCTTGACCGCGTGATCCATTTTCAATGTAACCCGTGCTAGCTAAATATTCATATATGTTTTCACTATTTACTTATGTGTTCCTTCAAAGTTGTCTACTTGACTCACTGTTACTAAATTATTTATATCTTGATCTACAGAATTCCGAATTACAATCCTCTTGATGTCTTTGAAACTAGACTCAAATACCTTTCTACCATAAAATTTTCAAAATTTTTAGTTCAGCCAATAAGTACAGTAAAATCTTCAAACTTACCCATGTTCTGCTGTCTGACAGCTTCGACCCTTCTTTGCTCAAAATTAATTATCTCTTGGTAAAATATTTGGATGAAGTTTCTATTTATTTCTATTGAAAATAGACTCATCAATAATTTAAACATGTAAATTTTAACCCTTAATTATTTTTCTCAAATTTTTTATGATTTTTCAAAGTCAAAATAGGGGAACACGGATTCATTCTGACCTTGTCTCATAAAGTTTATTATATCTCATGATTTACAATTCCATTTCTTACATCGTTTCTTCTATGAGAAATAGACTCAATAAGCTTTAATTTTACCCTTTTTTCATCCTCTAATTTGATTTCCACAATTTATGCTGATTTTTAAAATTTAGCCTACTGTTGTTGTCCAAACAACAAGCAATTTCAAATTTTCGCCAAATTCCTTTTTTTGCATTTCGGGTACACACTTGGTTTTGTTTGATGCTAAAACAGTCCCCGAGCACTCCAAAGCCTATAATCAAGATACTCAACATCAATTTAATAGATTTACAAGTGAATTGACAACCAAGAACGAATAGAAACCCAACTTACCACCAACGATAACTCTTCATTTAACTATTGTTAAAACGAGAACACTGAAATCACCAATCTGAGCCTCCCCCTATGCCCAAATCGCAGAGTAAAAACATTACTACTTCAGTCGCTAGGAGATTCATGACAGAAACGAAGAGAAACACTTATCGAAACTCAGCGAGCACTAACCGCGTGCGAAAACAAGGAAAATAAATGGATTAGGGAAAAATCAAGAAGAAGAAAAAAAAGAGAAAGATGGAAAAACTTAGAGAATTTCAGTAAGAGGAGAGAGAGAAGAATAGACGGTAGAATTTTTTTGGAAAAAAGAGTCAAAATTTGGTTATGGGAAAAAAATAAAATAAAACCCCAATAACCCCCAAAATCCCTTAATCTTCTCCCCTAATTCCCACTACACATCCACAACTCAGAATCCCCCTATTACACAACTCTATCCAAAAATCTGAGCAAAAAATAATAATACACTTGCCAGCAAAAAAATAATACCCTTGCCTGCACTGGGATTCAAACACAAGACCTCCACCATAATAACACACCATTTAACCACCAGAATACCAAAATACCCAACAATCATTCATTCAAAATACCAAAATTTTGAACAAGAGTAAGGCCTAATTAAAGCCTATTGAACAAGAGTAAGGCCTAATTCATTCAAAATACCAAAATTTTCCCAAGCGAAGGCTTGAACTTGGGACCTCCCAAACATTCCCAGAACATGTAACCACTAAAGCTGATAAATATTTGTGTCATATTTTCACAATAAAAAAATTAGAAATTTTGGAGCGTTACAAAAATTCTTTACTAAAATTCTCTAGTTGAAAAACGCTCACGACTATCCAATTTAATTACACATCAAATAAATCCACTCGTTTAAATTTTTTCAAAGTCATAGTGTAACACCCCTAACCCGTCTCTGTCACCAGATTGGGGTTACAGAGCGTTACAAAATAGATCAAGACATTTATCATCAAATAGAAACAAAAAAATAAAATAAATGATAACATTCAATGGCTTATAAAAACCAGGATAAAAATACACTTATGGGCCTTAAATCGAGATTACAGGGCCCTAAAAATAGTTTGGGAACAATATGAGACTAATTTGAATCAAAACAGAAAAATATGCAAAAATTTGAAAATTTTGGAAACAGGGGTCACACGGCCGTGTGGCCAGGCTGCGTGGAATAGCCCAAGTCATGTGGCTTCCCCACATGCCCATGTAGCCAGACTGTATAACTAATTGTGACCGTGTGAAAATTCTTGCACCTACAAATTAATAAGACATATGGTCGTGTGAAATAGTCCAGGCTGTGTGCACCTTAAAAAGCTTCCAAAACAAGGCAAACTTTTATCCAACACTTAGGTTCCAAGCCAAATCAAAATCAACCATTTCCATACTCGTAAAACACATTGAAACAAGTCTAAAACATGGCAAAACAATCAACCAAAGTACCTAACCAATGTATCCTCATTGACACCACAATTCAATTATCAACCTTAATTCACTTGACATTTCAACTAATTTACATTCAAATTCATAAGTTCATATATAAAACTCATGCCAAACTTATCATTTCTTCTTAATCATTCAAATTTATTTATACCATGATCAAACACTTAAATAAGGTTTATATCACATGACCAAAACAACTTTATATGAATATATTCACACTAAGATTAAAGGCACATACACAAGTAAGGTTATACCAAGCTTAAAACATAACATTTGTAACAAGTATCTAAACATATGCAAAAACACCTATTACATGCCATATAACCCAAAATAAACATATCAAAATCTACCAAAATGTATTTAGATAGTGTGATCTTCAAGTTGATCCAATCGTCCGACTCCACAAAATGTTATCTACAAGGAACAGAAAAGAACACGAATAAGCTTCACTAGAGCTTAGTAAGTTCAACGGTTAAAATGATAAAGCTTACCAAATTAAATATAACAATTTTAATAACAAGATTAAAAACCAAAGTTCTCTGTTAACCACAATTCACAATAGGTGAGTTTATACATAAACAAGTACGAAATCATTCACTATCAAGCCACAATGCTATCAGGAGATTCATAAATAATCTTTCAACAATTCAATAACAAGGCATTTAACAAAAAATAACATTACCCGATGAACGATATATGGATATGAGTACACAGTTATCCATCCAAAACACGCTAAATGCTCAAACAAGCAAATCCAACCGATAACAAGCTCGACACCAAGTGTCTAGCCCGTAGGCTAACATCCCTCCGAAAACACACATAGGCACTGAGTGCCAAGCCCGAAGGCTTTACATCTGCCCCCAATAACACGCCAGACTTACTGTAATATATCACAATAGTCCACAACAAATGCTGAACTTTGGTATATTAAGTGTGTCAAGAATTATCGTCTCATCTCACATTAATCCCCGTACCACGTGCACTATAACCTATTAGCATGCCAATCGTACTCTATCATACGTTCATCAACTCAACAGATATTACCGCTAAACCAAAAACTAGCTTAGAAGAAATTGAGTTTTGAAATCAAGAGTGGTTATCTCTCGATTTTGAGTCTAAATTTTGGAAATTTTGTATAAGCAAATTGATCTGGTTCAGTGGTTAAGTGTTTTAGTTATAAAGGCGAGGTTTTAGGTTTGAATCATATCTCTTGAAACTTTTCTATTTTTAATTAAAATCCTATCTTTGGACATGTGAGTTATAAGTTAATTTCGATCAATTGATGGCAACAATGAGCCTAGTGGTTCAATGGTTAAGCTTCTGTGTACTCTTTGGTCCTGTGTTAAAATCCCTATGAAAGCAATAGGGAAATGTTTTATTTTGAATTGCTCCTTGTGGTAGTTATTCTTTTTAGTTAATTAAACTTCCCAGAAACCTCTTGTATGGTTTCACATTTTTTTTTATTCTTTTCTTTCTTTCTTCTTCCATGTTTTTTTCTGCCATTCATCATTTGTTCTTTATTTTTCTTCGTTTTGATTTTTTCTCTTCAAATTACCTTACGTTTTGCTATGTTTCTCAAAATTGATTCTGTATGAGGTCAACTTCCCTTGCCTAGTTTAATTCGGTTGCCAGTAAGTTTTGATTTAAGGTTTTGTGTCAAAATTTCTTCGATGTAACTTTGATTTTGGACGCTAATCTTAGCGATTTGTTTATGAATGAGTCTGTAACACCCCAAACCTGGCCCAAACGTTATGGCCGGATCTAGTGATGGCACATGATAGGGTGTTTAAAAATCGTGTCGTCGCATTAAAACCATTTCCATTAAATTCATTATCTTAATATCTTATTAGTTCCAAAATTGTGTTGCTTATTTAATCGATAGTTTCAAAACATTATTCGTTTGCGAAAGCCTTTAAAACAGATTAAACAATCGTGCGTTTAGGACAAACATTTGTTTCTTTTGAAAACTGAGGTTTCCTACTACTAGCAGTTGTAATCTATAGCGTAAAGACAATTAAAACCCAAAAACAAAGTCCGAAAGTCCAATTACAACCTAAAAACTTAGCCAGTAAAAATAGAATAGAAATAAAACTAATTATCGTAAATATGGGTTAAAAACCATGAAAGTCCAAAGTTGTGGTCATCGCCGAGTCCTCCGCCGCACCAATCCGCCTAGATCTGGAGATTACCTGTGCATATTTAAACAAAAGGGGTGAGTTTACAAAAACTCAGTGTGTAATCCCACATAAAAAAAACAATAGCAAATCACAATGCACAGTTAAAGTAGTCATGGTCCTAAGCCATTTTTCAGTATCAGTAACAGTTTGGGCCTTAGCCCATCTCAGTATAGTATCAAATATGCAGTAGGGTCTTATCCCATCACAGTATCAGTAGCAGTCATGCAATATTCAGTAACAAAGTCCTACCCAACCAGCCTCTACACACCATCTCCGTCCAACCCTACACTCCATGTGGGGATAAAATCAACCCACCCATCCCTACACTTTAAGTAGTACCGAATGTGGCACAAAATAGTAATTTGCAGCTAAGCTACTAGTATGTTAGGCTTAAGAGCCTTTCAGTACACTTCCTCCAAATATAATCAACCCAACCCCATGCAATGCAACATACAAGTCATGACATGCTATCTCAGGACATCAGTACATATAACCAGTTCAGTATACAAGCATACTATCATCATGCTCAACATATATATAAATCAAATAGTCAGTTCATACAATTAGGGGTCTAAGTGATGCTTACCGGCCCTACAGCAGGTTCACAGTCGACTTGGGTGACCCGTGTAACCTTAGCAATCAATTCAGTGAAAATGGGCTCACACGCCCATGTGGTTTGCCCGTGTGGGCCCACACGCTCGTGTGGCCCACTCAGCCTAAATTGGCCTTAACCGCGTGTTCCATTTTTAATGTAACCCGTGCTAGCTAAATATTCATATATGTTTTCACTATTTACTTATATGTTCCTTTAAAGTTGTCTACTTGAGTCACTCTTACTAAATTATTTATATCTTGAGCTACAAAATTCCGAATTAAAATCTGCTTGATGTCTTTGAAACTAGACTCAAATACCTTTCTACAGTAAAATTTTTAGAATTTTTGGTTTATCCAATAAGTAACGTAAAATCTTCAAACTTACCCTTGTTTTTCTGTCTAACAGCTTCGACCCTTCTTTGCTAAAAATTAATTATCTCTTGGTAAAAAATTTGGATGAAGTTCCCATTTGTTTCTATTGAAAATAGACTCACTAATCATTTAAACAAGTAAATTTGAACCCCTAATTATATTTATCCAATTTTTGATGATTTTCCAAAAGTAGAACAGGGGAACCCAAATTCATTCTGACCTTGTTTCACAAAATTTATTATATCTCACTATTTACAATTCCATTACTTACACTGTTTCTTTTATTAGAAACTAGACTCAATAAGATTTAATTAAATATTTTTTTCATCCTCTAATTCAATTTCCATAATTTATGGTGATTTTTTAAAGTTATGCTACTGCTGCTATCCAAACACCAAGCAATTTCAGCTTTTCGCCGAATCTCATTTTCTGCGTTTCGGGTACACACCTGGTTTTGTTCGATGCTAAAATAGTCCCTGAGCACTCCAAAGCCTATAATTGAACAAATAACACTAATTTAATCTAACATAACATGATCTCAAATCGAACTCGTATCGAGGTTTTAACCCATAAGCGACTAAACCTTACCTTCAACCGATGAACAGTATTTCCCACACAAACTAAGACTCCGATTGGTGATTACGAGCCCTTGAATCCTCCCCTAATTGGCATAAACAAAACACTTCAGAAGAAAGTTAACAAACAAAGATAAATCACTTATCTAAAACTTATCGAACGATTGCAGACAAACGTGGAGCGACATGAGGCAGAGTGGGAAAAGAAAAAACAAGAAGATGAAGGGTGAAAGAGAGCAAGAATTCGGCAGCAATGAAGAGAAAAATGGTAAGAGGGTGGAGGAATTTTGGGGAAAGTAAAAAAAAGGAAAAAAATGAACAAAATATGATAACCACCCCAATCCCTTATTTCTCTCCATCAAACTCCCCACTAAATTCACTACTCAGATTTTTAGTCCATCTCAAACTCTCTTAGACGCACGAACAAAAATAATACCCACGCCAAGATTCGAACACAGGACCTCCTTCACACCAACACTCCACTCATCCACCAGACCAACAGACCCATTCTGTTAATTATTTGCCAACCTTTACTTAAAAGCCTACTGACCAAAGATAGGGCTTATAAATAAAAAAATTAAAATTTTCCCAAGTCCTAGCTTGAACTTAGGACCTCTCAAACACACCCAGAACACATAACCACTAAAACAGACAGATATTTTGTGTCACACATTCGCAATACCCAAAATTAAAATTTTGAGGCATTACAGAGTCATCTAATTTGTTGCTATAATGTCATTTTAGGGACGATAATTCATCATTGTTGCCTCTGCATTGAATCTGTAACAGGTGGGTAACCAAAATCTGAATTTTTGGAATTTATAAACGTTGAAAAACATTGTCTTCAACACCACACGGTGGTGTGTCAAGCCGTGTGATAGAACGTGTGGTAGATTGTGTGAGTCACTATTTAGGGTCACATGGGCTAAGGACACGGGCATGTGTCCAGACCATGTAATTCACTGTTTAGGACCACATGACCATGTGCAAGGCCGTGTGACAAGCCGTGTGAGTCACTAAGAGGCTCACAGGGGTATGTGCTAGGCCATGTGGGCTACACAGGTCAGACAACCAGGTCATGTGGATCTACACGGGTGTGTAGGTCAAAATTCTAAATTTTTCCTAGGGTCGTGAACATCGTCTGGATCGAAGGTAGGCCTTCCATAAGGTTTGTATGATCTATATTAAGCTACAAAGCTCAAGAATTGTTGATCTGTTAGTGAATAATCTGCTATTTGAATGTATGTATGTATGTTTCAATTTAAGATAAGGAAAGATGATTCCTAATGTATAATGTACCTTGTTTGGATGCGTTGAGCTATGTGAATTATCCAGGTATGATCCATATTCTATTAAGTCTGATGGTACGCCCCTATGTTACTTTGTTGATTAAGAATATGTGATATCCGAATATGGTGAATTGATTGGTATTGATTCTAATTTATAACCATACATGTGACTTCATAGCAATCTAATGTGATCTGTTGAGGTTTGATAAATCTGTTTGACAAAGCATGGACTCTTGTGCCTACTGATTCTATTATTATACGATAGCATGACCTACATGCTTATTACTCTGACTCTGTATATGCATGCCATGACATATTGCATGGGATTTTGGATGATGTGAAAGGGGGAACTTTTTGGCAATTTAATCATCTGCATTATCTGGTGGTTATCCACAATCCTATTCTGGCAGCTTGACTGCAATATTGTGGCTTGACCACATGTATCTAATCTGGCAATTTTAACTGCAAATTTAAGTGGCACTATCCACAATTATCTGTTGGTGTGATTTGGTTGGACAAGTTCTGGGGAACTCTATTTTGGTGTGTAGCGGAGTTGGGTAGGATCCTTTTTGATAAATCTGCACTCTGATTGGTATTGAAAAATACTGTAACAACGTAGACATACATTTGCTATTTTGTTCTGCTCTATTCTATTTTGTTCTGTTCTATTTTGTTTTGTTTTGTTGAACTACCATTGTTGCAATCTCTATGATACTTTGGATCTGCTCTGTGCTGGTTATATGGCCACTGTAATAACCCAAATTTGCCCGGCCCACATACATTTCAGAAAAAAATAAATAAATAAACCAAAAAAATACTAAAAGTCCAATGTCCAGATTACAAAACACCCACCAAACCAAATTAACCCACTAGCCTAAAGCCAATTAGCCTAAGCCCAATACCTTAGCCCAACTAGCCTAAACCAGAAATCAACAAACCCTAGCAGCATTCAGCCTCCACCGCCGTAGCAGAGCCAGGCCTCCTCCTCGCGCATGTTGCGTCCGCATGCGAGTAGCGCCTCTGCGCCAAATCCACGCGAGCCTCTATACACTCCAGCTGGCCTCCGTACCTGCAATAAACAGAAGCAGACAAAACAACAGCAAGGGATAGCAAGAAAAGGGCAGTAAATAGTGTAAGATTTTTTCTGTATTTTTTCTTTTGATTTTCTATCATTTCTTCGGCTATATAATGCCATTAAACAGAATTTGTAAGGGGTTACGAAGATTTTATAAGACAAAAATACAAAAAAATTCAGAAAACAAGAAAGAATACATCGTTTAGGATTCTCCAACTTCGCTTGATTTTGATTTTTTTTTCTTTGTTGTCTTCTTCGATTTGTTCTTATTTTATATACGAAAAAACATAAAGAAAGGTAAGGGATCTTACCTCGACGTCGGCGCCAATGAAGCCTTCTTCCCCTCTGTGTGAAATAGAGTGGGATGGGCGGAGGCCTGGGTTTTGGAACGGCAGAGGATGGTTTCAGACTTGCAGCGGTTGAGAGGCAGGAATGCCCAAATTTTTGTTGTGTGGCTGAAATGATTTTAGGGTTTTCGAAATTAGTTCTTATAGGATATTTAAACGACGTCGTTTGGGGCCTGAATCATGGCCCCAAAACGGCGTCGTATTTTTCATACCCATGGTGACCAACCCGAGGAAGGATCCGCGCATTTCATTTCGATGGTCTATTTTCGTGTAAAGTCCCCCTTTGTTTTGTAGTATTTCAATCCAATTTTCTTTAAATTTTTTATTTATACTACATATTTTATTCTGATTTCATTTTGGTCCAAGATCAAACGATGGCGTTTTTGTCCTCCGGATTTGAACTTTTGAAGTTGCGTGTTTAATTGTTCTTTTGGTCCTTAGTTTTGGATTCGGTTGTAAATTTAGTCCTTCAAACTTAGTAATTTTAATTCAATCATTTTTATTATTCTTTTTTATATTCCATTTAATTTTGTAAATATTTATTGTTTTTATGATAACTGAACATTATTATTATTATTATTATTATTATTATTATTATTATTATTATTATCATTATTATTATTATTATTATTATTATTATTTCGTACTTTAAATTAAGTTTCAATTTAAATTTAGGTTCTAATAGCATAATTACAAATTGGATTAGCATCTATTTTAAATTTATTTATAGCATATTTTAATATCATTTCGACATTGTTTTTAAATTTATTAATAAAATTCTATGATGTGATATATTATTATTTTAAATTATTATTTTTAAAATTTATCATACATTATTTAAAAATCTATTATATACTTTATTTGCAAACTTGGCATGTTATTATTTGTTCTGTCATTCTTTCAATATATATACATATTCATAAGAATTTGATATACTTTATATATTTTAATATTTTATTTTAATGCTATATTTTAAAATTCTTTTTATTTACATAATAATATTCTTTAAATGCTATTATTTTGTACATATATATATATATATATATATATATATAACCTATTAAATTATTCATTTCTAAAATAGATGTATTATTGTTTTGATCTTAGTGTGATTATTATATATTATATATTATATGTTTGTGTTAAATCAATTTTATTTATCTTTGTTATTTGAGTTGTTATTTATCTTTTGCATTGTGTATTACTATTCAATCATGTTCCATTTGTAAGAATTGTATCTTATTAAAGCACTACAATCATTCTATTTCATAATTTCTAAAAGGCTTGGTGTTCATAGTTCTAGAAAATTGTGCCCTAACTTATTGAGCTTCAATTTTTTCGATGCATTTAGATAATTAAGTGTTCATTTTATTTAAACCATATAATTTTTAAAATAAAGTTCTTAAGATTTCAAAATGTTGGATCCTAACTTACTGGATATGACATTTTGTTATCTCGATTTTAAAATAAAGGCAATGTTTGATGTTTAAGAATTTTAAGAAAGTGAACCATAAATTACTAGATTCTGATTTCTCAATTAACTTAAATAATCAAATATCCTTCTTAAAGTACATGATTCTCTTAAAAAGGGGACAAATCTAATTTTGACAATTGAATTGTCGCACCCTAACTCATTGAGTGTGACAATTTATTTCTCCAAAATAAGTACGTCTTATCTTTCAATTTGGTTTATCCAAATTTAAACTTCAAATGATCGTATTTTAAAATCTTTTCAAATTTTGACATTAAGACATTAAACAATCAATTCGGTACCAATTTTGGGCGTCACGAGGGTGCTAACTCTTCCTCGTGCGTAACCGAATCCCGAACCTGTTTTCTCAAAATTCGCAGACCTAAAATTATTTACAAGGTGATCCGATCACATCTCAATAAAAGATTGGTGGCGACTCCATTTCCATTTTCAAAAGTCGATTCCCCTTTTCAAAAAAATGGTTTCGACAGCCACTATTAAGTTCTCTGCATTACTACGATTTATATGTTGTGATATGTTTATTTGTATTTGCATTTGGTTATGTACTGTGCTTTGTAGCTCACCTCTTTATCTTATCTTTATCTGTTCAGGTAAACATTTGACTTAGGATCGGACGGCGTACAGGAGCTCAGATTGTTTTTGCACTGTTGTAACTATGATTTGATCTTTTGGCTTTGTAATATGTGTCTGAACTCGCCTTGCTTTTTGCTAACCACATCAGTAACTGAAAAATTCTAACACGAAACTACAAAATCACTTAAGTCGACTAAAATGGATTTTTGGTTTTCAAAGTTAAAACTTCGAAAAGACTTCCGCTACAAATCAAGTAATGTTTTGAATGTTTTTTGAATATTTGCTAAAATTAGTTTTCAATACGTTGGTGTAACTCTTCCAGATTCGGCTTAAACTTCAAGATCGGGTTTGGGGTGTTACACCACATCTCTTAATTTACTTTTATGATTTTGAGTTTTTAGTTTGCTTCAATATTTTTATTAGTTGCTACTTCATTTTTTTTACTTCTTATAAAATAATTCATATATATATTTATGTTTGCAATAATTAAACTTTTTATTCAAAATAATAAAAATTAAATTGTTATATATTTTATATTTTGCCAATTTGGTACAATTCATTTTTTATAATTCAATGTGTTTTTCATTTTACATTTTTTTTTTTTTCCTTTTTAAAGTATTTTACACATTTTATATGAGAAAAATATTTTGTATACTAAAATTTTAAACTTCGAAGTAGTATAAAGGTAGGAGATTGATAAATGTATTATAAAAGTATAGTAAAATATTAACAAAAATAACTATTAAAAAAACACGTGATAATTTTTAAAAGCTACTTATAAAATTAAAAATTACAATACTAATGTACCAAATACTAACCCTTTTTTATTTTATCCATGTTTAAATTATTTTTACATTTTATACATAGTTTATTAGTTATAATGTGTCCAAAATTATAAAATTTGGCATCTTTTCTCGACTTAGATTCTTAAAAGATTATGCCCAAATCCCAATCAGATTTAGCATGAGCATGTTGTCTTATTACACTGTTTAAAAATAATAAAAACATTTTTATATTTTTATATTTTTATATTTAATTAAAATTAAAAGATATTTTAATTATTTAATTTTTTAAAACCCAAATAAAAGATTAATGTTATTTTAGTTGGAATAGTAAAATTGAGTTAATAAAATGATTATGATTTAGATTCAAATTTTAATGGTATAATTATTTATTTGGTCTTTTAATTTTAAAAAATTATTTTAGCATTTCATTTAATTTTTCTTTTAGTCCTTGAACTAATATTGTTTGTCGAATCATTCTAAAATATATGGTAGCCACGTGTATGCCCGTTAGCAATTAATTAATTTTTAAATTAAAAATTCTAAAACATATATTTTATATAGTTTTATACTTTTTAATAATTTTAAATTTTAAAATTATTTTTATAATTTTAAAATTTAAAAAAAATAAAAAGTTAATTAATTGTTAACATGACATCTATGTGTATGCCACATCATCAGAGTTAATAGACGTTAACATTTCGATCCATTTTTGAGTGATTTGACAAATAATGTAAGTTCAATGGATAAAAGAGACGAAACATTAAATGAAGAGCTAAAATGACTTCTTTTTTTGTACAGTTGAAAAGTCAAACAAGTCATTGTGTCAATCCTAATATTCCTATTATCTGTATTTATTGATTTATCAATATAAGAAAAAGACATAAATTTTTGCATACACTCTCAGTATTGATATTGAACAAATTGGTCCCTCTAAAAAAATTAGAGCAACCTAATCCCTATCAATTTTGAAAGTGAGCAATTAAGAACAATTAATCATGACGTTGATGTTTTCTATCAATTTTATATAATTTTAATTGTTATAATAACACATTTAGCTCTAAAAGTTTAGATATTCTATCAATTTGATCTTAATTTAACAAATCTAGCCAGCAACATTTGCATATGTAAATGTTGAGGCTAATTTATAACATTTTTAAGAATCAAGACCAAATTGAAAATAAAATATAAACATTAATAGTTGAATTTATTATTATATCACTAAAATCATGTAAACACTTAGCATTACAATTAATTGTAATTAATTAGTCGTTTTCAATATCAAAATGAAGAGAAATTAAAAGAAAATGCAGTTACCGAAGATGAGAAAAGAGAAAGGGACGTGATAAGCTCCGTCACCATAAAGGCATTGTAGCCTGCTTTTATTTTCTTATATTTAATAAGTGATGCTTAACCTATAATAAAATGTGACACCAACTCAATATATAATAAACGGATAAATAACATATAAACTTTGGTTGGAATGCAACTTATTATATAATTTTTTATTTTGTATGAATTTAAAATTTTAATTTATTAATTATTAATACGATGGTATATTATATATATAAATAATTACTAGATTATGATACGTTTAAAATGTGAGTAAGTCACAAATTTATATAAAAAATTATATAAACGCTAAATATGACTTTAGTTGAAATGAAGTGTAGTTAGTGACTTTTAAACATTATTTTTGATTATGTGTATTTATTTTTTAGATTTATCAAAATAAGAAAAAACTTAAATACCTTCAAAATAAAACTTTTTGTCCGATTAATGGGTGATATCAACTCAGAAACCTCTAAATATATAATAAAATATATTTTTTAACATGAATGAAAAATTAAACAAATATATTTATTTTTAAATTTTTATAATTAAATTAAATTATTTATTTATTTATTTATACATTATTAGAAACAACAACAAAACTCTTTTACCCATTACACTTTTTTCTCTAGCATAATCAAATCTTCTAATACATTTTAAGAGGGGATGGGTTATATACACAATCTTTGAATTCTGAATATCATAATTTGCCACTAAACGAATAATTTAGGGCTCTTTTGGATGGGCGCTTATTTTTAGTGCAGTGCGTTTAGTTTTTCTTTTTTTTTTTTTTGTCTCACGCTATAGTATCGCTATAATATCTAATCTCACCACTAACGCTATTTTTACACTAACTAAAAGTAAACGCAAAACTCATCCAAAGGGGCCCTTAGTCTTTGTTGGGTAATAAAAAAAAAAGATGGAAAATTAAACGTATAGGAATTTCCATAAGTGTACTTGGTAAGGAAGATGAAAAATTAAAAGAAGAAAAAGAGAAATTTTATTTCATTTCTTACTTGGTAGAGTTAAAACTGAGAAGAAAAAAATGAAATATTTGAAAATATATAATTTTAAACTAACATATTTTCTTATTTCATTCCCTCTCATCTTATCATTCCAAATTGGAGCTCAAGTTTATATCGTGTAAATAAATTTTTCCTTTTAATTTTCTTTTTTTTTAATTCTTGTTGGTATGATATATAAAATAATAACACATCAATCAATTTGTACACATAAGATGCTATGTCAACAAAAAATAGTTGATTCATTGATCACTAACAACCTCATCAACAAAACCGCTAAAATTTAACAGTCAAAAGGCTTACTTAATTAAATTTTTAGACCGAAAAAGATCAATCGAATACAAAAGGTTGGAATCAAGAGTGAAGCCAAAAGATTTGTTTTTGATGGCCGAAATTAAGTTAAATATTTTTACGATAAAAAAATACAATTTCATCATTTTAATAGCCTATATTTTTATAATTTTTAAAGAAATTAAATCAAAATTTTATCATCTTGAAAGGTTAAAGTGTAATTTTACCATTTTTAATTTAAAATTTTATAAATTATAAAAAGATCTAAATAGAAATTTTCCATTTGAAAGGGGCAGGGCCCGACAATGATTGAAATAAACTAAATTGATTTTTTTTCGAAATAGTTTGAAGGTTTACGATAATGTAAAACCTTTATCAAAAAGTGGAGGAAAGGGCCGATTGAGTCTTAGCTCAATTGACATTGGTATTATTGCCAGTGCAGGAGGATGTGAGTTCGAATGCGCTGAAGCACATCATCCTCCTATTTAAGGGTTGGAGAGGGACTATCAGTAGTTCTAAATATTGTATAATAAAAAAATAGAAATCGTGATGCTAACCTCATATAAAAGGTAATAAATAAATAATAAAAGAATTGTCTAATAAGTTCAAAGCTAAGATCTGATACTAACAAAGATTTAAACAACACAAATCGTTTATTAACGATTAATTGATATATAACTTGGATTTTTTTTCACTTTGTAAATATTTAAATAAGGTTATACTAATATATCTAAGGGTTTTACCAAAATTTCTAAAGATTTTCTTAGTTCCTCGGACTCAACCAACTCAACATTTAGGTATATCAATATTTACCAAGATTTTAAAGTTTTACCAAAATTTTAAGGTTTACCACGATACCTATGGATTTATCAAAATTTTAAAGATTTATCAAAATTTATAAGATTATACGATAATGGTAAATTTCAAAATTATAAGGATTTATTAAAATTTTAATGCGTTACCAAAATTTCTAAGGTTATACTAATATTTTAAGTGTTTATAAATATTTCTAAAGTTTTAACAATATTCCTAAAGGTTCACCATTATTTCTAAAGATTTTCCTAATGTCCCAGACACAATCAACTCAACATTTTGGCCAACCAAAAAAAAATCTAAGGACTTATCAAAATTTCTAACTAATTTTAAAAATTTTGGTAAATCATTAGATACTTAAATTTTGGTAAATCTATGGATATTTAGCTTTAAAATTTGGGTAAATCCTTATGCATTTTGGTATAACCTTAGAAAATTTTGTAAATTCTCGTAAATTTTGGTAAATCTTTAGAAATATTGGAAAACTTTGGAAATTTTAGCATGCCAAGATGTTGTGTCTCAATGAAATCTTTAGAAATTTTGGTAAAACCCTTAGATATATTAATAAATCCTTAGAAATTTTGGTATAACCTTAAAATTCTAGTAAATCCTTACATATTTTGGTATAACCTTATAAATTTGGTAATTTCTTAAAATTTTGGTATGCCAAAATATTGAGTTAATTGAGTCTTCGACACTAAAGAAATCTTTAAAAGCATAGGTAAATTCTTAGAAATTTGGGTAAAGCTTTAGAAATTTTGCTAAACCCTTAGATATTTCATTATAAACTTTAAAAATTTGGTAAAACTTTATAAATGTAACAACTCGATTTTTAGCTTATTGTAGAGATAAATTTGTATGAAAATATGACCATAAAGGTTGTTCTTTGTTTAAAATGTTTGCTTGTTGCCATGGCAATAAGGATATCTCTCACCTGCTGGATCATCTCCTATAAAGCATGGATTGACTTATGTATGACATGCAAAGAACCATCAAAGCATCTTCTTCTAATATGCCACTTTGTCCCCATTGTTTGGCTTGGAATCCCCCTCTCATTCTGTCCTGAATCCCTTCAGACCACTTCTGCCTTTGTTTGGTTTCTTCAAAGGCTTTAATCCATTGGCATCAGGGCCCACTACTCAAGGTTCTTCTATTCTTTTGTTGGGTTTACACTCTAAATCATATGAAAATCTAAAACTGAGCTCATTTTTTAATGAAAATTGACTCCAACCCCTTGGGTGGATCAATGATTTACATCTTTCCCTCCTCTCACCCAACTAAATTTCTTAGGGTGAGTTTGGATAGGCGATTGGGTACGGTACGGTGAGTTTAGTTTACTTTTTATCTCACGCTATAGTATCGCTACAGTGTCTAATCTCACTGCCACCGCTGTTTTTACACTAACCGCAGGTAAACGCACCGCCCATCCAAACTCACCCTTAAATCTCTATATCTTAAATGTTGGACCGCCACTAGACTTTTTGCCAACACATCGACTCTGGACCTTGCAACATCATGATAGGTGGAGCTGGGATTGTACTAATGGTGCACAATTGCTCTTTACTAAAAGCTACATATCAACAAGCAAATTACTTCTTCATTTTATTTAAATGATTTTCAAATCACATCTTGTAAATTTCTAAAAATGAGTTCAAAATGAGACAACATTATCCTTAACCGCACCATTGTGGGATGGAAGTTTTTTTCAATTTTTGATGACATTTGTCTCCTCTTTTTATTTATACCTTTCTATTAAGATACTATAAACAATTCACGACTCAGAGAAAACGTGACATTGGACTATGTGCTCATCAGAAGTTTTTATTAATTTCTCTTCACCTTATTCTTATTTTTTGAAAATGTACCACAAAAACTAAAAAATAAAACAAGGTAAAATGTCAAATTCAATTGTTTACTTTTCTTTCTTATCCAAATAATTAGAATTTAAGATGATGTGGCGGAGTTGAAGCCGTTCATCTCAACGATCTCATCCATTGCCGCCATATCCAAGCACTACTGAAACCAAGCTCCTTCCAGCACAGAGGGCTCGAGCCGATACCTCTAGAAGATATCTTAAAAACCCGAAAAAGCCCCCGACAGGAATGGCATTATTACAATTACACCACTTAACTCTGCACTCTCTACCTTTCACTCCCAAACTACATCATTCCCGTTTCTCCACTCGGAAATACCTTCGCTTCTCCTTCTCCGCCTCTGCTTCAACCACGATGGCTAAACAAGTAAATACCAAAATCTGTATATTTTTAATAGTGTGATTTTGTGGTTTTAAATTTGATTTTGATTTTTGCTTGTTTAGGTTTTGGTGCCGGTTGCGAATGGGACGGAGCCGATGGAAGCTGTGATTACGATCGATGTCTTAAGGAGATCGGGAGCTGAAGTCACGGTGGCTTCCGTCGAGAAAGAGCTTCGCGTTGATGCTTGCCACGGTGTTAAGATTGTTGCTGATGCTCTCGTCGGTGATTGTAAGGACACCGGTTTCGATCTCATCGCACTCCCTGTAAGTTCATTTCCTTCACTCTTTTTTTTCTGGCTTTGATGTCGAGGTGAAATGCAAATGTGTGAAATTTTCAAGTAATATTTGGTTGAAAAGTACGACTTAAAAAAAAATAGAAATAAATAATTTGTTTGAAATTAAATTGACGATGTTTCCAGATCATTTTTTCTTTCAAACAAAAGAAAAAATTTTGAACTTCATTTGTGTCTATTACTCTGTTTAGAATAACATATTTTGGTCTTCTCTTGTGTTTTTAATTCATATTTTCATGTTTCTCATTGATCTATGTATATTTAGGGAGGCATGCCTGGTGCTACCAACTTTAAAGATTGTGCAGTTCTTGAAAGTGTTGTGAAGAAGCAAGCTGCAGAAGGACGTCTTTATGCTGCCGTGTGTGCTTCACCTGCAGTTGCGCTTGGTTCATGGGGTCTGTTGAAGGGACTGAAAGTACGTTCTAGGTGTTAAGCTAAATTATTTCATACATCATGCTATATGTTGCTATTGGTGACAGGTTTTCTTAGATTGTTTATGGTTTTGCTTCATTGAAGTGATAATCATCATGATTGTTCTTGACAGGCTACTTGTTATCCTTCATTTATGGAGCAACTGTCATCTTGTGCCACAGCTGTTGAATCAATAGTTCAGCAGGATGGCAAAGTTGTGACAAGTCGTGGACCAGGCACGACCATGGAGTTTTCTGTAGCACTGGTTGAGCAACTGTATGACAAAGAGAAAGCTGATGAAGTTTCTGGGCCATTGGTATGTGGACTTCCACTACAGTAGTTCTTTATGCATTCTTTTGGAGAAAAGGAAAAGCCATCTGGCTAACCAGATGCTTGGTAAATGATACCAGTGTTTGCTAATATGAAACTGATTATATACCAGTGTTTGCTAATATGAAACTGATTATCTTCAGCTGCTGCGTCCTAACCATGGGGATGAGTACAAAGTCATTGAGCTAAATCCTATGGAATGGAAATGCAATAATATTCCCCAGGTGAGGTTTCAATGTTGGTTAGTTGTCTATATTTTATTAAGTTTATGTACTATTGCAGATCCTAGCAGTAGTTTAGACTAAGACACAGAAATTGGCTTCAACTTTGAGTGGGTAAAAAACCAATTAAAGCAACTGGTAAATTCACAAGAATAAGATAGTCTGGTAATTAGGCACAATTAACATACAAGGCCATGAAAAAAAATACTAATCTGCTCTCTATACTTATCCCTTACAATGAAATTCAATAGAAACTGAACCTAGGCATCTATTACCCAGTTTTGCACTTTCTAGCTGTCTTTGATATTTCTGGTTTCTGTATGTATTTGCACCAGTTGGTATTGAAAGCATAATCTTGTCACTCAGCTGAGATGTAACAATATTGTAGTTTGAATACCTTAACTGCAAGGAGAAATAATGACACTTGTTTTTGCATGCGGATCACTGATAAACATGGTGATTTCAAACCATATTCACGTTTTGGATCCTGAATTTTGTTTTTAATCTCTAAATAAAAAAACTGGAAATAGGCTGCCCAAACTTGATATGTAAGTAGCTGCAAACTTGATCTTGTCTCATAATCCTTACTTTTCCTTATTTCTGTTTTCTCCTGCCTTAAGTGGATCGAAATGCTAGTTATTCTCTATGTGATTACTAGATAGTTTCGAGTTGATTGCAGCACAAAATAGTTATCTTAATTTCCGAATGTTCTCTATTTCCTTGCGCACTATGATTGTGTGCAATTAGTTGCTATTTCATTCGGCTAGTCATTTCCAACTTCTAAATGTTCTGACATTCAAATTTGTCTATTATTTTTCCCTTTTTTTTTTTTTTTGATATTTTTTTCTATAATAAAAGTGTGTTTAATTAATTTTTCAGATCCTTGTACCAATTGCTGATGGCTCAGAAGAAATGGAGGCAGTTATGATAATTGATATCCTGCGTCGAGCAAAGGCAAATGTTGTGGTGGCCTCCGTTGGTGACAATCTTGAAATTCTGGCTTCTAGGAAAGTAAAATTAGTGGCAGATATGCTTCTTGATGAAGCTGCTAAACTTTCATATGACCTCATAGTCCTGCCAGTAAGTTGGTATTCTGTCATGTTTCTTGGCTCCTGAGTCATTCCTATTTTCTTCCTTCACCAAGTGCTTTTTGAACTTGGTCTTGCATATTTTCAGGGAGGACTTGGTGGTGCCCAAGCATTTGCCAACTCTGATAAGCTGGTGAACATGCTAAAGAAGCAGGCGGAATCAAACAAACCCTATGGAGCTATTTGCGCATCTCCAGCTTTGGTCTTGGAGCCCCATGGCTTACTGAAGGTCTAATTTTGATCATATTAACATTTCATGTCTTTATTAAGAAAAAAAGGAAAAAAATCATGTCTTGATTATAAATTTGCATGGAGAGAATAAATGATCATCGTGCCCTTGAGGCTTGGTTAAATAAATGATCATCACATTTAAAAATCCATATTCTGCATCTCCAGAGTCTTGATTAAATAATTCTAATATCTCGTACATGCTAACCTATAATTAGGCTGTAAGTTCATTGGAAACTTTTTTAATCATTTGCTTTTGGCTTTGAAACTTCAAAACTTCCACTACTTCACTTTATCAGTAATTTTCAAATTGGTTCTGCTTTCGCCCTTGGAATCTTGTTACTTTAATAACCATAAACCATATATGAGCTAAGTTTGCATTCATCTCTTGTAATTATGTTTGCTTGAAATATACATATCCAAGATCGGTATTCTTGGATGTTTAACAGTTGTATTCTGCTATGATCCAGGGCAAAAAAGCCACAGCTTTCCCTGCAATGTGCAACAAACTATCAGATCAGAGTTTCATCGACAACCGAGTTGTGGTGGATGGCAACCTCATTACAAGCAGGGGTCCTGGAACTTCCATGGAGTTTGCACTAGGAATTGTTGAGAAGTTTTTCGGACGCCCGAAAGCCTTAGAACTAGCAAAGGTGATGCTTTTTGTACACTAATAGATCAACTAGTATGAATGATTGTCCTCGGTTCTTGCTACCATAGAACATTTTATGAGATGATACATGGGAAGATCAAAGGTGAGTTTGCATTTGACTACAGATTCACTTTGCGGTTTATATACCATAGTTGGTTGATAAATAAATGAGACTAGGAACAGTTGAGCAATAAGAACACCCGGGTTTAGCTATGATGCTTTCTTTTTAACTTGTTACAATTTAGGTCCAAATATTTTCTCTTCTGCAAATTTGATGGGGAGATGGCCTCTTTCCTAGCAGAAGGAATTGAAATATAAGATTGAATCTTTACAAAGTCTTGTGAGTAAGATGTTTCATTATATTTCAATGATTGATTAAATTTTGATGATGTGAAAATATTGTAATAAATATAATCCATGTTTAAATAGGATTAGTATGACTAATTCATATATGTACTGTATTTATATATTTAAGATTTTAACACTTCTAATTCTAATAAATTTTCTTATGATACCTTGATTTATAAATTGTTAATGTCCATGCATCATTAAATTTCCGGGGGCAGCTCCTGATTTCATGCTCAAAACCATATGTATGGAATCATATTCATGATTTTGCTTAAGCGAAAGACTGTAGTGGCTTTTTACTATCAATTAGAAGACACACTGGACCTGCAATATTGAATGAGTTCAGCAATGCAAGTAATTTGATGCAATGGAGCAAGTTCGGTTTCAAATTTGAGATGATTTGTGCTCAAATTCTTGTAACATTTTCTCTCCACTTGTGCTGATTCAGACAAGCTGAGAAGACCAT
Organism: Gossypium raimondii; assembly: GCF_025698545.1. Lineage (NCBI taxonomy): Eukaryota > Viridiplantae > Streptophyta > Magnoliopsida > Malvales > Malvaceae > Gossypium > Gossypium raimondii. The sequence continues at coordinate 49,405,376 of NC_068569.1, read as the reverse complement.
TCCAGGTATACTTTCTTAGGTTGTCCATGAATTTGTTAAAATATACAAAGAGGCATATTTTAGATACCAAATTAAGAAGTACTAATTTAATAAAAAAATTAAATATCAAAGTGAAAACCGACACTTCCAAATCTAATAGTGAATTAAACCTTTTGAGCGTTACTAAACTTTCAAGAACTATTGAAGAAAAGGGAAAAGTTATTTAACGGTTTAATGATTCCCAATATCAAAATTAATAGTGATATACGGGTAAAGAAAAGGTGATGATAATAAATGTTGGTGAAAAAAATAAAGGTAAGTTGCATTCGTGTCACCTGAAAGTAGGGTCTGAGCCTGTCATATTTTGATCACTCTATTTTTTTTAATTTAGTTACTCTAAATAAAATAATTATATGAACTAATCACTTTCGTTAAAATTTTCGTTGTATTTAAAGGATTATTGATGTGACATATTAGCACATTGAGAGATTGACGCATGGATATTTTTCTTGATTTTTTACTAAAGTTTAGGGACTTCCATATAATTAGTCCAAAATTTTTTCCTCCTAAACTTTACATCAATAATGTAAGATTTGTGATACTTAAAATATTATGCTTTCTAGAGATGCATGGAGATGCATTATTTGGTAATAATTTTATATATCAACATTTATCATTTTCTATTGATAAAAATATAATTATGTTATCTGTAGAAAGAACTTTTATAGAAATAGCACTAGTAGAAAATCATAAATTTGTTTGTGATAAAAAAATTACACCACCAAGAAAAAACAAATTAAACAACTTTAAACAAGTCATTGGTTGTTTAAAATATTAGATAATAATTTTGGTGAAGAACCATTAAAATTATGGTAAAATAACCCTAGATATTGTGATATAAAATTAGAAAATTCCAATAAAATTATTAGAGTCAAATCAATGATCTATACTAAACAAGATATATATGAATTTGACACGAAATTCAAGAATTATTAGAAAAGGATTAATAGAAAAACTAATAGTCCACGTTCAAATCCAACTTTTATTGTTAGAAATCATGCTGAAATAAAAAGAGGAAAAGCTAAAATGGTTATTAATTATAAAATATTAAATCAAAATATTATTTTTTTATGGTTATTTTATTCCAAGAAATGATATTTTAATTAATCAAGCTAAACAAGCAAAATACTTTAGTAAATTTGACTGTAAATCAGGATTCTGGCAAATTATGTTAACAGAGGAGTCAAAACCTTTGACAGCTTTTAGTGCTCCTAATGAACATTATCAATGGAAAGTAATGTCATTTGAATTATGTAATGCACCACAAATCTTTCAAAGATGGATGGATTCTATATTTAATAAATATAAAAAATTTTGTGTAGTTTATATAGATGATATTTTAATATTTTCAGACACATTAGAATTACATAGAAAACATTTAAATATAATTTCTCAAGAAATCATAAAACATGGAATCATACTAAGTCCTAAAAAATAGAGCTAGAAAAAACAAAAATAGAATTCTTAGGATTAAAATTATCTGCAGATGGTCTTAAACTACAAGATCATATTATAGTAAAAATAAAAAAGTTCTTGATAAAATTGAAGATAAAAGCAACTTCAACAATTTTAGAAATTATTAATTATGAAAGAAATTTATTTTCTGAAAAAATAGGTAGGTTATATGAAAAATTAAAAAGGATAAACCCTTTATCCGGTCTAAAACAGACTCAGAAAACATAAAAATTTAAAATCTGAAATTAATCAAATTTTAAAAGTTTATTTACCTAAACAATGTGATAAATTAATTTTAGAAATAGGTGCTTCACAAAATTATTGGGGTTGTATTTTAAAAGCTAAAACAATAAATAACGAATAATTAATATGTGGATATAGTTCGGAAAATTTAAACCAAATAAAATTAATTATGTCATATATGAAAAGAATTATTAACAATAAAGAAAGGTATAAAAACTTTCTTATATATTTAGCCCCGAAAAATTTATCATAAAAACGGATAATCAGGCAATAAAAGGTTTCCTTACTAATAAAATATTGGAACTCGTACTTAGAAGAATTAGATGATATAATGAATTATATCCTTTTAATTTTGAAGTTTTATATGTAAAAGGAATTGATAATATTATTGCGATTATATTAGCAGGTCATATGGATAGAGGTAAACAATCTCTAGAAAAAGTTAGTGAATGGATTACTGCTCATGAAAGGCCCAATAAAGGAAACACTTTCAAATCAATAAATCCTAATCAAGGATTTGTGACAATACCTTCTCAAGTATCTTTTTATCCTAACTAATGATATTACATTCCATATCAAATGGTAAGACAACTAGTTGGAACTCAATTATCATTTACACCACAACTGGTAAGTCCATTACCTTGGTCTCCAGATCCAAATTCAACATATCAAGCCAATTATGTTGAAATCATAAAAGGAGTAGAAAAGTTTTCTGCATCAGAAAATTTGTTGAAATCACAACAAATTCAGGAAATAAAATATTTTTATAATCCAGGCTTACCATCAGAATTATATAATTTTATTAATGAAATATGGAAAACTCATATTACTGAGCAAAATGCTAATTTCAAGAGAGCTCTTACTAATCTTTCACAATTTTAGTTGAAAAAACTAAAGAACAAGAAGCTCATAATTTATTATTAAAATTCATTTTATATCGCGATTGGGAAGAACTAGAAATTAGTTATTTAGATATTAAAGAGATAAACAATATTCTTAATATATTTCAGTATTTATTAATAAGGGAACAAATAACCCGATTATAAATAAAATGTTTAGATTATATTTATATAATAAGGCTAGGAATATTCACTGTAGAAATATTTAAAATAAATAAATGGAGCTATTTGCAACCAAACAAGCTCAATTTCAAAAAGTTTTTCGAATACTTTCTACAAGCTTATGTTTTCACTAATAATTTAAATTAAAATTCACTACTATAAAGTTTAGACTTGATCATGAACCATTTGATATAAGAAATATTGAATGGGGTTTTGTTAAAGAAATAACACTTCAAAATTTTATTTTCATTTATTAAAATATTTTGTTGCATTTATTAAAACTATATTATTACGTATGGTATATGAAGATGATTATTATTATTATTTTCATCTTGAAATTAGCAATCTTATTAGTATAGCTAAAAAAGAAAAATTTTATCAGTCATATGAAATTTGAATCTTTAAAAAAATTATTGGAGGTCCCAACATTTCAGCAGCTAAAGAAGGGAAAGAACACTTGACAAAAAATATTGACAAGTGTTACAATAATCTCAGTTATTATTAGATCCAAGCAGGAATGGATTTAATGACCAAAGCCCAATATTTACTTCAGCAAAAAACTTATAGCCTCTGGACTGATGGAAGAAGAATATTGGCATATGACATTGGAGTCAGATACACTCATGATGATAGAAATAACGAATCCGTTCAACTATTAAAAAAGATAGCTGACATGGAGATTGATGATTTTCCATCATACATAATAGAAGAAATCAAGAATACGTGGGAAAATTGGAACTCACTAAGACTATCAATCTATTCATTACATTGAGATGAAATTTAGAAAATAAATCTAGATAATATTCAGGAAGGATAAAAGCCAATTCGAAGAAACCAATAAAAATATCAAGGAAGCAACATGGAAAAGCAACATCCATGTCTAGACAAAAAATGAAGCAACTTGGGAAAATAGCATCCAAGTTCAGACAAAAAAGGAAGCAACTTAAGAAAGCAACATTTAGGTTCAGACAAAAAAGGAAGCAACATGGAAGCAACCATGTCATGACTAAAATCATCAAATCAATGATAAGACATCATCCTTATTAGAAAAACTGTGCGGGATTCAAAGAAAATTAAACAGAGTTCAAAAATTCTCCTATAAATAGAGATGAAGGAAGCCTAATGGAGGCATCGAAGATAGTTGGAAAAACCTTTCCTTAACCACTTCTTATCCATCATCCTCTCTTTCTTTGTCAAAACCCTTTTCCTTACTACTAGTTTTATTTTGTAAATTTGTAATATTATCTACTGTCTCCTGTTCCTCTTGTAATTGGTATCAGAGTCTCTTGTAACGTTATCTGGAGAAATAATATCGTAGTATTCATTGTAAGGTCTTATCCCTTATTCTCAGTTCCGTTTATTTCATGCTTGTTTATCTTAAAACCCATCTATTTGTTATTTTGTCTTATTATAGCCTGTTTATGTCTGGATGAGACTATTGGCTTTTTAGAGTAAGAACATATAAAGTTAACAGGCGGTTTTAGGTACCTGAGATAAATTTCATGGAAGAAACTGATTGTTCATATAAGGATAAATTTTGCAATCATGATATGCATATTGATTCTAAAAATGAGAATAATATTTCAGCTTTTAGTAAAGGTTTTAATAGTTTAATAGATATTACTTCTATATATTTTCATAAGTTATATAATAAAGTTAGTAAAATAGAACAACAAATAAATAATTTAGGAGAAGTTATAAAATTAGATTTGAACAACGAATCTAAAAAATCTTATCTCAAGTTAATAATAAATTAGAACAAGTTCTTATTAATAAAAATATAGAGTAAGAAATAGATTTAGGACCTTTGTATTATGGAAATAGTAACATAATATTAACTTTGTCGGAAGAAGAAGACACTTCCTCTGAAGAATCGTCTTCCAAAATAAAAGACATAAAAACCTAAAACCAAGAAAGAAAATATACTTATCAACAAAATATGATTTCCAATCCTATAAACAACTTATAGAACATTGGAAGAATAAATTTACTAAGACATCGATAAAAATGAAAGAATAGAATATCTAAAATTAATAGAACAACCTTATGAAAAACATAAAGATTTGTTTACATTATTTAATTATCATTATATGTTAAACTATGACATTACAGACGGTAGTAGCAGTTCTAATCATTACGATAATTCTATAAACCTAGAGGACATAAATGTTACAAGTTACAAATCGATGAAGAAAATGCTTCAATAGATGAAGAAGAAAATATAGAAATACAGAACCAATGGATACTAATCAAGCATTATAATCCTCATGGAAAAAGAAAAATAGAGCTAGATTTTCAAAAGATGATTATTTAAGATCTTTTCATAAAAACTATGAACAAGTAGAAAATACAACTAGAATTGTTGGTAATCAAACCGAAAATATTACTACTAATGAAATAAAATCTAAAAATTTAGAAGAACCATCTACTCAATCGGTCCCACATAGAATAGATAATTTAAACAAAAGAAATATTGCTCAATGAATTCCTATAGCGGACTGTGCAAAAACCATAGATGATTGAGTACAATCCATGACTATAGTTGTTAACAACAACATGTGGTCAAAAGAAAAATTTTTAAACTACTTTGTTGGAAAATTTCAAGGAGATGTTTTACAATTCCTAAGAAGATGGGAAAGAATCAGAAAATGGAAAAGAATAGAAAGGGCAGTTAATCAACCAGATTGGAACTCCCAAAGATTTATTAAAAGGGTTAACTTTTATTCTAAAAACATAATTTTGTGGATATATTGATAAAAAAGATAAAGATTGTCTGTCTGGTTATGTATTGTCAAAAATTAAATTATGTGACATAAGATACTTAGAAGAATTTTCTAAAAATTTCTTCATGAATATCAAAACTAAAAATGAAAATATAAATTTTAGAAAACCAATATTTCCATAAATTACCACCACCATGGGATGAGTTTGTATAAAAAAGTATGATTCTTATTGAGAAAAGCATAGTAAAATAGTTGGTATAGAATCGAAAGTATAGATTCTATAGGAAATAAAATTAATTTTGCAAAAGAAAGAATAACTATGCATTGTTTACAAAGTAAGGCTTCTAAACAAGTTAAGCATAAATTAAGTAATAAGCATTGTACAAAAATTTTAGAAAATGAATGAGAATTTGGATGTAAATCAAGACGTCTAAATACTTATAAAAAACATAAAAAGAAAAATAGAAGATATAAGCTAGTTAGATGGAAAGCAGGAAATAAGAAAAATTCGGTTATAATAAAAGAAAAGATTTATTAGAAGAAAACTTCTAAAAATCCTAAAAACAAAAATGTAAGTGTTTCATATGTGATGAAGAAGGACATATAGCACCAAATTGTCCTAATAAAGGAAAAAGTGCAAGAAAAATGATTAAAACACACGAAGAACAAGATTTAGAAATATGTTCAAAAAGAAAATAAATCCGAGAAAGTATTATATTTAATTAACATCGAAATGGATTACGATATAGATGAAGAAGAATATATATTTATGTTTAATATAGGAAGCGGTTCTAATTATCAATTAGAAGAAATTCTTAAGAGAAGAAAAGGACTTTTCTAATGAAATGATAGAAAAAATAATAAAAATATATTTCTAAAGAAGAAATTTATAAAATATCTAAATATAAAATATGGTGTCAAAGACATATAGAAAAATAAGTGGTAATCTGATTTGCCAAAGACACTAGAGGTGGATTAATGAAATCTCACTATTTAATAAAGATAAAATTAAGAGGATTAAAAGAAATATTCCCAAGTTAGATATATACATTTAAGAATTATAATGATAACTATAAGAGCTTTGTTTAGAAAAGGTCATGATATACCAATAATAGCAGTTGTATTAGATAAAAGATTTGAAAATCTAATAAAAGCACTTATTGGAGGAACTCAATCAAATTTACATGCAGGAGTAATATGATTTAAAGTTAAATCAAAATACTTTATATCTATTATGATTCTTTGATAGAAGAATGTTTACGTCTTAAAATTCAAACAAAAATTCTGAAATTAATAATTTAGTAGAAGACCTAGCAATCAGTTAGATTTCTATTAATGAATATACAAATACATCGAAGTAGAAATCAAAGAAATTAATAATAAAATTATTGAACTCTTTGAATCTAATAAGTCCAATATTGAAATACAACCAAAATTATTACATTTAAGAGATTTATCAATACCGGAGATTGGATGATAGATAGGATAAATAGTGCAAGTACTTCTAAACCCGTAAGTACAATAGAATATGTGTCGTCCGGTGATAAATTATGTTTTAAAAATATAGCTATAATAAATACATATGATAATTTGGTTTTACCTCAAATACTCAAATAGAGGAAGATGAAGAAAATCCAAGTAGAAGTTCTATATCTTCAACATCAATAGGAATGAAAATAGTTCATATTCTTATTTTTCCCACAGAACCAAGTAGAAACTCTGTATTTTCTAGAAACACTAGAATGAAAGAAATACAAACTTCGATAATAATCCAACAAATGAAACTTGGAACAAGTGATGTAATTACATTTTCAAATTTTCAGTCCAGGAAATATTACACATATATTGAAATTACATTTCAATTTAAAGAATATAAAACATATTCTTTATATGTTTTATTAGATACTAGAGCTACAACTGGTAATTGCAGAAGAAAATGGAAACATATGAAAGATCCAATAAAATTAACCTAAAAATTTTAATTAATTATATAAATGACTCATTTTTTTTATTAAACACGTAAATGACCTAAAATTTATAGTGAAAATTAGTAGAGCCAAAGAGTTTGGCACCACCAACATGCCACGTCAGCAACCGGGATAAAAAAATTAATTTTTTGATGGAATCATGTAGAATGACACCTCCTGTATAAATATTAGAGAAATACTGTAATTTTTTTAAAAAAGGGGCCTTTAAAAAAACTTTTCATTTTCTAGTAGAGCCAAATAAATTAGCGCCAGCAGTTTCCAAATCTGCAATGTGAATTTTTTTAATTTTTAAAAAATTTTAAATATATTAAAAAAATGTTAAGTATAATTAATTTTAAAATTTTAATATATATAATTAATTTTAAAATTTTAATATATATTTTAATATATTTAAAATTTTAATATACTTAATATATATTTTAATAGGTAAAGGCAAAAAGATTTTCTTAATATATTTAAAATTTTAAAAACTTAAAAAATTAAATATATTAAAAATATTAAGTATAACCAATTTTAAAATTTTAATATATTAAAATTTTAATATATTCAATATATTTTTAAATATATTGAAATTTTAATATGTTAAAATTTTAATATATTCAATATATTTTTAAATATATTGAAATTTTAAATATATTAAATTTTAATATATTTAATATATTTTTAATAGGTAAAAAGAAAAATATTTTTCAATATATTTAAAATTTTAAAAGTTTAAAAATGTTAAATATATTAAAATTTTAAATATGTTAAAGAAAATGTTGAGTATAACCAATTTTAAAATTTTAATATACTTAATATATTAAAATATATTAAAATTTTGAACATATTAAAAAAATTAAGTATAAACAATTTTAAAATATTTAAAATATATTTAAAATTTTAAAAAACTTAAAAAAAAAAGCCTCATTGGAAAAAGGGGTGGGCAGCTTTGGAAACTGGTTGAGTTAATTTATTTGGCTCCACCAAAAAATAGAAATTCTTTTTAAAGTCTATCTATTTTTTTTTCAAAAATTATAGTATTTTCTTGATATTTATACAGGTGAAGCCATTCTACATAGCTCTACCAAAAAATTAATTTTTTATTCTGGTTGCTGACGTGGCATGTTGGTAGCGCAAAACACTTTGGCTACAACAACTCACTGTAGATTTTAGGTTATTTACGTGTTTAATTAAAAAATGAGTCATTTATGTAATTAATTAAATTTTTTAAGCTAGTTTTATAAAAAAAAACCCCATAGATCTCTAAACTTGGTCAAAAGCCAACAAAAAATTGCTACATGTCAGTCATTCACAGAGTAGTTAATGTACCATTTCAGCAATTTACTAAAAGAAAATAGAAATTTTAACAACAATAATTAATTCACATGATCTTATTTATAGTGACTAAATTGAGAAAAATTAAAGTGGTCAAAATAACATAAATTTTATTTTAGAGTGATTATGGAGGCGGTTTGTTAAAAAAATAAAGGAAAGAAAGAAAAGAAAAAACGAAAGAATTTTGGAAACAAAAATAAATTGGACTTATTGCTTAGAGGTCCTCGAGCCATTGGTAAAAGATTCAATAATGTGCCACGTGGTTATTTTATTGATCAATGTGTCACAACAGTAAAATTTGGGTTCTATATTGATAAAAAAAATTAAAGTACAGATTGACAATTTGGTTAAAGTAGAGGGGTAAATTTTGCCATTATCCCATTCCGTTTCTTTCTCTTTCAGAACAAATATGGGATCAAAGTAGGCACTAAAGGGCAATGGATCTTTGTCACACAGCTTGCTGCACGCTATGAAAAACTGATACACAGTCATGGAAGTGCCGAGAATTAGTTCAAGCTCATCTGATCCACATTCTTCATTAATCCTCTCTCCTTTCCTTCCCATGGCTTTACCACCCCTCTTCCATTGCTTCCAAATGCAAACTCATCTGAATCAACTTCGCACATCGGAATATCAGCCCTACCATCTCATCCGGCAGCTATTGCTCTGGAGTCCACATCCCATCGGCGAAAACTTCCTCTTTAAAACCCATGGGGTTTGCGGTGACAGGACTGAATGTGGGGGAAATTGGTCAGGTGTGAAAGATTTGGAGCCCCGCAAACCACTTCGGGTCAGTAACAATCTGACAACACTCATTCAACAATCTGTATATGTTTTGAAAATGACTTTGCTTTTTTCTCTTCCCCAACTATTAATTGATAGCTTACCAAATTTTAACAGTAGGGAAAGAATAAAAGATGGACTAATTGAAGATAACATGTCTGCAACAAATAAAATCTATTTGATCTCACAAAATGAAAAAAAGTCACAGAGAAAATCAGTGAATGTACCGCATTTTGTCATAGTTTCAACTATAGCCGTATGTATGCCAATCTTAATTTCTTCAAATTTTTTTGAGGAAGACATTGTGTTTGTTTGGTTGTAAATTCAGATTCTGAAGCACAAAAGATTAAATTCATAGACATTTTAATCAACATGAAGATGTCACTTCACTTCAGTATTTGTACGAATGATCATCTTGATGCCATTGAAGAGATTTTCTACAGTTTTTCTTCTTTCTTTGAGAATTTCTCTGGATTCTTAGATGTGATGAAATTTGGTATACCCTTAAATGACTTTAAAATTATATTTAAAAGAATTAATTTATTTCTTTCATTTTGCATTGATCTTTCTTTCTTACTTTTCTACTTCCTTACTATTGGTTGGCGGTTTGAAAATTTGAGAGAAGAGGAGCAGGAAAATTCTTTCTTTTCAATTAAAGTTCCCTTGAAAATTTTGGACCCAAATAAATCAATTGATGATATATCATAAAATTATAGATTTTCTAAATCAGTAAGTTTTAAATTGATGGCTATAGTTGATGGAGGGCCAAACAGGAACTGCCCTGAAATTTCCAATCATTAAATGCTTCATAAATAATTCCATGCAGATGCAGATAAGACACCGGGGGCTGCAATAATTTCATGGACTGTGAGTGTGACCACCACTTTTCCACTTTTCTTATTTTTTCCCATCAGTGCTTAGCCTCCAACAAGCACTTAGGGTTCATCTCATTGCCTCGTACTGAATTATTATATGCTTAAAATATATTGTCCAAGTTCTTGAACTTCCACTGATTATACAGAATTTAGTTTCCCCTGAATTTCCATTTTGCTTATTCATTTCTCTCTTCAGCTTCTTTTCATAATTCCACCATGTCTGTCATTGGAGAGGCTGCTCTTTCTGGATTTTTGGAGCTGTTGTGGGGCAGGTTGCTTGATTCTGCACTCAACTTTGTTGCTGATCACAAGCAAGTCCAACAGCAGCTCAAGCAATGGCAATCCATATTACCTGATATCCAAGCAGTGTTGAACGATGCAGAGGAGAAGCAGATCAAGAACAAGGGTGTAAGGAATTGGTTGGAAGATCTCCAAGACTTGGCTTATGATATGGATGACATCTTGGACGAGTTCGCTTATGAAGAGTTACGTCTTGCGCTCCTTAAAACTCAAGCTCAAGCCAGCATTAGTAAGGTACGGAAACTCATTCCTACCTGCTGTACTAGTAGTAATTTCTCTCCAACTTCCTTTTTGTTTAACAATTCCATGATTCCCAAGATGAAAGAGATAACTGCTAGACTGGATAGTTTGACTACACGAAGAAATAGTTTAGGGTTGAGTGAGATCTTGTCTCAAGGTGCTACCTCAAAGGGAAAGAAACCTAGGTTGCAACCAACTTCTGTAGTGGATGAAGCTGTGGAGTATGTTGGTAGGGACGATGAGAAGCGAAAAATGCTTGATTTGCTCAAAAGTAATAACTCCAATGGAGTTTTTGTCCTTTCCATTGTTGGCATGGGAGGGATGGGCAAAACAACTCTTGCTCAGCTTGTTTATAATGATGCCAGCACAAAGGAGTCTTTTGATCACAGGGCCTGGGTATGTGTTTCTGATGAATTTGATGCGGTTAATATAACTAAGACAATTTTACAGTCCATCACTTCTGAACCATGTGCTTACAATGACCTGAATTTACTTCAAGTCAAGTTGAAGGAGAAGTTGTCAGGAAAAAAATTCTTGCTTGTTTTAGATGACATTTGGAACGAGAGTTACGAAGATTGGACCATCTTACGATCTCCGTTTGGAGCAGGGACCAAGATTATTGTAACAACTCGCATTCAAAATGTTTCATCTAATGTGGATCCAGTGAAAGCTTTTCACTTGGATAAATTATCACATGATGACTGTTTGTCCATATTTACTCAGCATGCATTAAAAGCACGAAATTTCAATGGGCATCTTCAATTTAAAGAAGTTGGAGAGAACATAGTGAGAAGGTGCAACGGCTTACCTTTGGCGGCAAAAGCCATTGGAAGCCTACTACGCACTGTTAAAGATCTTGGTGAATGGGAAAAAATATATGAGAGCGAGATATGGGACTTACCAGAAGATCAATGTGGCATACTTCCTGCATTGCGGTTAAGCTACCATCATCTTCCTCCGCAATTGAAACGGTGCTTTGCATATTGCTCCATATTTCCAAAAGATTATGAATTTCAGAAAGAAGAAATAATCTTGTTATGGAGAGCTGAAGGTTTCTTGCAACTAAATGCAAAAGGTCAAATTAAAGATCCTGGAAACCAATATTTCCAAGATCTAGCGTCAAGGTCATTTTTTCAGATATCTAGTAAAGATAAATCCCGGTTCATAATGCATCACCTTATAAATGACTTAGCACAATCAGTTGCAGGGGAAATATGCTGCAAATTGGAGGATGATAAGCAACAAATGTTCTCAAATCGCACTCGACATTCTTCTTTTATTGTCAGCAGGTATGAGACAGCGAAGAAGTTTGAAGCATTTGATAAAGCAGATTCTTTACGTACTCTTATAGCCTTAATGTCTCCAAGTTTTCCAGGATTCTTTTTAACTAATTTTGTCCTGGTTGATTTGTTACCAAGACTTGGCTACCTAAGGTTGCTTTCTTTGAGTGGGTATAAGATCATTGAATTGCCTGATGTTTTTGAAAATTTAAAACATCTCCGCTACTTAAATTTTTCTTACACTGAGATCAAATGTTTACCTGATTCTTTGTGTACTCTTTACTATTTGGAAACTTTAATATTAAGAGGATGTGGCTGCCTCCAACAGTTGCCCTCGAAGATGGAAAATCTTATTAACTTGCATTATCTTGATATAAGAGGTGCAAAATCAATTGAAAGGATGCCTTTTGGAATTGGTAAGCTAACCAATCTTCAAAGGTTATCTAATTTTGTTATAGGGAAAGGTGATGGACACTACATTGGAGAACTGAAAAATTTGCCAAACCTCAAAGGTGATTTTTGCATTTCTGGGTTGGAGAATGTTAATGGTCAACATGCGGGGGAAGTTAAGTTAAATGAGAAACTGGGAATTGAGAGATTGGTACTACAATGGAGTAGCAACTTTGAGAAATATGCAAGGAATAAAGAAGCTGAAGAACGAGTGTTAGATTCTCTTCGTCCTCAGAAAAAGCTTGAACAACTCAACATTGACAATTATGGTGGTGCAAAATTCTCTTCTTGGATAGCAGATTCTTCCTTTAAGAATATGTTGTCATTGGAGCTTTGCAACTGTACAAGTTGCAAATCACTACCATCAATTGGATTGTTGCCGTTATTAAAAGATTTGTCTATTATTGGCTTCGATGAGGTACAAAAGGTTGGTGCTGAGTTCTTTGGAGAAAATCAACTGAAACCATTTGTATCATTAGAGAATCTGCATTTTCAAAGACTGCCAAACTGGAAAGAGTGGGACCCGTGTGAAGGTGAAGAGCAAGTTTCGAAATTTCCCAACCTTCGTGAGCTTTCAATAAGAGAATGTCCTCAATTGTTGGAAAAGTTACCAACTCGTCTTCCATCCTTGCTAAAACTTCAAATCTATGAGTGCCCAAGGTTGACAGTTTCAATTTCATGTTTCCCATCACTGTGCGAGTTAAGCGTCAGAGGGTGTGAAGAATTGTTGGATGAATGCTCTTTTTCTGCAAAGGAGGTTATCTCTTTGAAAACTGCGTCTCTTTCAGACATTTCAAAGTTCAACATTTCAACAAAGATGAAAATGTTGAGGTTTGCAAGCTCAGAACATTTTCACATCCCTGGTTGGAAGGAGTTGGAATCTTTATCACAAAATGGGTTAGGGTTGGTTGGGCATCATTTCATTACAATTAAGGATTGTCCCCAGTTGGTCTCTTTGGAAACAGATGAGGAAGGATTGAAACTTGACAAAATTCCGAGTGTTGAGTCTCTGACAATATGGAATTGTAAAAGGCTCAATAGACTACCAAAATTCTTAGATGCACTCTCATTCCTTACAGTAGTAAGTATTTATGGGTGTTCTGGCTTGATTTCTTTTGCAGAGAACAATTTTCCCCCTGCTTTAAATAAGTTGGAGATTTGGGAGTGCGAGAATTTGCAAAATTTAGTTGATGAAAAAGAAAATAACAAGAGTATGAGTAGTAACATTTGTCTTCTTGAGCACTTGGACATCAGATACTGCAAGTCTCTAATATGTTTGTCATCAAGGGGTGATATATGCAATCGGCTTCGACATCTCCAAGTTTACAATTGCTCAAGCCTGAGTAGCTTATTTTTAAACACTAAGTTACCCACCATGCTTAAACAGCTAGAAATTTGGAATTGTCCAATGTTGGAATGCATAGCCCAAGACTTCCATGAGACCAGTGATCTCGAATGTATTAAAATTTCGGGTGCTCAAAATATTAAATCTTTACCAAGAGGATTAGACAAGCTGAACCTTCTCCAGGAGATTCAAATAGTGAATTGTTCAAATATGGTAGTTTCTTTCAAGGAAAGTGAGTTGCCTACCACAAATCTCAGAGTTTTCTCAATTGAAGGTTGTGAAAATTTTGGAGCCCTTCCCATGTGCATCAACAACTTCATCTCTCTTCGAGAATTAATGGTGTGGAACTGTTCGGCTGACATATCCTTCCCATATGAAGGTTTCCCTACCGGCCTCACGTCACTTGCAATCTCAAATGCACCCAAAATTTATAGCTCACTTGTTGAATGGGGGTTAACTCGACTCACCTCTCTTCAGCAACTCACCATCGGCGGTGAAGGATGCTCGAATGTGGTGTCGTTTCCAGAAGAAGGAATTGGAATGATGCTGCCTCCTTCTCTTACCTTTATCTGCATTGAAAATTTCGAGAAGCTGGAATCCATGTACTCCAAGGGCTTTCAACATATTAACTCTCTTCAAATATTGAGCATCCATAATTGTCCTAAGCTCACATCTCTTCCAGAAAAGGACATGCTTCTGTCGCTTGAGCGGCTACACATTTACGAGTGCCTGTTGCTAGAGAAAGTGAGTACAAGAGATAAAGGACGAGAATGGTCCAAGATCGCCCACATACCTTATGTCAATTTCAAAATAAAGAAGTCAAGGCTAGATTATCAGTTGGAACGATAGATAAGCAGCAAAATCTGGCATTGAGTTTCTCCAGACACAGGCAACAGGTGCGAAAATCATTTTATACATCCACATGCCTTATAAGTTGTAGTTATGTTTTTATTTTCATTTTCATTTTTAATTATTTTGCAGGCATTTGCAGTCTTGGAAGCTGAATCTGTGCGAAAATGAGCTTGGAATAACTGTTTCAAAAGACCTCAGGTACTTGAAACTCTTCTTATTCGTTTAATATCTAAACTGAAATTCCATTGATAAGCAGTCTCATGGTGGTATAACCAAACTATATAGGGAGGGATCTTTCATAGAAAGAAGTGGAGCTAAATGTGTTACTGATTTAGCTTTGAGAACATGAAATTAAAATAATGTTGCTTTGAGTATCGTCTATTGTATCTGCCATTCAGGCAGAGTTGTTTCCAGTTTCATGGATGATTGATTGATGGATGTTATGATATGCAGTATTGTTTTTGTCATTTGAGATTAAAATAATGTTGCTCACTCGTTATTTCCAGGTATTTCCTAAAATGTGGTTCAATATCTTTAAAACTCGTGCTCCAACAACTTTGGTGACGGTTATTTCATGCCTACTATCGTATCTTGTGCTGAAGTACCTCATTTTAGAACTATACATGTTTCAATGGCTGTCCTCTGTTAAAGTAGCAATAAGAAATGGAGCAGTTGAGAACAATATCATGTGTGTCTGGTACAAATAATGTTAATACTTGTCTTAAAATTTCACCCAAACTTTCACGTTTTGTAGGAAATATTCCCGAACCATGTAAATTATTGTGTTCTCTGTCATTTGAATATTTCAAGTTTTAGATCTCAACAAATAACAGATCACTTCACTTTGTGGAAAAATTGTTGTGTACACTCAACCCTATCTATAGTATCATTTGTGTGCTCAAATTTTGCCTGTTATAAAGAGCTGGTTATTATACATTATAACATGTTGTTATAGAGATAATTGTTGTAAGCTTACCATAGAATTTATATCGTGAATTTCAATCAAACGAAGAAAGAATTATGTTAAAAAAATTGGGAATTAAATCAACAAAATTAAAATACAACATGTGCATGAATTATTACATTTATGCATATTTTGTTTTACATTTTCACATGGTTAATTATAAAGTTCATAAATCTAACAAGTACAATTAATCAATATGAATTATCAAATTAAATTAATTAATTTATCATGAGTTATTATATTCAAGTAATCGATGTATAAGTTTATGTTATTTGAATTCATAATAGAATTTTGATTAGGAACTTAAACAATTTATTGAATTGATATATTTAATTCTACCATTTTAAAAAGATGATTAATAAATTTCTTTACGTGAAATTTAATTATTTTATTGAAATAATATTTTAATTAAGATCATTTTCAATAATTTTACTTAAAATTTAAACCATATGCTATTATAAAAAACTAATTTAATAAAGAATTTACTTGATAACTATAAATGATGTTATAAGTGAAAAATTGTTGTAGAATTTTAAAATAAAATAGAAAAAATCGATCCTTCAACTTGGCTATTATAACAAAATGTTGTTATAGTGGGTGGTTGTTATAGAGAGGGTCGTGAAATCTAAAGCAACTATATTGTTGTATAGCTGAGAAAAGAACACCATATTATGGTATAACTAAATAATATCACTTACTGAAAGCTGATTTTGAGTGTAAATTGAATAAAAATTGGTTATATTCATTCATGGGGGATTTTGTATTCTGCTTTGGTACATACCAAAGTCCTGCAGTAAGATCAGCAAGACAGAGACTGTGTTGGAAAGCAACTTCTTTAACAGCAGAAGTCAGTGCCCAGGGACTTATACCACTCGGATTTGGATATATTAGCTAAAGAAGGTTAAGTGTCAGGAGTCTGTTTCGAAAAGGAAGATACAAGAAAGATGCAGAAAGGAACAACCAAGAAGGCAGCAATCTTTAGCAAGTCCTCAACATCCTTTGAGATCACTCCAATCCTTGACCAATCCCCACTATACCTGAAAGTACATCTCCCAACTCTAATTACTACTCATTTTAAGTACCTAGTAAGTGAAGTTGAGCAAGATGGTTAGGCTTACCCAGCATCAATGAATCCAAGTCCGAATAAAACCACCACAGACCTTGCGATAACCGTGTTGGAAACCTTGAGTTGGAACTTGGGAAGCTGCTGGTTTCTTGAAGTTAGACCACCATTCTCCTTCCTTTTACTCGCTTTGGTAATGAATCTTGTGCCGTTTCTGTTCACAGGAAGACGGGAAGGCTGAGGAATGCCATTGAAGATTGTGTGTGTGAACGACATTTTCCTCTCTCATCTCATCCAATGAGAGAAAACCCATTACCCTTATCCATTAAAGAAAACAAAACCATCTTTTCTGAGGTCATACATGTAATTTCTAATATTTTCTAACCATGGCATTTTAAATTGGTATAACGTCACTTTTACATCCTCTGCCTTATTCTCTTTTTATTTTTAGCTCAATTCGGCCGTCTTTAAATTTAAGATCAAATTGATAAAATGTGTTCATTTAACTAATAAAAAATTCAAATTAAATTTTCGTTACTGAGTTAATGACAACTAATGTGAGATTTACTAAACCGAAAAAATTAATAGTTCAGTGATTACCCTTATAGTTCACCCAAATCTATTTTATCCTTCAAAGTTTTATAACTTTAAGGTGGGAATGAAAATAATACGATTTGAATCCATGTTAAACAGTGTAACGGAAGCTGTTGCAGTTTCTGTGATTAGGGATGGCATCAAGTAGGGATCTTAACCTCCATTGGGATTGGTAGATTTGGATGGTTGGATTTAAATGGTATAGGTTTGGAGTGATAAAGTAAGAAAGAGATAAGGAAGATTCAATAATGACAGCTAATTAGAAGGTTGATTGCTACACAAAAGCATGCACATTTCACCTAATCATGCAATAGGAATTGGAGATTCAAAGTGAAAGTTATGACTTTATTCTCTATAACTGGATTGATTCCAAAGTCAAGAAAAGGGAATTATTTTGGATTCATCCTATAATTATGTGTACGGATTTGCATTTCTTTTATCCTAAAATAATGGCCTAATTGCAAAATTCAACACTCATTATAATTATACCCAATGATTAATCCATATAGGAGAGGGTAGGGAGGAAATTGGATGATACCAACATTTTTATTACTTGTTTATCATCACTTTTTTTTTAAATCTAAGTAAATTTATGGGTCTTCTTGGAGGGTTTGAAAGGTCGAAAATTTACGGTTATAATTTCTTTCTCTAATTTGTAATATTTACCAAAATATATATATTTTTTAAAATTATGGGTTTTCTTTGTTGGTTATGGAAAAAAAATATTTTCCAAACATTTTCGGTTGAGGAAAATCTTTTATTATTTTTGAAAACCAACATTGGTATTTTATTATTTTACCCCTTCAAAAGGCAAACAACTTTTCTCATTCTTCTTTTCTTCGGAATTCTGGTATTTTACTAAATTACATTAGAGAGATATTCTGTCTAGGAGATTCAGTTTTGTGTGATTCCTCCGATCTTTTTTGGGAATTGAACCTAGTGTGGTTTAGTTGATTTTTTTTCCAGCTTATTTCTCGGTCTTATTTCCCGATTCCTTTCAAGAAGAACAATACTAATTGTGTTTCACCTTCTTTATTCGGGGCTTCTAAGGCAATGATTCTTTTATGGCACAATGATTAGTTTATTTATTTATTTATACTTTGTTTCTTTGTTCTGTCAATACTAACGATTTTATTTTGCAACAGTATGTTTCCAACACTCTTAATATGGGTGGGATGGTAATTTCAAAATTTAAACCCTAATGTTTGAACTTAAATAATGTGAATTTGGATTCTTACAAATACTTGATTTTTTTATATATATTTTTTGGTGAAAAATAAAAGAAGCAAAGTTAAATTAAATTAATTGCTCAAAAGTGTCACTCGCTTTATTTTGTTGTAGAACCACTAAAACTTCATTGGGAGCAACATTGAAAACTTGTAAGCTTGACTTCCATGCTAAAATAAGATTAGCCAACTAGTTCGCAATTATGTTACATTCTCTAGGCACCTATCTAATCCACCACCGTCCTTCATATCTCATAATCCGCTAAATCCTTCTAAGAATAGTAATACTTGAATTCTCCAATCCATTATCAGTCAAGGCCTGGACCACATTTGGATTATCTGTTTGAATTATGGCCCATTTATAACCTTTACTTAACAGAGCGAGAAGTCCATATAGAATATCTCAAAGTTCAGCCTCAAAAGGTGTACATCTACTCAGATATTGATTAAATCCCAAGATCCAATTTCCAAACTGATCATGTAACACATCACCAGCAAAAGCATTTCCTGTGATTCTAGCCACTGCACCATTAATGAATAAATGAACCCACTACTCAAGAGGTCGTTTGATAGCTAAAATTGTGGCCATATCCATTGTGGCTTAATTCATATTGTTGAGCCCAACTAATAGAAGATTTGACAATTTTAATTGCCAACTAAGTAACATTCTGAAAGATGAAAAGATTATTATTCTTTTAGATGCGCCAAATGATTAATACAAAAAGACACGACCGGTTACACCAAAATAGGCTTTTAGCGGTGATGCTAGCGGCGTTTGGATAACAAACGCCGCTAAAGATCGATCATTAGCGGCGCCTTATGGAAAAGGCCGCTAAAAATAAGCATTAGCGGCGTTTTCCATAAAGCGCCGCAAAAACCGAAGCCCAACGATGCCGTTTTCTGAGCATTCGGGGATTTAGTGGCGTTTTCGGTAAAGCGTCGCTAATGCTCAGGACTTTAGCTGCGTTTTTGAGTAAGCGTCGCAAAGAAACCAAAGCCCAACGACGCCGTCTTCTGAGCATTTGGGGATTTAGTGGCGTTTTCGGTGAAGCGCCGCTAATGCTCAGGACTCAAAGAAACTGAAGCCCGACGACGCCGTTTTCAGAGCATTTGGGGATTTAGTGGCATTTTCGGTAAAGCGCCGCTAATGCTCAGGACTTTAGCGGCGTTTTTGAGTAGGCGCCGCAAAGAAACCGAAGCCCAACGACACCGTTTTCTGAGCATTCGGGGATTTAGCGGCTTTTTCGGGGGAAGCGCCACTAATGCTCAGGGCTTTAGCGGCGTTTTTTGTGAAAGCGCCGCAAAAAAACCTAAGCCCAACGATTCCGTTTTCTGAGCATTCGGGGATTTAGCGGCGTTTTTGATGAAGCGCCGCAAAATAATTATTTTTCTATTTGTTTTTTAATTGATTTATTTATTATTAATTATAATTAGAAGTTTTCATTTAAGTTATCATTAAACTGTTAAAATAGATGCCGGCCATATGGCTTTCTCAAAACCCTTAAACCAAACATAATACTTAAAACCCTAAACCCCTAAAAATTTCATGTGGATATTGATGTACATGTATATGCACATAGATATATATTAATGTAAAAGCTTATATATGTTTATAAAAAATTGTGGAAGCAGTATTTAATATTGATTAAAACTTTGTGGGGTTTAGGGTTTAAGAGGTTTAAGGGCTATAGTTTAAGGGGTTTTAGGGTTTAAGGTTTAATGTTTGGTACTATAATTTTAAGTTTATGGTTTAGGGTTTGTTATATTGGGTTTCGGATTTAGTGTTTTAAAGTTTATTGTTTGGAGTTTAGCTTTTATAGTCAGAGTCTTAGTGTTTAATTATGGTTTTAAGGGTTAGGGTATTAGGGTTTAAGGGTTAGGGATTTTGATAAAAATATAAAAAAATAAAGTTATTTTAGGGTTTAAACAAGCAATACGATTCTTTTTAATTACTTTTAATTGTAACTTATAATATATATTTATGGTTTAAAGTTTAGGGTGTCGGGTATATCATATTAGAGTTTAGGGTTTAATGTTTAGTATTTTAGGTTTAGTGGTTAATGTTTGTTATTTGGATTTGGGGTTTACGGTTTAGGGTTTAGTTTTTTATAGTTAGTGTCTTATTGTTTATGGCTCTAAGGGTTTAAGGTTAATAAAAAATGACAAAAATTAAATTTATTTTAGTGTTTATGCATTAGTGGCATTTTAGTAAAAAATGCCACAAATATGGATTAGTATGAAAAACGATGACGTTTTATTTTGTGTTCCTAATGGCGTTTATACAAAAATGCCGCAAATTTGTTTCAAAAATGGCAAAACGCTGTGTTTTGATCTGTGCTCTTAGTGGCGTTTTCAACCACACCCCGCAAAAGGATAGAAATTAGTGGCGCTTTAAAAAAATGCCGCAAAGTTTTATTAGGAGTTAATAAAGCTGCGCCGTTTTACATTGCTATTAGTGGCGCTTTACAAGAAACGCCGCAAAATTGTAATTATGTTTATTGAAATGTAGTCGTTTTTGTCTATGGTATTAGTGGCGTTTTTCAGGAAACGCCACAAGCTTGAGTTAACTGTTGGGGAAACGACTTCGTTTCAACTTATATTTAGTGGCGCTTTAATTAAAACACCGCAAAATTGTTTTAACATTTATAGAAACGATGCCGTTTTGTAAATGTTATTCGTGGCGATTTTTTGAAAACGCCATGGATTTGAGGTAAGTGTTGATGATGCGACTGCGTTTTGATTTATAGTTAGTGGCGCTTCGCTTAGAACGCCGCAAAAATGTTTTAAATTTTATTGATACAAGGCCGTTTTGCTGTATTATTAGTGGCGTTTATTCAAAAACGCCAGAGGTGTGAGCTATTTGTTGATGAAACGACTGCGTTTTGACTTATAGTTAGTGGCGCTTATTTATAAACACTGCAAATGGTTAATTTTTTAGATGAAAACGGCGTCATTTTTTTCCCATCCTTTTGACCAAATTTGACACCCAATATTTCTCCATCACTTATCCCCCAAAGACTCATTCTCCCCCAAATCCCTATAATTTCCCTTAATCCCTAACAGCTCCCCAAACCCGACCACCTGCTACTTTGCCGTCTCCTGTGCTGCATCACATTCTCCGTCCATCTCCGGTGCCGCAACCATCGGTAAGTTTGAGTACTTCGTTCTTTTTCTTCATGCGTTAATATATCTCTGTTGCTTCTCCATTACTATTGGTTTGACTCCTTTCTTTCAGCTACCCACGCTTTCAAGCTTCCAACTTTTCCAGAAGCTCCAAGGCTGAAACCGAGAAGAAGGCGCTACAACTACTAATTTGGGATTCCATCTTCAGTTTTGGCCAATACCCTTTCCAAGGTATAAAGCTCTCGGTATTAATTTCATCATTTTATTTCAAGCTTTGTGTCCTTAGTTCTGATATGGGTTACTTTTATTTGACTCGTTCATGCTCAAAATTTGGTCCTTTTTGAGTAAATTAGTCGATGCTTTTGATTAGTTTGATAGTGGGTACCATACCGTTTTATTCGACTGTTGTTTGCCTTTAGTCTGCTATATATATATGGATTTATTGTTCGACTGAGTAAATACTGTTGTTTGATAGTGGTCAAGATTTTCTAGTAGAATTTAGTGTTCAATGTTCATTGCTTTCTTTTTTGCTACTGCACTTGCAGTGACACATAGGAGTCATAGCCTTACTGTTATTTTGCATTTAAAAATAAGGAGTCAAAAATAAAGGTTAGATTTTGATATCCATAGGAAAAAGAAAAGAAAGACTAGCAGTAATGGAGAAGCAATTATCACAAGGGTTGAAGGTGTTGAGGTTGAATGAATGAATCCATAGCGAATAATCAAGTTGAGGGAGATGGATTTAGAGTTGTTTTAAGAAATTCTATGTCAGTTAAATACTCTTCTATTTCCTTGTTTTATTTTTTTCCTATTTATTTGGTACTAATTTACTTATGTTTTCCTTTTTATTTTTATTTTTATTTTTTTGCAGTAGTTTGATTCGAAGTCGAGGAAATTGAGGTATTTATTCCTATGTTTCCCACCTTTGTTTTCTTAAAAAAAAACACCTCCAAATCTTTAAATTTTGGATTTTGTTATATTTTAGCTTTATACTTTAATTATTATTTTGAGTTTTAAAAGGAGTTTTAATTAAGATTTTTTTAAGTCTGTGGTATCGGTTTTAATTATCATATTTGATTTATATGTTGCTAGCTCAATTTGCATGTTACTTTGCAAAAAATTTTCCATAACTGTAAGGTATAAATTATGATTGTAATTCTTGTACGTATTTTTACCCAAAAAAAACAATTACATAAATGATTAAAATTTTTAAATCACTTTTTATATTTGAGTAATTGAATAAATTATGGGCGAATAGTGGATTCGGTTTAAAGTGAACAAATTATCGATTTTCAATTTTATGTCAATTAATAAATTATCGACGTTAGTTCTCATTTATGCGATTGAATGCTAATGTTTAATAATCTATGATTATTCAATAAATTGATCGATTAATTGATTGAATGTCAATGAATTATCAATTTTGTAAGTTAATTGATTGAATGTTTAATAAATTGATTATATAATGACTTGTCAATGAATTATTACTTGATTGCATGTTTAATATAAATAAATTATGAATATATATTTTAAAGTTAATATATATTTTCAATATTTATTATATTTTAATATATTTTACAATTTAATTTAACTTATTACTAATATATATATTGATAATATATAATTTTTAAATTTTATATCTTACATTACTTAAATAACAATTTTAAGTATATTTTACATGACTTACATTACTTACTAAAACATATTTTTACTAAAATTTACTTTAATATATTACTTGAATATATTACTTAAATAATTTACCTAAATACATTACTTACTAAAATTTGGTTAAATTTATTACTTAAATATGTTACTTAAATACATTACTTACTAAAATTTGTTTAAATTTATTACTTAAATATGTTACTTAAATACATTACTTACTAAAATTTAAGTATATATTTAATTACTTACATAACTTGTTAAAATATATTATAATTTTAAAATAATTATAAATAAGATACATAAAAGTGATATACTTACATCATACATATCTTACATAACCAAAATTTGTATGTACAAGAACTTACATAACTTATTAATATTTATATAAACTTACATAACTATCACATAAACTTATATGTAAACTTACATAATACATATCTTTTAACTTACATAATACATAACTTATAAATTTTTTATATAAACTTACATAATACATTACTTACATATTAACTTACATAAGTTATCTACAAGCTTATATATAAACTTGCATAACTTACGTAATAACATAACAACTTACATAATAAATAGCATACATAACTTACATAATACAAAACTTACATAACTTAAATATCTTACACAACTTACATAACCTACATAATACATTTAACTTACATAACTTACATAACTTACATAATACAAAACTTACATAACTTAAATATCTTACACAACTTACATAACCTACATAATACATTTAACTTACATAACTTACATAATACATAATAACTTACAACTTACATAACATACATTACTTTGATAACTTACATAACTTACATAATACACAACTTACATAGCTTACTTAATACATAACTTACATAATACACAACTTACATAGCTTACTTAATACATAACTTACATAATACATACAAGTACATAACTTACATAATTTACTTAATACATAAATATATATCATATGATATACTTACATAACTCATTTATACTTACCACTGAACAACTTACCCTTGTAATTTCTGGTGAAAATCAGACTTCAAGAAATAAGAAATGGACCGGTCTTAGATGAATTTGTCAAGGGTAAGCGACGGTTATCGAAATGGAGTACAGACTTTTCTAAATTTTGCATTTCAATATGCAATCCAAGAGAACATGATCCTTTGCCCGTGTAAGAAGTGTGTCAACATAAACTGGCATTATCGTGAAGTTGTATACGAGCATCTAATTGTTGATGGGTTTGTTCGGGGTTATAAACAATGGCTTTTTCATGGAGAATGCCCGATTGATTCACACAGGACAACAACTGATAGATGAGCCGTATGTATTCTCATATCAAGTCAAACAAGTTTTTTACTCAAAAGATCCAACTGATGAGGGTTGGTACGTTGTACTCCGTAACATCCCTAGAGACTTGTTTGAAATGGGCAGTGGAAGTAGAGATAACATTGACGATAGATCAGAAACTTTGTCATTTCCAGAACAAAACTTAAACGATAATATCCCTAGTACTAGTGCACAATTTCAATGGGTTCGTCAGGATACGGATGAAGATATTTACGAATAATGATGTAGTAAGATTTTACGATTGTTTAATATCATAATTTAAATCTTGGTCTTATTATATATTTCAACTATTTTATATGTGCTATTATTGTTGTAATTAGTTATTAAGTTTTCAACTATTTTATGTTTATTGCAGATAAAATGCCTAGAAGAAAAATTCCAAGGGGAAGCATTGTTCAAAATGATCCAAACTCGAGAAACAAATAGTACTGAACAACAGACAACAATTGGATCTTCAAATGTTCTGATTACACCTGAGGATCCTACAGAAGTTCAAAGTAATTTTACATTTAATTTACATGCGTGTTGACTTATAATTGATTTATTTTTCAAATTCTTATATTATAATATACCATTTGCAGCTGAAAATGGTGGGACACGCAGAGATTGAGGATGTACGCTACTTACAGATTTATACGAGTTAGATCCAGTTGAGCGTGTCAAGGTATGCAGAAACAATTTTGGTTAGCCTGTTGGATCAAAAGCTCGACTTTTAGCAGGATACATGGGCATTTTAGCACGAAATGCGAATATGTTGCCTATCAACTACGAGTCATGCCATCAAATGCCCGATAGCAACAAAAACCAAGCCCTCGATAGTATTAAGGTAACAAAATGTTAATGTCATCTGTAATTCTTGGGAAATAGTTTCATTTATATTTACTTTATTAACTTGGGTTTTTTGTAGGCGAAGTTTGCTTTAGAGGTCTCAGATGCTTATGTAAAGAAGGCATTAGGAAAAAGATGAAGAGACCATAAAAGTACTTTGAAGAAATATTATTATAAGACAAAAACAACCCTCGATGAGAAATTGCAAAATGTCCCGCCGGGTATGCTGATGTACCAATGGGAAGATGCGGTTAGATTTTGGCATTCGAAGAAAGGCGAGGTATGACGTACTTCCAAACTATTGTAATTATTTTGGTTTATAGTATTTACTATTTACGTACTAAAAATTTCATAACGTAAGATCGTGAACGAGTTGGAAAAAGCAGTAGGCAGAAACAAAAATTCACTCACACAGTCGGATTGAGAAGTTTTGCATGTGTAGCTGAGGCGGAGGTATTTTTAATTTTTTAATATTGTCAAATATGTATAACTTTCCATTAAATAATATTTTTACTACTATATTGTAGGAACGGTCGTCCGATCAAAAATTTGGACGCCTTCAACTTTTTGAAATTACACATAGGAAGAAAGATGGATCTACTATGACTCCTGAAGCTGGTGAAATTATGGTACGTTTACTTAATACGATTTGACTTATTTTAGTTATTTATAGTGTTTATTTTCTAATGGTTTAATTCATTGCTTGTAATGCGACTATTGTTATGTTGCATTTGTTTTTTTAATATATATTGCGTTCCTAACTATGTGATTTATTTATTAGGAAAAACTAAAGGATAAAAAGGCGGAGTACGAAGCGATTGTTTCTAGTGATAGTTCTGTTCATCCTGAAGACGTTGATAACCGGATTATTACTGAAGTTTTGGGTCCTGAAAGGTATGGCCGAGTTCGATTTCAAGGATCTTTTGTTAGTCCAACCCAATATTTTGGATCCAGCTCGCAGCAATACATGGCTTCGGGGAGTCAGGCTCAAGCTAAAGTTCAGAGGTTAAAAGATCAGATGGCTCAGATGCAAGCGACCACATTTGAGGTTCAAAGGAAATATGAAGAACTCCAGCTACAACTTAAAGCAGAGGCGACAACGAGGGAAGCAGAGGCTGCAGCGAGAGAAGCAGCGAGAGAAGCAGAGGTTCAAAAGAAATATGAAGAACTCCAGCTATAGGTCAAATAATAATAAAATAATCTAGACTAATCAGAGTTTGATTGAAACAGATAAATAAAGTTTAACTAAAAGATTATTTTTCGAATTTGACTGAAATAGGAGTCATACTTAACAAACATAATTATTGATATAACATCATTTTATGTTTATATATGTTGATTGAATCAAAATTAAAGTTTCGTGCATTTATTTGAACCACAATCAAAATTTCATACATATAATTGTATCAAATTAAAGTTCATATATACAATTGCACATTAAATTAAATATCATGTATAATTTTAAAATTTATCAAATTTTACATATTTCTAAACCTTTGAAACGTCCACTCTTATATATGCATATATATATATATATATATCATATTTCATGTTTTATTTTATATTAATGATGTAAAAATAAATATAATAAAAGTATTAATATATACAAAATTATAAACACGAATATAAAACGTGTATTAAATATGTGCAACAAAAATGAGAAAAGTTTTAGAATTAACTTCAAAAAGTGCAAATCTAACACATGAAAGCTATGAAGGAAATTACTTGGAATTTAATAGGATAGTACGCCTGACAACAATGCTAAGCCACCTTTGCTTTTGACTTGAAATTTTATAAATATATTTGTTATTATTATATTTAATAATTACATTAACTTTTATTTTTAAAAGAATTTATAAATAATAAAAGTAAAGAACTGAAAACAATACATTTTCAAAATAAGTAAAAATAGTATGTTAAGAATAATAATTATTCTTATACTAAATGATGCTTATTAAATCAAATAAAAAATTAAAATTAAAAAAAATCACGTAGAATTTAGAAAAAGAAATTGAGCTACTAAGGCTTAGTTTGGATGGGTGGTGTGTTTACCTCCGGTGAGCTTAAAAACAGTGGTGGCGGTGAGATTAGTTACTGTAGCGGTGAGATTGGATATTATAGCAGTGAGATTAGAAACAATGGTGGAGTGTGTGTTTGGATTCAAACGCAGCTGTAGCGGTGAAGTGAGAATAAAAAATGACTATTAAGGACATCAGATTAGAATTGATATATAATAGAAGTTTTTTAAATTATTTTACTTTTTTAAAATTGTTAAAATATGTGAATTTATAAATTCATTTAATAAAATATTAAAATGTATCTTCCAATATTTTAATGAATTATATAATTAATTTAAATTATTTATTAGATAAAATGATAATTATTTTAATTTTTATAGTTAAATATTTTTATAACAATGATAAATATTATTTTCACAAATAGTAACATTATACTTGGATCAAATATTATTTTCACAAATAGTAACAAATAGTAACATTATACTTGGATCAAATTTTTTATAACAATGATAAATATTATTTTCACAAATAGTAACATTATTTTTAATTTTTTATAGTTTAACTTTCAAGGATAAAATGGTAAAATAATAAACAAAAGTAAGGGTATTTTTGCATTAAAAATACCAACAATTTCGATTAATTTCGATTCTTGCGAAGATCTCCAGTGATTTGAAATTTGGTGGAGATGGCTTCTCCTGATGACATCTTTGAACCAAATGGCTGACTAGTGAGGTTGGTATCATATTTTTCCCCCAACTGTACCTCACTGGCATGCAAAGCCAAACCAAAGGAAGCCTAAAACTTGGATGAAGAATTTTAAATCTTTTGAGATTTTTTTTGAACGGTTCTGATCATATTTTTTTTTTCAAAATGTTAGCATTTATAGTTTTACTTTTTTTAGATAAATAAATAATTTAAGAAAAAAATATTATTGAAATTTTACAAATTAAATAATAATTATAAAGGAAGAAGAATTATATTAGAATAAATAGTTTTAATATGAATATCATTATATTTGTAAAAAAATACAAATAGTTCTAATAAAATAAAATTTAAAAATATACATTAGAATTAAATAAAAATAATTTATGGATAAATAAAATAAAAATATAATTTTTTTGAAAAATCACCCTTTAGCTAGAATTTAGAATTTATAATATATTTACACAAACAAGTAAATTTATTATGAGTGGATGATATTTTATAATTTTAAAATTTTATATTAAGAAGAAATTGACTTTACCTAACTTGACTAATAAAATAAATTATAAACTCCAAATATTAAAATAAACAATGCTGGTATTGTCAAAGAGAGAGAAGCCTTAATTGACTTGACTTTTCCTTCCCATCTTTAACTTCACGTGGGATTTCTCTTTTTTATTTTATTTTTTCTACAATTTGATAACCTAGCATTTTAAAAACAAAAGGTTATTAGAATTTTTACATTTAGTCTTTTAACTTTTTAAATTAGTTACACTGTGAGTTTTTTATTGACACAAATAAAATTAAAATTTTAATAATTGGATCTGAATTTTAAATATGAAAAAGTAAAGGAATAAAA
The DNA here is from genome assembly GCF_025698545.1 of Gossypium raimondii. Classification (NCBI taxonomy): domain Eukaryota; kingdom Viridiplantae; phylum Streptophyta; class Magnoliopsida; order Malvales; family Malvaceae; genus Gossypium; species Gossypium raimondii. Next base: position 49,376,030 of record NC_068569.1, on the reverse strand, counting down.
TCCTGGTCATAAAAGTACATTGACTAAATTCCAAAATTATAAAGAGTATAGGGACCCCTTTGAAAAATAATAGGACAAAGAAAATGACGTGATAAATTGCATACGTGATAAGTATTCGAAGAAATTTGAGAGAGAAAATAGATAATTACGTAAAACCGTTGGGTGGTGTTGGACTGGTCTTCTCTTTTTAGCTTATTAATGGTCTATACTCTATACTCGTCCACTTGAACCTCTAATAACGACTGCAGGAAGACTAGAATTTAGTCCACACTTCACAGCTCTTCAATTATTCACGGTTCTAAGGTTGTCGGAGTCTTTGTTGCAACTTTCCTACGCATTTGAGGTTAGTTCCAATCTGGGTTTTGTTTGGTTTTCAATAAAATACAGGAAAATTAATGAGAAAAAGATTTATGATTTATCAGATCTCTTTATTTTGTTTCGGTTTGCTTGGGATTTGGATATATTCAAAAAAAAGTAGTGTACTTGATGGAGTTTTGGATGCTTTATCTCTTCTTCCTTGTTTGTTTTCTTGGATTCTTTGTGCCACAAAAAAATATTGTTTCATGGATTTAAATTTTCTCTGTTTTTAGCAAAACAGAGGCAAATTGAAAATGTTGGTTTTTGCTTTCGCCTTTTTTTTAAAAAAAAATTCATAGTTCTGGGTGTCATAAATCAGATTTTAATTTCTTGATGTGCTAAGATACTATAGAAAATGAGAACAATTTTTCTTGATGTGCCCCTTCGACCTTTCAACTTACCAGCAAAGTTTGCATGTTTCCAAAATTATTAGCTAATACATTTGGAAGTTTAATTTGTGATCTTTTGTTCTATTTTAGAAGCTAATCTATAATATGTTTTGTTCTATAGGGTATGTTAATTAGGGTATTATAAGGCAACAGTGTACACCTTTTTTATGTTCATGGACGATTATGTTTCTTATTTGATGCTTTACGTTGGCCTCACAGGATTTTCGTCTGTGTGAAGGCATTTGATTATTCGAACTGAGCAGCAGCTGGTGATGGCTTGTTTCTCATGTTTATTTTCGAGAAAGAAAACTTTCTCAGCTGAACAAACAATAGAAATAGATGAAGGTATGCTGCTTACTTGACTTATTGTTCTCTCTTCATTTTCGAACCAACAATCCTAAGAAAACGGCTCATGGGGCTATAAAACTCCGTCCCCTGTCGTAGAAACTTATAAGTTTCTAATTGCATACTCATTGGCACAGAGGTTTCGGGTATTCTGAACACTAAACGGTTTCCTTACAAGGAGCTGAAAATGGCAACTGGAAATTTTCATCATTCCAATAAAATTGGTGAGGGAGGTTTCGGTGTTGTCTATAAGGTGAATGGAATCTTCTTTTGTTTGAATATTTTTGAAACACTGCTTTGATAAATGCTTGCATGCGAAACTAATCCTGTTTTTTTACTGTACTTTTTGTAATGAACAGGGAACTTTCGGAGATGGTACCATGGGTGCTATAAAGGTGCTGTCAGCGGACTCAAAGCAAGGGGTACGAGAGTTCTTGACGGAAATAAACATGATTGCTGAAATAGAGCATGAGAACCTGGTTGAATTGTGCGGTTGTTGTGTGGAAGGAAACCATAGGATTTTGGTCTATGGCTATCTCGAGAATAACAGCCTTGCACAAACACTTCTCGGTAATTACTTCTATTCTTGGTTCGTGTTTAATATCCGCTTGAACGTTAATAACCTGAGGCCTCTTTACCTTTTAGGTGGAGGGCATAGCAGTATGCAATTCAGCTGGGAAGCAAGGCGTAACATTTGCATCGGTGTTGCAAAGGGGCTTGCATTCCTTCACGAGGAAGTTCAACCACATATTATTCACAGAGACATAAAAGCAAGCAATATTCTCCTCGATAAAAATCTCAATCCCAAAATTTCAGATTTTGGCCTGGCAAAGCTTTTCCCTGACAACATGACCCACATAAGTACACGTGTTGCTGGAACAACGTGAGTTCTTACATTGCTCTATATACTTGTGAGTTCTGTATTTCGTTCTTAGTGAATCGACTTGGTGTTACGGAGTACATGATTCAAGCTCTGCATAGTTTATTTACTGATCTACCAAATTTCCTTTTCACTTTAATTCATTCGTGTTTCCTCATGTGGTCTGTGTAGAGGTTATCTAGCACCGGAGTATGCTATAAGAGGCCAGTTGACGAGGAAAGCGGATATTTATAGTTTTGGCGTTTTGCTGTTGGAAATTGTTAGCGGTAGATGCAACACAAACAGAAGATTGCCTCTATCAGAGCAATACCTTCTCGAGAGGGTATGAATTTCTTCTATGTTCTGTCTTCTTGTCGCTTTCATTGTTACCTTAATTCAAGTCTCTTAGTGTGTAGAAACATGGAGAGATAATATCCCACACGGGACATACGTATTAAATCTCTGTTGGCCTACAGCTTAGCTTTTAGCTTAAACAAACATTAATAACATACACGAAATACTATTTGAAACAGAAGTTTCAAGCATGTACAATGAGAAAACCTTAAATCTTTAGGTTTTTGAATTCCACATTTACATTGGCATTCTATGTTGTTGGATCTCAAATGGTGGAGTCACATGATCCGATGTCAGATGGTGGAGTCACGTGATTTTGATCCAATCTTTTAGGTCAATCTCCACTTAGCTAAGTCACTAAGCTTCTCATGTTTCGATTTTGTTCTTCGGTGTTACAACATGATTTTGAGATTGTTGCTAAATAGATTTACAACTGCAGGCATGGAACAAGTATGAGTCCAGAGAACTAGTGGAACTAGTTGATACATCAATGGGCGGCGAGTATGATGAAGAAGAGGCTCAGAAATTTCTAAAGATTGGTTTACTTTGCACCCAAGACATTCCAAAACTCCGACCATCCATGTCTCAAGTGGTGAAGATGCTAATGGGAGAAGAAGCTGTGAATGATGAGAATATATCAAGACCTGGCCTTCTTTCGGAATTCACAGCACTCAGAGGCCAAAAAGATAACTCCGGCATGATATCTGAAGGCACAGGCAAAGGGGGGAATTCATCTTCGTCATCAGAAAATGTCACAACATCGTATGCTACAATGACATTCAATTCAATATTCGACCGAAGCAATTAGGTTGTTCTATTCTTGTTTTGGTACTCTTTAGGAAGAATTTTTGAAATTTTTTCTTCCTGATTTCATCGAAGTAACAGTTCGGGTTTCAGGTTTTGCTTAGCCACATTATACCTTGTTCATCTTTCCTGTTTTGTGAGACCAGCAATGCTGTAAATTTATGTAAATTGTAATCATTTGTGCCTTAATATTTTGATTCTTTTTTGAGTTCAGTCATTGCTCCCACTTCTTTCATTGTTCTGAACATTTGTAAGGATCAATCTCTTCACTGTTCAACCTGTTTTTTTTTTTCAATTAAGGCTTTAATATTATTATTATTATTAATGATTTTACCTTGATTGATTGCCATTGATTTTAGCCGTGTCACTACATTAAGAGCAGAAGCTGAAACCAACCCTGAAGTTGGTTCATCAATCAAGATAACAGCAGGGTCGTAAACCAGATCGACTCCAATGATACTCGGTGCCTTTCTCCACCAGAAATGCCGTTGTCTGATCCCCAACCAATCCTGGAACCTGCAACCTGCAACCTGATCCAAATCCAAGCTGTAAGACAAGTTTGCCACTTAACTTGTAAGACAAGTTTCTAGTTTCTAATCTGAACGGAGCTTTCCGGCGGGCGGTAACCAATGACTTCACAAGCAATTCCATTGAGGGAAACAAATGTGGAAGTTGAGAGGAAAAACTGGGAATTCCTGAGATAATGTGAAGAAAGGAAATACAAAGAGATGAAGTTGACATCCTTGGTCATAATTTAGCCTGTTTGAAGTCATTGGGCTTGACTTGGATTTGGTGGGGATTGGATAGTTCGCAACCAACCCAAAGAAAAGATGACAAAAGAAATGAAACAAAAATCAGAGGGATTAATATTGGTGGCCTCACCCAATCATTCCTGCTTTTCACACCTAAAATTGAGGTTGGTGGAAGAAAGACAGAAAAATTGGCTACATGCTAAGAAATTTCACTTTGGCCATGTAATTCACAAATCAATTAATCCCAATTTGGTCATCAAATTAAAACTATTTTTTGACTTACAAGATGAAAGCAAAATCTTATCAACAACGCGACTAGCGCGACTCGAATCCAGACCATATTTGGAACGGTGAACGCCCTAACTATCAAGTCAACACATAAAGTTCTCATGAAATTAAAACTTAATCAATCAAAATATTAAATCTCATATAAAAAATTATAAAGCCCTAGAATATTTTAATATGTCTCGTTTGGTTACTACGGTAATAAAATGAAAAAAAATTTTCGCTTAATGCTGTTTACTTCTATCGAACAAAAATGAAAAAAACTAATTTATTACATACTTATTACAATAATTAGATATAAAATAATAAATAATTAGTAAAAATTTAAACTTGAAATTAAAAAATAATAGCGAAATTTTAATGTATAACCGTACTCAAAATATTATATATTTATATAAATAATAACATTTAGTAATTTAATATATAAATTTGTATTTTCATTTATATTATTGTTATACTATATTTCATGTAACATTTTAATTAATTTAGGGTAAATTATACTAATAGTCACTCAACTATTAGTAAGTTTTTTTCTAATCACCCAATTACGAAAGTTTATTAAATGGTCATTTAACTATTCGATTTTTAAAATTTTTAAAATAGATAATGTGTAAACATTGATGGTTAAATTTTAAAATTTAAGATTAAATTAATAAACGTGCACATATCGAGAGCTAAATTTATTATTGTATTAATTTTAAAAGCTATCACATCATCTTCTTGTTAGTTATTTAACTGTCGGTGATTAAAAAGAAAAGTTGAATAATTAGATGACTATTTTATAACTTTTCATAGTTGAGGGACTAAAATTGAAACTTACTAATAGTGGATGACTAGTAATGAAGTTTACCCTTAATTTTAAAGTATGATATCTTCAAAATTTATAAAATTACATATTTGTCCTTCTTCTAATCTTCTTTAAAAGCCCTTCCAAAACCCTATTTACTATTTTTCAATTTCCTTTCGGTTCCTCTCATCATCGTAGCGGCTTTCCACAAATGGCGACCCAATCCCTCTCTCGCTATCTCCTCTCCAAACCAAAATCCCTAACCTCCTTCCTCTTCCCTTCATGCCCCCCTTTCTCTTCCTTTTCCCCCGCCGCCGCCGCTTCCCCCGTGAAAACCCTAATAACCTCATCGCCATCCCCTTCCCTCTTTTTCCTCCGTCGTCTCCGTGCCCCACTTTGCTACTCGCTCCTCCTTCGCGACTCACTTTTCCCCACTGTCAAATCGTTCTCCACTCGAGCAGCCAGGTCCTCTCTCAATGACCCGAGTCCTAATTACTCGAATCGTCCCCCGAAGGAGACAATATTGCTCGACGGCTGTGATTTTGAGCATTGGCTCGTTGTGGTGGAGCCCCCTAAAGAGGATGCTACTAGGGATGAAATTATTGATAGTTATATCAAAACCCTAGCTCAAGTAGTGGGCAGGTAACTTGTTGTTGGTTTATGATGGGTTTCGTTTTTGATTGTTTATCTTATATTAAGCTGAGTAGTTTAATTGTTTGCAATAAACTAACAAATTTTGATGGGAAAATTATTGATTTTGTGTATATGGCATTGGGATTTTTGTTTTATTTTACTCACTTTTAATGAAGTACTAATTTTTTAGGAAACGAAACCTTAAAATTCATGTTTTTTTTGCCCACTAATGAATGCTGAGGAAATTATTCGGATAAAGATAAAATATAGTTCGATTCCTTTGTTTTAGGGTAGCTTTTCCATGGGGGAAAAAAATGAGTTTATTGCTTTATTTTGAGATCTTACTTGGTATTGTTCTCTTCGAAGTTGGAAAGGAATGGAATGAAGAGAAACAATGTGTTGAATTTAATGTTCTGCAATTCTTTTACTTTGGCTCTGAATTCATATTTACCATTGAGAAAATCATTTGGTTTTAGTTTGGTAGTGGTAATTTGTTTTAATAAAAGAAAATTTGTCCAAGATAACTTATTGTAAGTTGTTCTAATTGTTTCTTCTGTAATTTTTTATTTACAAATTACTTTTGTTTCATATAAAGTGCTTGTCTTTATGTTTGAAATTTTCGGAATGCGGTGTTATTAGAGTATCTTCATGCTACACATGAACAGATATTTGTGTCATTGCTGACAGTTTTTGGTTAGCACGACTTGATATGATTCGGTAGAAGTATCTCTTCCTATTGAGTATTACTGTCTTCGAAACAACTTTTTGCCACTCTTAGGTTTGCCATGTTGCATGATCGTAACTTATCTCATTTCTGATTGAGATTCCAGATTAGGAATGTTTTTCTCCAGATACTTATTGCGGTTATCCCATGACTAGATGTGTACATTACTTTTGTAATTATAATTTATCGAAATGTGTACATTACTTTTGTAATTACAGTTTATTTTCTGTGTCTTGTTAACAGTGAAGACGAAGCTAGAATGAAAATTTATTCAGTTTCTACTCGGCATTATTATGCCTTTGGAGCCCTTGTTTCTGAAGAGCTCTCGTACAAGATCAAGGGTACATGTCCTTTTAAGTTATCTAGTTTTCTTGTCACTACAAGTCTGTTTCGAGAAATGCTTTTTGTGATGTTCTTATAAAATTTTATTTTCTTCTCAGAACTTCCTGGAGTTCGTTGGGTTCTTCCAGATTCTTACTTGGACGTGAAGAATAAAGATTATGGAGGTATTTTTTACCATCTTTTTTTAAAAAAATCTTGAATAATTCTTTCATGGTGGGGGTTTTTGGTTTTATGCTATTGTTTTTCAGGTGAACCTTTCATTAATGGGCAAGCTGTGCCTTATGATCCCAAGTACCATGAGGAATGGGTGAGGAACAATGCACGTGCAAATGAAAGAAATAGACGTAATGACAGGCCTCGTAATTATGACAGATCAAGAAACTATGAGAGAAGAAGGGAAAACATGCAGCCTCCTCCTAACCAGGGTATGCAGAATGCTGCTCCTAATACAGCTAGAAGTCCACCTCCTAACAACATGGGAGGAATGCCTTACAACAATAGGGGAGGTATGCCAGCCAACAACATGGGGGGAGGAATGCCGCCTCCTAACAATATGGGAGGAATGCCGCCTCCTAACAATATGGGAGGAATGCCGCCTCCTAACAGTATGGGAGGAATGCCACCGCGGAACAACATGGGAGGAGGAATGCCGCCTCCTAACAATATGGGAGGAATGCCGCCTCCTAACAACATGGGAGGAGGAATGCCGCCGCCGAACAACATGGGTGGGATGCCACCGGGTCCACCGAATCAAGGATGGTCTGGTAACATGGGTGGAAATGCTCAGAATTTCCAAAATCCTTACCAAGGTAATACACAGAATGTGCAATATCCGAATAACCATCCGCCAAATATGGGCGGGCCTGGTGGGAATTACCAGTCTTAGATATTTGTTTTAGATGAATTGAAAGAAGACATTTTTAGGAACATTGTAGATAAAGAGAATATCTGTTGAGCTTGTGGCTATTAAAATGAATTGCTGTACTGCTGTGGATGTTTGCTAAGTTCATCAGTATATCTTCATTAGTACGAAATTTTGTCGTGTTGGATGGACTGCTGTTGATGTTTTCTAAATATATTATTATGATGATGATGTTGGTGTCACTTAAATTTGGATATGTTTAGGCTTTTTATTGAAGAAGTGTCTGTTTCTCCGTTGTTCATTACAAGTCATGACTCCATCTATCATCCCTTTGTTGATTAAGAGAGAATTTGGTGGTTAATATTTATGTTAACGAGATTTGCCGAATGTCACTCTTTTTATATTTTAAGCTAGTGAGAATTTAATGTTGGATTAATTATAAATTTGGCCACTAATATTTCTATTTTTTGTCAAAACGACTCTAATTATATTTTTAAGTTTTTTGTTTTTTAACATGTTTATTGAATAAGTTTAAGGTTTTAATATTTTTTTCAAAAGGTTTTAATCTTTCTTACGTTTGGTTAATTATGTTTATTTTCTTTAAATTAAGTGTTATTTTTTAATTTCATGTATTATTTATTTAATTTATTATTTTTACATATACATCTTATAGGGTTATTTAAGTTTACATCTCATAAAAATATTTCACATATAAAATTTTATATTATCCTCAATTAACTTTTTAATGGTACATTATAGTTTGAAAAGAAATTGATAATTAAAAAGATTAAAAATATAATTAGTATCGTTTTGACAAAATATACAAATATTAGTGGTCAACATTTTCATTTACCCTTTAATGTTTTAAAAGTTCTAATTTTTTAATCTTGTTTTATTATCTATATCATACTTTTAAGGGTTAAAATATTCATACTTTTCTTTTGTCGTGGAGCTGAACCAGACATTACCGATAGCTAAAAGTAAACAATTACGTCATCACTAACTTAGGGTAATTTACCAATAAAAGTCTTTTTTTTCAAAAATTATCGAAATGGGCCCATTATTTAATTATTTATCGGAATGGTCTATTTTTCGCGAAATCGCGTCCACGTCAGCGCAATGTCAGGGTATGTGTCAGAAAATCGCGTCCACGTCAGCGCGAGTTGCTGACATTGCAACAAATCACGCCCTCAATGACGCGATTTCGACCCGCGCGTGAACAGTACCCAACGGTCAAAAATTTGACCGTTGCCCCCCAACGGTAAAAAAAAAAACTATAAATACCCCCACCCTTTTTTATTTTTCACAAACAAATCTTCTCTCATATTTCCTCTCAATTCCTTTCAATTTTCTTCCAAAATTCTCTCAATTTCCTTCCAAAATTCTCTCAAATCCATATTTAATTTCAATTTGCTCTCAATTTCCTTTTTTAAAATAATTTTAAAATTTTTTTATATTTTTATAAATCGTAAAAATTTGTATGATTTCATCAATGGCCGGATCATTGACTCGTTTTGATAAGCATCACATATCGGTGGAACAAATGAAAATGGTAAGTGTTAAATTTAATTTTTAAATATTATTTAAGAACTTTTTATTTATGCATTTTTAGATAATTATTAATTTATTATTTGTTATAAAAGTCTGTAGATCGGGTATTGGAATGCGATATCCGGAATATGCATGCTCCTCCATCACCGTTGTAGAGAACTACTTGCGGGAAGCGGGTTTTTGGCACGTGGCGACGGTAGGCGGGGATGCAAGTTGGACCCGAAACTGATCAGTGCGTTGATCGAGAGGTGGAGACCCGAGACGCACACATTCCATCTTCCATGTGGAGAGTGCACTATCACTCTAGAAGATGTCCATCTGTAATTGGGATTGCCGGTGGATGAGTACCCAGTCACCGGGTCTGCCCAATCTAACAATTGGGAGGCGGTGTGCTACGAGCTTTTGAGCGCTATTCTGGAGAAAATGGAGGGAGGTAAGGTCGAGATGGGCTGGTTACGTGACACATTCCCTGATCCGGATGAAGATTCAACCGAAATTGAAAGAATCTGATATGCTCGGGCATACATTCTTCAATTAATTGGAGGTTATCTGATGCCCGACACGTCACGGAGCCGCGTACATCTAAGATGGCTGCTGAAACACGTGTCTCCAGACGTTGTACATGTTTTCTAATTTGTACACTTCGTCCACATAACTCATCGGATCCAGACGGAGTTTCTGACAAGCTGCAATAACATGAGCGCATGGATAACGAAGTGCATCAAACTTCCCACAGTCACAAGTCCTATTTCGCAAGTGTACACGATATTGCCCGCCAACAACACCTTGGTGCGATCTGTCAAACTCTGTCACGCGAAACCATAAATTGTCTCGATCGTGACACACTGTGTGCATGATGTTTGCCCTCGCCTTGGCCTTGTTAATTTCTTGAACTACCTTACTGCACCATACATGGCCTCCCTGCATCTAACCTACATAACTTGCTGTTCACTTTGGAAATAGCGCCGCCAAACGAAAATATGTCTCTCGCACAACCGATGTTATCGGTAGATGACGCGTTCCTTTAAGAACAGAATTTATGCATTCAGCCAAGTTCGACGTCATATGGCCATATCGTAGGCCGCCGTCGTATGCTTGTACCCACTATTCGAAACGTATGTTACAAAGGTAATCCGCCCCTTCTTTGTTTTGGGATCGTAAGATTGCCAACATCTCATGAAAACGATCTTTATTTATTTCATACCCTGCCAATATAAGATTATAGCGAATAATTTATACCACTTCTACCAACAAAACTAATTCAAATTGACAAACGAAATAACACAGATATAGACTAAATACCCATGTTGGTGACTTGTTGTCATTCGCTCTTAGATGGATATTACCTGTAGTAGTTCGAAGCAACGTGTCTTAGGCAATATCTATGGTGTGTGCGCTGCCATAAGCTTTCCTCTCGATCAAATGCAGCTAGTATACCGGCGCCCCGATCTGAAATAACACAGATATCAGGTTGGGGGCACACATGCCTCCTTAACCTAGACAGAAAGAAATCCCAGTCATCAGACGACTCCCCCGGTGTTATTGCAAATTCAATTGGAAGAATTCTCTCACTGCCATCCTGTGCCACTGCAAGCAATAGCCGATGAGTATACCTACCGAACATGAAGGTACCGTTAATTTGTACCAACGGCTTGCAGTATGGAAATACGTCTCGACATTGCTTAAAGGTCCGAAACAGGCGTTTGAACACTTGGCATCCACGTAGCAATCGGCCGTTGTAGTACGTATGTTCCGTTTCAAGGTCTGTGATGGCACCTGGGACATATCTCTCTAGCACCTGACATCACTGCCATATTTCATTATATGAGGCGTCCCACCCACTATGCATCTTCTCCAACACCTTTTGCTTAGCTATCCAAGCCTTGCGGTAAGAGGGCGTGTACCCCATTTGGCTACGGATATTGGCAATTAACACCAACACTGAAGTCCTAGGATCTGCTTTTATCGTGGGCAGTATCAAGCTAGCTAACATAGCTGAATCCATTTTGGGATGATCTTGTGAAACACCTATAAAGGGAGTACATTAAATAATGCAACATTGCATAATAAAAGTATTATTCAGATACCGTCAATACTATACCTGTAGCACATGTATGTGGACCTTTGTACTTTTTTATCTCCCACAACCCTGTCCTTTTCCTTAACGAGGCGTAGATTTTCCATAAACATGTGCCGTCTTGCACCGCACACTTCGCCTCAAACTTATCAGATTTTGATTTAACGACGTGGTAGTTAACACCGTTTTTGATGCTATGTTGTTTCAAAGCACCAATAAAACTATCCTTTTTGGTAAACTGATTACCAACTTCAAGTTCACCGAAATCTACCCCTGAACTTGTACGATCACGCAACTGATGTGGTAGATTTGGAAACTCTAACGCATCATCTGCAGACAGATCGACATTATGCATTTAGGCTGGAGGTGAGTATGCTCTGAATCGTGGACTTTCTTCCTCATCTGAACTCCTTTCAGCATCTTCAACTTCTGTTGGAATAGGCTCCGGTTTAGAAAATAAGCCAACTTCTGCACCATCCGGCCCGAGCTCTCGAGGTGGATTCACATCGAAGTCATCTTCTAACCTACAATCATCTGCAGTGTACGAGGTCCCCTCACCGGTTGACGTCGTAGGGAGTACGTCATCCCTTCTTCTGGGCATTTGATAACGTCTCCAATTGGATGTAGATTGCCACCCACTAGAACTTGATGCCGTTCTCCAGTACGTATTTCCAGCATCAAACGTCGAGCCACCGACGTACATGTCCCATCCACCGACAGAGAGTCTCATGGGGGATGTGCATTCGGCACCACTACCGAACATGTGTTGTTCCGTATTTTGTAACCCGCTAACCGAGTGTCGGCCAGGGGTCGTGTATACATCTCGAACACCGGTCGCAAGTACATCAGTTGGCGATGTAAATTGTACATATAACTCAATATAAGGTGCTCCACTAGCAAGATGAGTCTGCACCATTGCCTCCAAGCTACGGGCACCTTTTATGTCGAACGAGTCATATGTCACCGGATCAACAGAAGAACAAAATCGATATGTGATAGACAGAACTTTCATTGGCGTCGTTCTGAAAATTTTACGCCTAATTCTTTTACGAAGTTCTGTCAAATCTATGTTCTGGTCAAAAACCAGTCGCACCGTATTCTCCGACAAAAAAACAACACCATCCTTGTTGTGGCAAACCTCACTATCGTAGTAAATAATAGTACTAATACGTTCACTCATATTTGAAACTCTAACCTTCTTAGCCTCTCTAAATTGTTTCTGCTGTGACTTATGCATTCTGAGAACATTTTTTACCTAATTTATAGCCTCAGTCCAAACATGCTACTGTAGCAAAAATGCGTCCACAATGGCGTGATTTCACAAATTCTTCTCAAATAGCATCCTGCTAGAAGCGATTTTATATTATTTGCTCAGAAACGTCAAAAAAAATTATTTCTCACATGACCTACTGTAGCAAAAGCGCGTCCACAAGGCCGCAATTTCACAAATTCTTCTCAAATAGCATCCTGCTAGAAGCGATTTTATACTATTTGCTCAGAAACGTCAAAAAAATAATTATTTCTTCCGTGACCTACTGTAGCAAAAGCGCGTTCACGAGGGCGCGTTTTTACAAATTCTTCTCAAATAGCATCCTGCTAGAAGCGATTTTATACTATTTTATAAGAAACGTCAACTCGAAATTATTTCTTTCAAGACCTAAAAACCCTAAAAAGCCTAAACCCTAAAAGCCAAAAAAACCTAACGTGGGAAAAATGACAAAATCATCTCCCCCGGAACGCACTACGTGGCGCCAGGAAATCGCGTCCACGTCAGCGTGAGTTACTGACGTGGAAGCAAATCGCGTCCTTGAGGGCGCGATTTGTTGCCATGTCGAACTTCATACCGACGTGGACGTGATTTCTGACGCATCTCGACATCGCTACCGACGTGGACACGATTTCGCGGAAAATGCACCATTCCGGTAAATAATTAAATAATGGGCCCATTTCGGTAATTTTTTTAAAAAAAGACTTTTATTGGTAAATTGCCCACTAACTTAGTCTTCAATTTTTATATTTTTGTCAATCTAACCCTAATTATATATAAAATAATAAAAATCATTTTAAAAAATTTAGAAAATTTTAAAATTAAAATTATATAAGAGTAGATAATTTTTTAAATAAATAAAATGAGGAAAATTTTCTTTAAATCCTCTAAAATTTATCTTTGTATTATCTATATAAAAATATCTAATATCCATTCTTTAAAATACCATAGAAAGAATAAAAATTAAACAAAATTATCAGTTATATGTTTTCTTTTTACCTATTTTGATTTTTAATATAATATTTTCATTATAAGGAAAAAATCAAAATATTATTTATTTTATGATTTGAGTTTTGAAAATAATTTAAATAAATTAAAATTTTGAATTAAATCGAAAAGAAAATTTCATGGTATATTTTACATTTTAGCTAAAGAAATAGTATCAGTGTCACAAGTCTTTATAATATTAATTCTAAATGTTCTTTAAAGGCATAAAACTTAATGAAAGATACTATTAATTTGGTTTCAAGAAACATTAAGGCAGCATATAATGATTTAATTTATTTTATTTTGTTCTATTTTTAATTTGTTATCGGATTCCATTGAAAGATAATCTTTTTTATTTTATTTCTCATATATATTATTTCTTCAACAATATTTTCGAGATTTTATATTTCTAGAATTTTCATATAGAATTTTATATTCTTTAAATTATTATGAGCTTCTTTTAGATAATTAATTATCTAGAATAAAGTGAATTTGACAAAAAAGAATATTTTAATGAATATTATATATTAATTTATATAAAAATTTTAAAAATTTTAAAAATTCCAAAATTTGACCCTCCTAACTTGGCCTTTTGATCTCCGGTACCTGCGATGAGGAAGTAATGAATAGGTGATTAAAAAGCGATAAAGGGTGATGTAAAGCCCAAATTTTGCCCGGGCCTAACAAACCCAAAAACTAAACACTACAGCCCAAATAAAAACTAAATGCATTCGGCTGAATAAGGCCCAAATTATTAACCCTAGCACTAGCCCAAAATACAAAACAGAAGCAGAAAGAACCCTAGCAGTAGCCCTCTTCCCAGCCTCGGTGCCGCACAACCGCCTCCACGCACGAACACACAGTAGCCCCGCATGTCGCGCACGTCGCGCACGTCGCACTCGCATAGCCTACGTACTTTAATCCAGTACCTACCTACAACAAAATCAGGAACCACGAGCAGCAAATGGCAGCAGAAATTACAACAAATGGAAGGGAGTTTTCGAGGGATTTTTTTCATTATTTTTGGCTATATAAAGCCAAATAAAATCTGTAAATAGGGGTTAGAAAAAAATGTGGTATTAAGAAATATTAAAATACAGAAACAAGGAATCAAAAGAAACAATTTTGGAAGGTGATTTTCTTCATTTTTTTTGTATCGCTTTCTTCGTTATTTCTTTGTTTTTTCGTTTTTTCTGGGTGTGCAAAACAGAAATAAAGAGAAGGAGAGAAGATTCTTACCTGCGTGGAGGAAGACGGAGCCCTATTTCCTTTGCCCGAATCGGAGTCGGAGGGAAGCTTGAGGCTCGCTGAAGTGGTTGTGGCGGCTGGGGGGAGTTTGGGTTAAGGAAAACCTAGCAGAGGTTTCCCCTTTGTTTTAGTTTTTTTTTTAAAAATGAAATGAAATTGTTTTTTAGAAAAAAAATTGTTTTTAATAATAAAAGTAAAACGGCGCCGTTTGGTGTAGGGATACCCGCGCGCGACCCGACCAATTTTCTCAGGATCTGCGTGTTTTTACTTTTAATGGTCTAATTCCGTAATAAGTCCTTCCGCATATCTTTGTCATTTCAATTCAGTTTATTCTTTGTTTTTAATTTATACAGTATATTCTATTTCGATTCCAATTAGATCCATGATTGAACAACGCCGTTTTTGTTGATTGGACCCAAATGCCAGAGGGGATTTTCTCGTCCAATTGTCGAAGTAGTCCCTCTAGTGTTGAACAGTTCCCAATTCGGATGTTTTAATATTTGTTTCAAATTCACCCCTGGGATTTTGTTTTATTTTCAAATTAGTCCTTATTATTATTATTTTTATTTATTAACATTTTTTTATTATTATCGTCAGTGTTATTATACTTATTCTCATTATTGTTATTACTATTATTATATTTAGTGTAACACCCCTTACCCGAGACTATCGCCGGAATCGAGTACGAGATGTCATCCAATTTAACTTACCAATTCGGAGCATAAAAATTTGCTTTTAAAATTAAATTCATTGTTCACAACAAAACTGTCCACCTGCGTGACTGTCACTAATTTAATTATAACTCGAGTTACGAGACTCAAAATTTAAATCCGTATATTTTCTCTGAAACTAGACTCAGATTCCTACTTACCATAAAATTTTCAGAATTTTTGACTTAGCCAATTAGTACAATTTATTCATTAAAGTATCCCCTGTTTCACAGCTTGACAGGTCTGACCTCTTGGCACTAAAAATCAATTATCTCATTGTACAGAATTCATATATGGTTACCATTTGTTTCTTTTGAAAATAGACTCATTAAGAAATCTAGAAATATAAATTATGACCCTTAATTATTTCTGTACAATTTATAATGATATTCTAAATTCAGAACAGGGGACTTTAAAAATCATTCTGACCCTGTCACACTAAAGTTCAAATATCTCAGAATATAAAATTCCTTTACCTACACCGTTTCTCTCATGTAAAAATAGACTTGATAAGCTTTAATTTTATATATCATTCACTCTCTAATTCCATTTCTACTATTTATGGTGATTTTTCACATTCACGTCACTGCTGCTGTCAAAGAAACTGCTTCTTTGTATTAACGACCATTCACACATATAACACCAAAACATAATCTTTACTGACCATTTCAATAGCTAATCTTAGCCATATCATATGAACATGCTCAAAATAATTAAGACTCTATACATGCCATAACTTTAAACATTTTGAAAACACATAATACCAAGATGGATGTGATAGTGTGATACGAGCTCCGACGATTCCCAATTCGAGCAAGCTCAAAACACTATAAAACAAAGGAAAAGAAAGAAAGGTGTAAGCTATAAATAGCTTAGTAAGTTACATGTAAACAATAATTACTCATTTAATAATTAACACTTTTAACATATAACTAATCACAACATTTCTTAGCAATTTCAATCACTTACACATGCACAATCTTACCAATTCACTTGCATATACATTTTCACACTTAACATTTATCACATATGCTCAATTCTTTCAATTGTACCTGCATACACACTTCATTTCATATTCACTTTAACCCATCATTAATCCCGTTGAACACTGGAATATACACGATACGTAGAGATTTATCACATAAGTGCAACACTACTATGTAGTCGGTTACCATCGTTATGTAGTGAAGCTACCACCGAAATGTAGCCGGCTACCATCGTTATGTAGCCGGCTACCACGAAATGTAGCCAAGCTACCACCGATCAATAACACCGAAATGTCCACGGCTCGCTCACACAAGTCGTCAGTGTCGCAACACATGCTAGATCACCCAGCACTCGGGACTCACTGTAACACTGTATCACTAATCTCTAGTGACATGTCACTTGTATCCACTTCTATTCCTAAGTTCAACCGGGAATTTACACTTAACACTTTATTTTCAACACTTTATCACTTGAATAATTCATGAACAATTTTCCTTCTACATTCAATATTAATTCACATATCAAATATAATTCACAATTTATAAAAATATAACTATTATTTACACGTAACTTACCTCGGATGCAAAACGACTATTTTTGTAATTTAGTCGATAACTTTCTCTTTCCCGATCACTTCCACTATTTATTCTTTCTTGATCTATATTAACACAATTTAATACATTTTATCAATATTTCATTCAAATACAATTCATACACAACATTTTGGCAAATTTACATTTTTCTCCATAACTTTTCAAAAATTCCACTTTTGTCCCAAAGTTCGTAAAAATAAAATTCACTAAATTTTTAAATTTCAAACTTCACTAAATCATATTTCATGCTCATAACAGCCCTCAATTTCACAAAATCACAACTTTATGCACACTTTACCATCTTTCACAATTTAGCCCTTTTTCAACATTTTCATCAAAATTCATCTAGTAAAACTTGTAATTAACACTTCAAACATTCATTATCTAACATCACTAATCAATTTACAATTATATCATGAATGGGTCAATTTTTAAACTTTAATTTCATTTAAATTAAATAGTAGAAACATGAAATTCAAGCATCAATAAGCAAAAAAATACGAAAATAATTAAAAACAGGCAAGAAATCACTTACAATTGAGCTTAGGAAGATCAAGAACCCTAGCTATGGTGACATGAATTTTTTTTGGCAGCAAACGTCTGATTTTGAAGAAGATGGACACTTATTTTCACTTTATTTTGTCTTTTATTCACTTTTGACAAAAATACCCTTAACCCATTACTTAGATATTTTTCTAGAATTACCCTTTTGTGTCCATAACACTAATTTATGGTTTAATTGCCACATAAACACTTCCAATTTCATACAATAATTCAATTAAGTCATTTAATCACTAATTAGACACACTTTGCATTTTTCCCAATTTAGTCCTAAAAATTCAATTAGGCACTAAATCATTAAAATTTCATATCCATATCTTCACACAATATTTCAATCAATCAGTAATTAATAAAATTTATAAAATTAAATTATTTCACTTGGATTTGTGGTTCTGAAACTACTATTCGATTAGGCCCTATTTCGGCTATCACATTTAGTATTATATTTTCGTATATTATTGGTTATTTTTTTATACATACATTACTTTATTATATATAGGATTCTGAGTTTTATATATTTGTACTTTAAAATTTTGCATAATTGTCATATATTTAATTTTTGTACTTTATTTGTATTAATAATTTATTATATTATTATTTTAAATTTATCATACATTAATTTTAAAATTCATTATGTAGTGCCACTCTAAAATTCACATTATTATTACTTTAAAGTTATTATGCATTATTACTTAAAATTATCGCTTTTCTTTATGTTCTTGTAAATTCAATATAATTTGTATATTTTATGATTTTATTTTATACTATATTTTGTAATTCACTTTTATGTACTTCTTTGTTTTAAATTTATATAATAACGTTTTTTGCAATGCTATTTTATATATATATCCATATAATTCATATTAAGATATTTGGTTTCATTGAAGCATTAAAATCATTTTGTTCAAAAGTTTTCAAAATAATGCAATACATGGAATTTGGGATCTTCGAGAGGATTGAGCCTTAACGTATTGGGTTCCAATTTTTTTCGTTGAATCTAAATAATCGAGAATATTCTTCAATCAAAACACATAAATAAATAAAAATCATTTTCGGTAATTCAACATGTTGTGTCCTAACGCATTGGGTATGACATTGTTTTCTCGAGATGAAAATTTTCCTAAAAAATAAAGGCAATATTCTCTATTTAGGAATTTTGGGAAATTGAACCTTAACTTATTGGGTTTTGATTTTTTCATTCGACCCAAATAACTGAATATCCTTTTCAAATTTAAATGCATGAGTTTTAAAAATCAAAAGACAAACTTAATTTTGAAGATTAAAATGTCGCGTCCTAAATCATTGGGCGTGACATTTTATTTCTTTGAAATAAGAATGTTTTATTATTTTAATTCATTCAAGTTAAAAGATCGTATTCTAAAATCTTTTCAAAATTTTGACATTAAGACATTAACAATCAATTCGGTACCAATTTTGGGCGTTACGAGGGTGCTAACCCTTCCTCGTGCGTAAATACTCCCGAACCTGTTTTCTCAAATTTCGCAGACCAAAATCGTTTTTAAAGTGAGCCAATCACACCTCACTAAAGTATCGGTGGCGACTCCAACTTTCGTTTTAAAGTCGATAACTAATTTTGTTTTTAAAAAAGTGGTTTCGACAGGTGAGTTTAGATGGGCAGTGCATTTACCTGCGGTTAGTGTAAAAACAGCGGTGACGGTGAGATTAGATACTATAGCAATACTGTAGCGTGAGACAAATAGTAAATTAAACGCACCGCACCGCACCCAATCGCCCATACAATCCCACCCTAAATAACCCTATAGAAGTTAAAGAAAAGGAATGGACCCTTCTTTGAAAATAAGGGCGGCTGATAAAGGAACAGCTGTTTCTCCACTTACCATAATCTGACAGGATCTTACGGTTCATATCCCTTCAACATAAAAAACTGTATGCTCTTACTTACATTCTCGGACGATTTTTGGTTCTGGCGAGATGGAACCAGGAGCTGAAGCAGAAAATACCTTTCTAACTCTAATACATACAAATTAATATAAATAATATTATAATGGAAAAAGCTGACGTTATTTTATTAGTTAAGTCAATTGATAATTTCTCCACATTGACTTATATGAATCAGATCCCAAGTTTGCTTATACGAAGATGAGTCAGGTTTCAGCTCCAGCTGGAAAGGAACATCCCTTGGGCTTCCACAGTATTTTACGTTAAACCGTCTTAAGAGCAATTCTTTTCAGTTATATTTAAGAATTGTTGCGTTGTTTTGGGCGTTCAAATGAATCAACCAATGGAGGGTTATTCATCAGATGGGTCCACTTCGTTTTCTAGCTCAAGGATGGCAGATGGATGGGATCTGATTAGCACTGAGTTTGGGTTAGTGAAGGGCTCTGATATCAATGGTGGAGTCACGGATTCTGTAACAGACCATCACCAATTGAATCAAGGTGAAACATCAGAAGCTTCATACCAAACCGCAGCAGGTGGTGGCCGCGGCGGTAGAGCTAAGCTTACTCCAGCTCAAAGAAAAGAAAGCAAAAGACTAAGTGATCACAAGTATAGGCAAAAGCGCAAGGTAAACTAAGTGGTGGAACTTTATGATTGCCATGATTTCTGTAGTTTTGATGTTAACATTTTGCACTGCAGATAACAGCAGATGAACAGGCTGCCGAGATTAAACACTTGAAAGAGGAGAATGAACAGTTAAATGCTGAAAATAGAAGGTTAAAACAGAAAATACTGCTCCCCCATGGGCAACTTGAGCATCAATGTTTTTCAGCCCAGGTACCCAAGTGTTTGGTTATTTTGAGGTTTCCCGCTTTTCATGCTCCATCAATATTCAGATATGATGACCTATTTATGAAGATCGATGCAGATATGATAATTTTTTGAATAATCAAAGGTTAATGCCATGTCTTTTATTTCTTGTTTCTAAATGCTAATGTCATCTGTGTTGTTTCCTGTAATTTGTAGGATCACCATGGATCTAGACCTGAAGCTTCAGTCAGGGTATGGCAACTGTTCTAGATCTTTGAGTCTATTGGTTTTAAGATATCTTGAAATATGATTACTAGTTATCTAAGAATCAGTATCTCGTATATATATATTTCCTTAGAATAGTATCTTGCATATGATAAAGGGCTGTTTGGTCGAGAGGAAGCGTTGCAAAACAAGTGAAGCAAGATGTGTTAAAAAGAGGCAGAGAGGAATATCGAACGCGATGTTAAGTTTGTATAAGCTTCTGATTCTGGAATCCTAATTTGCTTTTCCTCCCAATTTATTGTTTCAGCTCGGCAGTTTACAAATGAATGAAATAAAAAATCTGCAGCAGATAAATTCTGAAGCTGGAACATGCAGTAATGATGATACATCCATTTCCGACCTTCTTATGAAGATCGATGCTGATGAGGAGAGCAAAGTGAAGTTCTCGGACTTCACTGGCTTAGATGGGGAGCTCGTCACAGTAGGCAAATATTGTTTCCCACTGTCCCTACATCCGACTCTAAAACTCATCATTAATGTTTACGGTGATGTTGCTGCAACAAGTAAGATGAGCCCGAGTATTACCGAGAGGATCTATGTAATATTCTGCGCTTCAATCAAAGAGATGCATGATCTACGACTTGAGCAAATCACCGAGTGTAGGATATTGAAGTGGAAAGATGCCATCAAGGATGCTTTACGTATGAATTTCATGGTGGATTTCGCCATGGAACATTTGAAGAAAATTGCTTGCGCTTATATCGGTTTAATGGAACGTCAAAGGCTGGAGGAGGTGGCTTTAAGGATCTCCAAGTTAGAGGCTGAGTTGAGTGCTAGCAAAAAGGAGCACTCTAAGATATGTGAACGGTTCAAGGTGTACATGGATACTACAAAAGAGTTCATTGGCAAGCCTGTTAGCTTGGGTATGTTTTAGAGTTTTCCTACATTAGAAATGTACTTGCTTAAGGAATTTCGCAAGGGGATTTAATAGCGAGGGCTACCTAACATATATACTTGTTAAATATTTACATGAAAACAGGAATGTGAGTTTTTTTACAGAAATAGATTAAAAAAAAAATTAATACTGAAATAGGTTGTCAGATAGATTATTATGTTTTTTGTAATAACGTCTATCTCAGAGACGCCAATAAATATTTTATAATAATTTTTTTAATAATATTTTATTTTAATTTTTTTCTTTTAATAAATATCATTAATTTCTTTCCCAGGTCAGTATATGACCCGGTATAATACAAAGTAGTGGCGCCTATCGCCAATGGTAGAGCCTATCTGACAGGCGCCACTGCTTCTTATTTTTTTCTTTTAAATAAATAAAAAATCAAATAAAATTATATTATATAAAAAATACATTATATAAAAATTAAATGAGTTAACAACAACTATATGATTAAAAGAGTCAGTTATGATTAAACTTTTAATGAAATGATTTTTAATTTTTTTACAAACTTATATGTTAAACTCACCAAATACTAAACTAAACACAACAATTTATAATTTAATCCTAAATTACTAATAAATTAATTTTGTAAAGTAAGAGATGAAATTCATAATTAAGATATTTTAAAGGTGTCAACTGATAAATTTCTTTGTGTTCTTTTTAACAAAAACTTTCATTTATACCAAAAATTCCAAGGTAAATCTCACTTTAGTACTTTAAATAATGACTTATCTTTGGCATAGATAAAACTAGTTTTATACCCATCCATCTTTATTATTTATGTTCTTAAATAGATCAAATGTTATTAATCCCTTAACGGGATTTATAATTTTATAATAAAAGATAAAAGATTAAATAAATTTAAATTTCGAATATAATATTAAGTCTTACAATATAATATTGAAGTCATACAAATTTAAATTACTAATAAATTAATTTTAAAATAATTAAAACACAAAATTTATAACATAATCCTAAATTACTAACAAATTAATTTTAAAATAATTATAAAAAGCAAAAAATTACATTCATACAAAATACTAATCCAAAACTATAAACACTAAACATAAATAATTTATAATTAATAATTAATAACAAAAAAATCACAATATCTTAATTAAACTCTTTAAATTATAAAAAAAATCACAAAAAAATCACACTAAACATTCATAGGGTATTGGCGCCTACCTGTCAAGCGTCATTAGTGGCGCCTATCTGACAGACACCACCCGAAAACCCCTTTTTTATCTGTATTTTGACCCGTTAACCGTATTTTTACCTATATTTATATTTAAATATTTTTAATAAAAATAAAAAAATAATATTTTATTGAAACCAAAATTTTTTATTATTATAAAATATTCATTGGTGCCTAAATAGGCCCCATTACAAAAAAAAACAGTATATAATTTTTTTAGCCTATTTTAGTAAAAAACCCACAGGAATGTTGACAGCTGAGAACAGGCGCTTGGAAGACCGGAACAGGCGAAGACAGATTGAACAGTCAATCAACGAGTATAAACGTGAAAGTGCCCAGGTATTTCAAGTGTTTGCTTCTGAGAACTTGGTATACAAACATGTATCTCTACTTCATTTTATTAGCTTTTAGTAGTTTCGGAGCCGAAGTAGAATTCATTTTCACTATTCAGTTCATCATTTCGTTGCACAGTTTAATAAATATGTAGACGTAAGTATCGTCGGATTGTGTTCGTTATGAGTTGTTAAGTCTGTGTTGGAGGTGAAAACTGTCCTAATGATTGTATGCACGTGTGGCCTTTACTTATATAGCCACAATCCAATCCTTGACTAATCAATATCAGATCGATTTCCCCCTTAACCCTGACAAAGGTGTGCATTATATTGTTTTTCCCATCAACACTAGCGCCGTAGACAATAGTGCGGATTGCGTTTTTCTTGAGGGTTGGCATTCCATGATGGAGAATGGATTATCACAAATGACATCATTTTTTTTATGAAGATGCTGGTGAATTGAACTTGTACTTCGGGATACACAGATTATGGGGCATTCGAGTTTGTACTTGGGGATAGGCATGTTAAAGGTAGAGAGAATGGTATAGCAAAAATGCTGATAATAATGAATCGAAAGGACTTACGAGGCTGTCCGAGGAGTTTCACTATCTGCCTGCCTTGTTGTTCTGTTTGTATGATTGATGAACTTACCTATGTAATTAGTTGCAATTGTCTTCCCGTAAGTTTTGTACAGCACGTAATGGAAAAAGGTTTTTTGTTAGGTTAGATGTAGCCTTTACATTGATATCAAAATATCACTAATTTCATTTGCCTAATCTTGTTTCTTTTTGTGTGTGCGCGTGTGTCAGATAATGACAGCGATACAAGTAACCACCGAGCATTCCTGGGACATTAGGACCGAAAACATTGTGCTGAGAGCTGAACAATCAGAACTTAATGCTTGATTGCAGAGTTTGAAGGAGACTATCAGGTTGATGAACGAAAGCAATGTGTCAGATAATGACAGTTTGAATGAGACTATCAGGTTGATGAACGAAAGCAATGATGGTGAGGGTGGCAGGATACAATCATAAGCCTTCCTGAACTATGTCAACCTATTTTAACCTCTGCAGATATGTTATTGATGATCTCCAGCAGCTTACTACTGGTTACTCACTATAAATTTGTTTGTGCACTATAAATTCTTTTGACCAGAAAGTAGTAGTCTTCATGGCGTGGTTGTTGACTTAATCATGTCAGTTTCCTTTATTTTATTTTAAAGAATATTGAGCTTAATTTTTTTAATCCATCAAATCAAGGGTCGTCCAATTAATCAACCAAACACTTGTTAGCTACTCAAACCAAAGCATTAAGATACTTGAATCCGGATCCTTCTTTAGCTCTAGCTCGATGTCGACCTGGCAAAGTCTTTTTAAGCATACATGAGCTGACAGACTTACCGTTAAACTCTTCAGTAGCATCCATGAACAGCTTGGACCGCTCACATATCTTTGCATGTTCCTTTTTCCCAGCACTCAACTCAGCCTATAACTTTGATATCCTAGAACCCACATTATCCAGCTTTCAACGCTCAAATGTTCCATGGTAAAATCCACCTTCGAAATTTATTATATAATTATAATAAAATAAAAATAACCCAATCCGAGAACCGATCAGACCCGAAATCCGACACAATATAATAAAAGAAAACCTTAAACCCCCAAAGTAAGGGCTCCTTCTCCTACCTCCATTTTTTTCTCTAAAACAAGAGGAGACCATAGACCATTTTCTCTCCTATGGGGTCCTCCATTTATACTTTTGTTAGATTCTTTGTATCAACAATGGTGTGATGAACGTGGATCGAACACGGGACCTTCAGATCCAGGGAACTCAGTAGCTTTTGAGTTAGAAAACGAGCATGGATTGACGAATTAGCTTCGGATTTCACTGAAATCGGAACGATTGAAAACAATATTTTAGAAACGCCTCCTTCCGCTGTCTCCTTTTGTTTTTTTTTAACTGTTTTTTTAACATTTTTATTGAATAAGTTTAAGGTTTTATTTTTTTCAAAAGGTTTTAATCTTTCTTACGTTCGGTTGGTTGTTGAGGGGTTTTTTTGAGTTAATTTTTTTAGATAAATATGTTTATTTTTTAATTTTATGTATTATTAATTTAATTTATTATTTTTACATATACATCTTGTAGAATTATTTAAGTTTACATCTTATAAAAAATATATCACATATAAAATTTCATATTAAAAACATATAATTAATACTATTTTGATAAAAATATACAAACATTAGTGGTCAACATTTTCATTTACCCTTTAATGTTTTAAAAGTTTTAATTTTTAATCTTCTTTTATTATCTTTATCATACTTTTAAGGGTTAAAATATTCATACTTTTCTTTTGTCGTGGAGCTGAACCAAACATTACCGAAAGCTAAAAGTAAACAATTACATCATCACTAACTTCGTCTTCAATTTTTATATTTTGTGAATCTAACCCTAATTATTATAAAATAATAAAAATAATATTTTAAAAATTTAGAAAATTTTAAAATTAAAATTATATAAAAGTACGTAAATTTTTTAAATAAATAAAATGAGGAAAATTTTCTTTAAATCCTCTAAAATTTATCTTTGTATTATCTATATAAAAATATCTAATATTCATTCTTTAAAATAACATAGAGAAAATAAAAATTAAACAAAATTATCAGTTCTTTTTACCTATTTTGATTTTAATATAATATTTTTATTATAAGAAAAAAATCAAAATATAATTTATTTTATGATTTGAATTTTGAAAAATAAATTAAATAAATTAAATTTTGAATTAAATCTGAAAAGAAAATTTCATGGTATATTTCAAAGCATAAAATTTAACGGAAGATATTGTTAATTTGGTTTCAAGAAACATTAAGGAAACATGTAGTAATTTAATTTAATTTTTGTTTTATTCTATTTTTAATTTGTTATTAAATTTCATTGAAAGATAATCTTTTATTTTTATTTTTCATATATATTATTTCTTCAACAAACATTTTCGAGATTTTATATTTCTAGAATTCCCATATAGAATTTTTTATTCTTTAAATTATTATGAGCTTTCTTTTATAATTATTTAGAATAAAGTGAAATTGACAAAAAGAATATTTTAATGAATATTATATATTAATTTATATAAAAATTTTAAAATTTCCAAGATTTGACCCTCCTAACTTGGCCCTTTGATCTCCGGTACCTGCTATTAGTAAGTAATGAATAGGTGATTAAAAAGCGATAAAATCGCCCGACAGAAGTTAAAGAAAAGGAATGGACCCATCTTTGAAAATAAGGGCGGCTGAGAAAGGGACAGTTGTTTCTCCACGTACCATAATCTGACAGGATCTTACGGCTCTTACTTACATTCTCGGACGATTTTTGGTGCTGACGAGATGGAACCATCAGCTGAAGCAGAAAATACCTTTCTAACTCTAATACATACAAATTAATAAATAATATTATAATGGAAAAAGCTGACATTATTTTATTAGTTAAGAGCATGAATGATTCCGTAGAAAAGCTCACTTCATAATTTCTCCACATTGACTTATATGAATCAGATCCCACGTTTGCTTATAAGAAGACGAGTCAGGTTTCAGCTCTAGCTGGAAAGGAACATCCCTTGGGTTTCCACAGTATTTTACGTTAAACCATCTTAAGAGCAATTCTTTTCAGTTATATTTAAGAATTGTTGCGTTGTTTTGGGTGTTCAAATGAATCAACCAATGGAGGGTTATTCATCAGATGGGTCCACTTCGTTTTCTAGCTCAAGGATGGCAGATGGATGGGATCTGATTAGCACTGTGTTTGGGTTAGTGGAGGGCTCTGATATCAATGGTGGAGTCACGGATTCTGTAACAGACCATCACCAATTGAATCAAGGTGAAACATCAAAAGCTTCATACCAAACCGCAGCAGGTGGTGGCCTCGGCGGTAGAGCTAAGCTTACTCCAGCTCAAAGAAAAGAAAACAAAAGACTAAGTGATCACAAGTATAGGCAAAAGCGCAAGGTAAACTAAATGGTGGAACTTTATGATTGCCATGATTTCTGTAGTTTTGAGGTTAACATTTTGCAGTGCAGATAACAGCAGATGAACAGGCTGCCGAGATTAAACACTTGAAAGAGGAAAATGAACAGTTAAATGCTGAGAATAGAAGGTTAAAACAGAAAATACTGCTCCCCCATGGGCAACTTGAGCATCAATGTTTTTCAGCCCAGGTACCCAAGTGTTTGGTTATTTTGAGGTTTCCCTCTTTTCATGCTCCATCAATATTCAGATATGATGACCTATCTATGAAGATCGATGCAGATATGATAATTTTTTGAATCAAAGGTTAATGCCATGTCTTTAATTTCTTGTTTCTAAATGCTAATGTCATCTGTGTTGTTTCCTGTAATTTGTAGGATCACCATGGATCTAGACCTGAAGCTTCAGTCAGGGTATGGCAACTGTTCTAGATCTTTGAGTCTATTGGTTTTAAGATATCTTGAAATATGATTACTAGTTATCTAAGAATCAGTATCTCGTATATATATATTTCCTTAGAATAGTATCTTGCATATGATAAAGGGCTGTTTGGTCGAGAGGAAGCGTTGCAAAACAAGTGAAGCAAGATGTGTTAAAAAGAGGCAGAGAGGAATATCGAACGCGATATTAAGTTTGTATAAGCTTCTGATTCTGGAATCCTAATTTGCTTTTCCTCCCAATTTATTGTTTCAGCTCGGCAGTTTACAAATGAATGAAATAAAAAATCTGCAGCAGATGAATTCTGAAGCTGGGACATGCAGTAATGATGATACATCCATTTCCGACCTTCTTATGAAGATCGATGCTGATGAGGAGAGCAAAGTGAAGTTCTCGGACTTCACTGGCTTAGATGGGGAGCACGTCACAGTAGGCAAATATTGTTTCCCACTGTCCCTACTTCCGACTCTAAAACTCATCATTAATGTTTACGGTGATGTTGCTGCAACAAGTAAGATGAGCCCGAGTATTACCGAGAGCATCTATGTAATGTTCTGCGCCTCAATCAAAGAGATGCATGATCTACGACTTGAGCAAATCACCGAGTGTAGGATATTGAAGTGGAGAGATGCCATCAAGGATGCTTTACGTATGAATTTCAAGGTGGATTTCGCCATGGAACATTTGAAGAAAATTGCTTGCGCTTATATCGGTTTAATGGAACGTCAAAGGATGGAGGAGGTGGCTTTAAGGATCTCCAAGTTAGAGGCTGAGTTGAGTGCTAGCAAAAAGGAGCACTCTTATGTGAACGGTTCAAGGTGTACATGGATACTACAAAAGAGTTCATTGGCAAGCCTGTTAGCTTGGGTATGTTTTAGAGTTTTCCTACATTAGAAATGTACTTGCTTAAGGAATTTCGCAAGGGGATTTAATGGCGAGGGCTACGTAACATATATAATTGTTAAATATTTACATGAAAACAGGAATGTTGAAAGCTGAGAACAGGCGCTTGGAAGACCGGAACAGGCGAAGACAGATTGAACAGTCAATCAACGAGTATAAACGTGAAAGTGCCCAGGTATTTCAATTGTTTGCTTCTGAGTACTTGGTATACAAACATGTATCTCTACTTCATTTTATTAGTTTTTAGTAGTTTCGGAGCCGAAGTAGAATTCATTTTCACTATTCAGTTCATCATTTCGTTGCACAGTTTAATAAATATGTAGACGTAAGTATTGTCGGATTGTGCTCGTTATGAGTTGTTGTCTGTGTTGAAGGTGAAAACTGTCCTAGTGATTGTATACACGTGTGGCCTTTACTTATATAGCCACAATCCAATCCTTGACTAATCAATATCAGATCGATTTCCCCCTTAACCCTGACAAAGGTGTGGATTATATTGTTTTTCCCATCAACACTAGCGCCATAGACAATAGTGCGGATTGCGTTTTTCTTGAGGGTTGGCATTCCATGATGGAGAATGGATTATCACAAATGACATCATTTTTTTTTATGAAGATGCTGATGAATTGAACTTGTACTTCGGGATACACAGATTATGGGGCATTGGAGTTTTTACTTGGGGATAGGCATGTTAAAGGTAGAGAGAATGGTATAGCAAAAATGCTGATAATAATGAATCGAAGGGATTTACGAGGCTGTCCGAGGAGTTTCACTATCTGCCTGCCGTCTTGTTCTGTCTGTATGATTGATGAACTTACCTATGGAATTAGTTGCAATTGTCTTCCCGTAAGTTTTGTACAGCACGTAATGGAAAAAGGTTTTTTATTAGGTTAGATGTAACCTTTACATTGATATCAAAATATCACTAATTTCATTTGCCTAATCTTGTTTCTTTTGTGTGTGCGCGTGTCAGATAATGACAGCGATACAAGTAACCACCCAGAATTCCTTGAACATTGAGACCGAAAACACTGTGCTGAGAGCTGAACTATTGGAACTTAGTGCGAGATTGGAGAGTTTGAATGAGACTGAGAGCATCAGTTTGATGAAAGAAAGCAATGATGGTGAGGGTGGCAGGATAAAATCATAAGCCTTCCTGAACCATGTCAACCTATTTTAACCTCCGCAGATATGTTATTGATGATCTCCAGCAGCTTACTACTGGTTACTCACTATAAATTTGTTTGTGCACTGTAAATTCTTTTGTCCAGAAAGTAGTAGTGTGGGTTTGGATGGGCGATTGGGTGCGGTGCGGTGCGTTTAGCTTACTTTTTGTCTCACGCTACAGTATCGCTACAGTATCTAATCTCACCGCCACCGCTGTTTTTACACTAACCGTAAGTAAACGCACCGCCCGTCCAAACTCACCCGTAGTCTTCATGGCGTGATTGTTGACTTAATCATGTCAGCTTGGCCTTCTTTCCTTTATTTTATTTTAAAGAATCTTGAGCTTAATTTTTTTTATCCATCAAATCAAGGGTCGTCCAATTAATCAACCAAACACTTGTTAGCTACTCAAACCAAAGCATTAAGATACTTGAATCCGGATCCTTCGTTAGCTCTAGCACGACGTCGACCTGGCGAAGTCTTTTTAAGCATACAATGAGCTGACAGACTTACCATGAAACTCTTCAGTAGCATCCATGAACAACTTGGACCGCTCACATATCTTTGCATGTTCCTTTTTCCCAGAACTCAACTCAGCCTGTAACTTTGATATCCTAGAACCCATATTATCCAGCTTTCAACGCTCAAATGTTGCATGGTAAAATCCACCTTGAAATTTATTATATAATTATAATAAAATAAAAATAACCCAATCCGAGAACCGATCTGACCCGAAATCCGACACAATATAATAAAAGAAAACCTTAAACCCCCAAAGTAAGGGCTCCTTCTCCTACCTCCAGTTTTTCTGTAAAACAAGAGGAGACCATAGACCATTTTCTCTCCTATGGGGTCCTCCATTTATACTTTTGTTGATTCTTTGTATCAACAACGGTGTGATGAACGTGGATCGAACACGTTACCTTCAGATCCAGGGAACTCAGTAGCTTTTGACTTAGAAAACGAGCATGGATTGACGAATTAGCTTCGGGTTTCACTGAAATCGGAGCGGTTGAAAACAATATTTTAGAAACGCCTCCTTCCGCTGTCTCCTTTTGTAAGGCAAGTAAAATTCCCATATTTTTTGCTGTATCTGATGAGGCTGCATATGTAAACTTGATTCTCGTCGGGAGCTTTCTTCTGCTCATCTTACCGTGAAAATGCAGAAAAAGCAAGAATCGATGATTGGAAAAGTTAAATGTTTGGGTTCGCATCCAACCAATTCTGATCTTGTTCTCTCTGGGTCAAAAGATGGGTCCCTTGCCATTTGGGGCCTAAGATGCAAGAGTAACTCGAAAAGTAGATGTGATGAAGTCTGCCATCCATCAACTTCCATGGTAAAAGGAGCTCATCTTTCATCTCAAGCAAGGCGGGGGAGGCGTGGCAAGGTTGCTGTCGTGGAGTGCCTTTTGTAGATGTCCTGAGTGGGAGGTATTTGGGTTTTTTACAAAAATATTATAAAAAAATAAAAAATAATTAAAATATTATAATTTTTTTATTTACCAAAAAATATTTTTTTTTATTTACCAAAAAATATAAAAAAACAAAGATGTAACGGGATACTGGTCATGCTAATGGTATTGGCGGCACCAATGTATAATAGGGGGGTCGGTGGTGGGGGGCAGAAGGAGAGGGAAAGAAAGAAAGAAAGAAAAAAAAGGAAGGAAGGAGAGGAAAGAAAGAAAAAGAAGGAAAGAAAAGGAAAGGAGAAGAGAAAAAGAAAGAAAGAAGAAGAAAAGGAAAGGAGAAGAAAAAGAAAGAAAGAAGGAAAGAAAGAAAAGGAAAGGAGAAGAGGAAAAAAAGAAGAAGAAGAGGAAGGAAAGAAAAAAAGAAAAAAAGTAATTTTTTGTAATATTTGTGTGTTTAAAATTTATGTTATGTATATTATACTTATTTTATTATTTTATTTAGCATATATATTTTGTGAAATATATTTAGAATTAAAAAAATAATGGTATGTACATTGTTTAGGATTTTTTATGAAATTTACTTAGTAATTTGAAATTAAAATTTTAAGAAAATAGTATTAAAAGTAAAATGACAAAGAAATATGTTTAAGAAAACATAAAATACGAAAAGAAAACGGAATTGTATATTTATCGAAAATAATAAAATGTGAAAAAATACGAAAAATGTACATGTAATAAATTTCAAACATAATAAATTGAAATAATGTAAAATTATAAAATTAAAAATTACGATATTTTTAAAATAATAAAATACGGATAAAAAATACGAACAAATAGCCAAAGTAAAAGTGTATTAGTAAATTTTTTAAAAAATTCAGAAATAGTTTATACAAATAATTGAAACAAACTCATGAAATAATATAAAATAATAAAATACGAAAATAATATATTTTTATTGAAAGTAATAAAATCGAGAAAATAATAATACGACCAAAGGGCAGGGAAAAGGGTTTTGTTTCGGGTTTTTTACCAAAATATTACAAAAAAAAATATACCAAAATATTATAAACTTTTTTTATTTACCAAAATAATAGAGGAAAAAAAAGAGGGTGATGGAGGGGAATAAAAAGGCGGCACCAATATATGGCTAATTGCCTTTTAATCCCTCATTATTTATTATTTTCTTTTATTCCCCTTTAACACACTAAATTAATAAATTTCAAACTTTATGCTTTGAAATAATGTAAAATTATAAAAGACTAAGTTTATGATATTTTTTAAATAATAAAATGCGGAGAAAAATACGAACAAATGGCGAAGTAAGAGTGTATTACTAACTTTTTAAAATTCAAAATAATTAATACAAAATATTTCAAAGAAAATGTACTGAAATAATATAAAATAATAAAATATGAGAATAATATATTTTATTTAAAGTAATAAAATCGATAAAATAATACGAGCAAAGGGTGGATAAAGGTTATTTTTTACACCAAATTTATTTAAATAACACACTAAATTAATAAATTTCAAACATTATGCAATTGAAATAATGTAAAATTATAAAATTAGAAATTATGATATTTTTTAAAGGAATAAAATGCGGAGAAAAAAATACAAATAAATGGCCGAAGTAAGATTTGTTTACTAACTTTTTTTTCAACTTGCAAGCATCACAATGGCTCGGTTGATTCGAAGCGATATTAGACACATATCTGATGCAGTTAATAACGCGGTATGATTTATTATTTGTTAATCACGAGTTCTATTTATTTAAAAAGGATATACGCAGTATATACAAATAAATTATGTTATCGTAATATTTTTCTGTAATTTAACACTATCAGGACTCGTTCCGAGTATTAAGGGGCCGTGTGAGTGTTTTAAAGGAAGCTCCGGATGCACGATTGATGCCGTACCTGGATCTAGCCAGATTTGGGTCAGTAGTATTGATCCGATCCTCCGACTTGCGCTTTGATTTATTATCTGCGCTAATGGAGCGGTGGTGCCCGGAGACCCACACTTTCCATTTGTCGTGCGGGGAGTGCACGGTGACATTGGAGGATGTTGCATTGCAGCTTGGGCTCCCAATTGACGGGAGTCCTGTAACGGGAGTATCTTCATTTACCGATCCAGCTGCACTTTGCTATCAACTCCTAGGAGAGTCGCGAGAGGACGGTGATAAATATTTTTCCGGCATAAAATTTACATGGCTAAAAGCAAAAATTGGACAATTATCAGCGACCGCCACTGAAGGTGAGTTGATGTGCGCTGCTCGAGCGTACATCATGCATATGATAGGGACAGTACTCATGCCTGATGCAAACGATGACAGTGTGCATTTGTCGTACTTGCCCTTGCTAGCTGATTTGTCCACTACTAGGTCGTATAGCTGGGGTTTCGTCGTTCTACAAACGCTGTATTGGGAGCTTTGTCGGGCGACAGAGCCGTATGTTAAAGACATCGGTGGATGCCTCATACTGCTACAGTCCTGGGCACTTTATTGGATGCCTTTTTGGCATCCGTTAGTCATCAACCGTATCTGTATCCACTGCCACTCAGGTGATAAAATATAAATTGTCATTATTTGTAGTCATAATATATTGAGTAATGTTATCAACCCTAAACTCTATACTATTTTTTGTAGGTGGACGACCCGTCCAGGACTCGGAAGGTCGTGTGATGTCCCGATATACCGTCTCAGGATTGAACAGCATGCCCGGGAAGGGGTAAACTGTTATTCTAATATTCGTGACATCTATTCTATTTCTATATCTTACTCACATGTTATCGGTCTAACTCGTTACAATGTTATTACTCATACAGTTTATATGGATGCCATATCGGAGGCTAGAAATTACAAATGTTGTACCCTCGTCCGCACTCGTTGATTCTCACATATGGTGTACTAACACACCAATTATAAATTTCAACGTCGTCGAGTGGTATCACGGCGATCGGGTGCTTCGGCAGTTTGGCTGCATCCAACCTATCCCGGATCCGCCGTGCCAGGTGGGGGAAGATTACGGCTTGACAAAGAAAGGAATATTTCAATTGGATTGGGGAATTAAGCACCGAAAATTTATCGCACTGTGGAACGATCGATTGCACTGAATTCTTCAGATGGTTATGGCTACCGACCTGCAACCATCATTAGAGTATACACAATGGTATTATAGTTGCGGGTAGCCATATTTACTTG
Source organism: Gossypium raimondii (assembly GCF_025698545.1). Taxonomy (NCBI): domain Eukaryota; kingdom Viridiplantae; phylum Streptophyta; class Magnoliopsida; order Malvales; family Malvaceae; genus Gossypium; species Gossypium raimondii. The sequence continues at coordinate 49,341,975 of NC_068569.1, read as the reverse complement.
GAGGCCAGTCGACTGTAATCCCCCCGTACGGGCAGCAAGTTGGAGGATCGGACGCAGCGAGCTCGATGGATCCGGATCCGATGGCATATTATTCTCCGCAACTAGCAGAGCCCGAGCAGGACCCCCAGCAAGATCCCGGACAATCACAGTCAAATGTGGATTCACATGGCTATCTTCCAGATTTGGTGGGCGGTGAATATTATCCGAGCTTCGCAGAGGGCAAATACGCCTACGAGTTTGAACTGTTTGGATCCCCCGGCCGCAGTACGGCATGCCCGGCCCGTCCGACACGTATACGCAGCATTATGGGACTCATTCCGATTTAAGTTCGTCGGCGGTGAACGAGCCACAGGACCTTTCCTCTATGTTTGCCACACCCCCACCTGCGGACGATGAGGATGTTGGTCATTGCCCAGGCCGTGAGCGTTGACCTCCGCGTAGGTATACCCCTAGGACAACACCATCGAACCATCAATTTTAGGGGTTTAATGCACTTTTTGTATAAATTTAATATTTTTATTTTAATTTTTGCTTACTTATGAATTTTTTGTATAAATATCCATTATTCTATTTTTTTCATTATATTAAAGCTGAATCGAATTATGAATGCCTCTATTTTCGATATAATCTTAATAATTCCAAATGCGCACATGTTATTTTATACCTTAATTTGGAAACAATTTGGATACAATTTAAGCGTAAGCATAAGCTGAATAATAAAAATTATTATTAATTAAATTAATTTTTATAACAATATACATAAAAAATTTATAGCATTAGCTCAATTTCGACCTGATCAGGACAACTGTCCAACATGAAAGTTTCGGTTAGGGCATTTATTACGGCTATGACCACTTAACCTGCATATTCCTCAACACTTTCCGTCAGATTTCTCCCTAATGTCCATCTCATTACGGATTCTGCTTGACTGCGGACGACCCCTTGGATTCCTCCGTAGCCCTCTGTCTAGGAGAAGCTCGAAAGTCATCAGCGGCACCTTCCACCTAGATAGGTCAGGCAAGACGAGGAACTCATTCTCCTAGACACGCAATGTGCACTTCAGCGTGTACACATCATCGACATATTCTTCAGCATCAAGGTTGACTTTAGCACACGCTGCCACGACATGCGCACAGGGATAATGAAGTGTTTCGAACTTCTTGCACTCGCACCGTATGTTCCAGAGATCAACTTCGTAGGACTTAGGTCGACGACCGATGTTCTCAGTAACTCGAAACGTTTCCAGTCGTCGTGAATATATTTCCACGTTTATTGACCTCGCCAACCGACGGTTTACGACCATTGCATCCTTTACATGTTCGACAAACACATGTCCCGCCTGAATCTGGTCGACTTGCTGCTGACCCATTCTTGGCATCAAAGTAGCCAGCATGTAGAAAGTAGCAGAAAATACCGATGCAATCGGAAGATGACGTGTTTTCAACAAGACAACATTGAAAATATGTGGCTCTAACTCGTATGCTGCATACGTATTAATGAAAAATAAGTTCTAGTAAGTCGATAACATCAAATATTACAACTTATATTGAAAAGATAAGGTTATCATTTACCTATTGCCACGACTTGTCTCTTCCAGTCTGCATTCTTATAATCTTTATAGAAGTTAGACACAATGTGACGAATGCAGTAAACGGATCTCCACGGCACACCGGAATACCTAATAGCTGCAATTAAACCCTACCCTCTATCGGAGATGATGCAAATGTTATCGTTCCTAATAACATACCTTCGCAGATTTGTGAGAAAGAATTCCCAAGACTCCATGTTCTCTTTATCTACGATAGCAAATGCTATCGGGAGCACGTTTCTGTTACCGTCTTGAGCAACTGCAAGAAGTAAGATCTGTGTATATTTTCCATATAGCCAGGTCCCATCCATCTGCACAAGTGGCTTGTAGTGGGGAAATGCCTGCACATATGGATCGAACGTCCAGAACATCCGATAGAAAATCCTTTTTGCCGGCTGTAAATGGTCATCCGGGTCGTAATATAGACTTGTCTGCAACTCAATCACAGTCCCTAGTACGTACTCCCGCAGAGCAGCTATCCAACCTTGAAGCTCGTTATACGATGAATCGTAATCCCCATACAGATGCTCTATCGCCATTTGTTTAGCTATCCATGCCTTCCGATATGAGACTCAATACTGGAATTGTACTTGCAGTTCCGCAATGAGTACAGAAACTTTAATGGTTGGCATGTCCTTCACCATTGGCATGATACACGTACAAATGTTTTCGAATTAAGTTTTCCATGATCTTCTATCATACGTGTTGATGTGCATGTATGAGGACCAACAAATTTTCGTATTTCCCACATCTGAGAACTTCTAATGAATGCAGCTCATACCCGCCAATTGCAGTTTTTCGCTACCTTCCAACACTCCCCAATATATATTGTCGGAGTAGACACGGAGACTTTATAATCCATCGATATCTTCATGCTGTACCGTTTAATGGCATATATACAATCTTCTTTACACCTGAATCTCTGGCCAATGAATAACTCTTCATCATCAGATGTTACGGCCAGCCCATGAGAATGAGCTATTTCAGGGTACTCCGGAAACTCAGTTACATACGCTGCACCAGGGTCTATGAGCGACATGTGTGGCCCAGGATTATTGTGTATCAAAATACGTCGCATCTGCTCATCGACCGAAAAAGTGTTAATGCCTTCATCGTTGTTGACATCTTCATCGTCAATATCATCAGGTACATCGTCCACATCAGGATCACCGTCACTATCGACCTCTTCATCCCAGTGATCGCCACCACCTTCTTCTTCGCCAGCACCTTCTTCTTCACCACCAACCATATCAACATCGGGTGTAATATTCAGGTCGATACCGATCCCACCCATAGTTGATTCACTATCAACGTATGATATTGGAGCCACCATCCACGGTTCTTCAAATTTCGTCTTCTTCATCAGATGCATTAACATCTTTATTTTGCTCCATACCGACTAACTCAGCAAATAAGTGAATCGGTGCATTCTTCTCACTCCCTTTCCCACAGTAGAGATCGACCATTGTCTCCACGTCTTCGTCATCTACAAGTTCCATTTCGACAAATTTGACCGAATTTGTCGAAACTGGAAACTTGTAGAAAATTTTTGATATCCTTCTCCCACAACGTCTATGAATTTTTGTATTAATCTTTGTCTTCATTTCATCGAACGATACATTTCTATTAAATCTCATTGCTATTTGTTGTCGACATTCAAATACACATCCAACACTTGTTGTCAAGATGACTCCATCGAAATAAACGCATACAAGAAACTTAGCATCCTTCTTCAATATTTAATTTGTCAAAAAAACAAAATCTCATAAAAATTCTCGAACGGTAACTAAATTACTTCAAAAAAAATTTAATATTTCAATATGCAATTTTCTACATGAAAACCGTTTAGCCACTAATCCTAATAACTAACACACTAATAATATTAATAATTTTATCCTTAAAATAATACACACTAAAATTATTAATTTTACTAAAATAATAACTAACTAACTATAACAATAATACTAGTTTTTACTAACTAGTTTATTTTGGTAAATAAAATAATAACTAACCATAATAATAATACTAGTTTTTTACTAACAATAATACTACTAAGTTACATCTTAATACATTAATAACATCTTAATACTAACAACAACAACAACAACAACAACAACAACAATAATACTAACTAAAACTATCAATTTGAGTTTTATTAATTTTAATAACTAAACTAAAACAAAAAAATATTACAAAATATACAAAACAATAACAACAATATAATCAATTATTTTTAAAAAATATCTTCTTTTTTTCTTCTTTTCTGCAGCACCTCTTCTTCTTCTTTCTTTTTCTTCTGATTTTTCTTCCTTCAGCTGAACGGAGGTCGTGTTTATAACACGAGCAATGCCACCAATGCCTTTGGCACCATTGGTACCGCCAATCGTTTTGGCGTGACCAAGGTGCCGTCAAATCGGTGCAGACTTTTTTTTTGCAGGTTTTTTCTTTGTTTTTTTGTTTTTTTTATATATTTTGGTAAATAAAAAAATATATTTTTTGGTAAATAAAAAAAGTTATAATATTTTGGTTATTTTTTATTTTTTTATAATATTTTTGTAAAAAACCCGAGGTATTTTCTTTCCCCTTACAAAATTTGATTTTCCTTTTTTTTGAATCAAGCAAAAAGCAGACCTTTATGATGCAAGCAATGCATTTCCCGTTTATGAAAAACCGGAAAATCAATTGGTAACCCCAAAAGAAAATGTTTTTAAATACTAATTATCAACATTAAGAAGACTAAAAAATTAGGAAGAACAAGGATAATGTCTGAAGAGGTTACTAATAAACACCTTCATTAAAAAATAAAGGAAAGGCGCCATCAGCGAAACTCCCAGATTTTGGGATTTGATTTCAGCCTCCCATGAATCAAATAAGCACGTTTTTATCTTTAGCTCATTTGGGATTATGAAGGCCATCATCCCCTATTATAAGCACTTTTTTTTTTCTTTTTTGAATTCATAATGAAATAAATATATCGTCATAAATTGGTGGAAATTCAGATTTTTATATAAATAATACAAAAAATTTAAAAATACTAAAATAATACAATTATTTTATTATGTATCAAAATAGTACAAACAGTAAAAAAAAGCTGACGGAAGTGACATGACCCTGGTCGAGGTCTGTCACAAGCGACACCAAAGGTGCTAGTAGTAGAGGCGGCACCAAAGGTGCCACTGCCACAGGTGGCACCTATGCCATGTTTTCCCGCCTTTTGAGGACTTTATAATGGTCCCCAATTTCACTTTCACTTCAACTGCACGAAGGAGAAGAAAGAAAAGGAAAGAAGAAGAAGAAGAAGAAGAAGAGAAGAAGAATGAGGAGGAGGAGAATGAGAGGGCTGTACCGAAAAAAGAAAAGAAAAAGAGAGACAGAGAATAGAGAAAGGAGAAAGAAAGAGAAAAAAAATAGAAAAAATAAGGTATTTTTAAAAAAAATAATGGATTATCTTGTTATTATGTTTTTTTGTATATTTATTATTATTTTTGTTGTTAGTTTAGTTATTATTGTTAGTTATTAGGATTAATAAAACCCTAATTATTATTTTAGTTAGTATTATTATTGTTAGTTTTAGGGTTTGGTTATTAATAATTATTGTTACTTGGTACTATTGTTAGTAAAAACTAATATTATTATTATGGTTAGTTATTAGGATTAGTAAAACCCTAATTATTATTTTAGTTAGTATGATTGTTAGTTTTTGCACCATATTATTGTTAGTTAGTATTATTTTAGTAAAAATTATTATGATTATTGTGTTAGTTATTAGGCTTAGTGGTTAAATTTTGTTCATTTACAAAATGATAACCTGAAATAGTATGAGCTTATGAATGAAAAAATTGCATATTGAAACATTAATTTTTTATTTAAGTAACTAATTTCTTGTTCAAATTATTTTTTTGAAATTTTGTTTATTTTTTAACAGATTGAATATTGAAGATGGATTATAAGTTTTTCGTATGCGTTTATTTCGATGGAATCATCTTGAGAACAACTGTTGGATGTATATTTGAATGTCGGCAACAAATAGCAATGAGATTTAATAGAAATGTCTCGTTGGATGATATGAAGAGAATGATTAATGCAAAAATTGTTAGACGTTGTGGGAGAAGGATATCAAAAATTTTCTACAAGTTTTCAGTTTTGACAGATCCTATCAAATTTACCGAAATTAAACTTGTAGACGACGAAGACATAAAAATAATGATCGCTCTTTACTGTGGGAATGAGAGTGACAAAAATGCACTGATTCACTTGTTTGCTGAGTTAGCCGGTATGGAGCAAAATGAAGATGTGGTTGGTGATGATGGATATGATGGTAGCGATCATTGTGATAAAGAGGTCGATAGTGACAGTGATCCTGATGTGGACGATGTACTTGATGATATTGATGATGAAGATGTGAATAACGATGGAAACATTAACGCGTTTTCGATCGAGAACCAGATGCTACGTATTGTGATACACAAAAATCTTGGGCCACACATGTCGCTCATAGACCCCGACGCAGCGCATGTAGCTGAGTTCTTGGAGTACCCTGAAATACTTCCTACTCACTGGCTGACCGTAAATTCCGATCATAAGGAGTTATTCGTAGGCCATAGATTCCAAAGTAAAGAAGAGTGCGTATTTGCTATTAAACGGTATATCATGAACATATCAGCGGATTATAAAGTCGTAGTGTCTAAACTGACAGTATATGTTGGGGAGTGTTGGAAGGCAGTGGAAGGCTGCAATTGATGGGTTCGAGCTGCATTCATTCAAATTTTGCAGATGTGGGAGATACGAAAATTTGTTGGGCCTCATACATGCACATCAACACGTATGACAAAAGATCATCAAAAACTTGATTCCAAAACTATGTGTACGTGTATCATGCCAATGGTGAAAGACATGCTGACCATTAAAGTTTCGGTACTGATTGTCGAAATGCAAGTACAATTCTAGTATCGAGTATCATATCAAAAGGTGTGGATAGCTAAACAGATGGCAATGGAGCAATTGTATGAGGATTATGATTTGTTGTATAACGAGCTACAAGGATGGATAACTACTATACAAGAGTACGTACCGGTGACTGTGATTGAGTTACAAACAAGACATTATTACGGCCCGGATGATCAATTACAGTCGGGGAAAAGAATTATCTAAAATGGACCCATTTAACCTTGAATTCAGCTTTAATATAATGCAAAAAGAGAAGAAAAGTTTCGTACTAAGCATACCTAAAATTGATCTAATTAAATTTATACAAAAAAGTACAAACTTTGTAATATAAAAAAAAATACAAACTAGAGTAATATCAAAAATGCAAGAAACCCCTAAAATTGATGGTTCGATGGTGTGGTCCTAGGTGTATACCTCTGCGGAGGTCGATGTTCACGTTGTAGGTGATCGCGACGACCAACATCCTCTTTAGGCGCAGGTGGGAGTGTGCTAAACATGGAAAAAAAATAAAAAATAAAACAAAATTATCAATTCTTTTTACTTATTTTGATTTTTAATATAATATTTTATTATAAGAAAAAATCAAAATATAATTTTTATGATTTGAATTTTGAAAAATAATTTAAATAAATTAAAATTTTGAATTAAATCTAAAAGAAAATTTCATGGTATATTTTACATTTTAGCTAAAGAAATAGTATAGAGTCACAAGTCCTTATAATATTAATTCTAGTATTCTTTAAAGACATAAAATTTAACAGAAGATATTATTAATTTGATTTCAAGAAACATTAAGGAAACATGTAATAATTTAATTTATTTTTGTTCTATTTTTAATTTGTTTTTGAATTTCATTGAAAGATAATATTTTTTCTGTTTTTCATATATATTATTTCTTCAACAAACATTTTCGAGATTTTATATTTCTCTATTCTTTAAATTATTATGAGCTTCTTTTGTAATTATCTAGAATAAAGTGAAATTGTCAAAAAGAATATTTTAATGAATATTATATATTAATTTATAAAAAAATTTTAAAATTTCCAAGATTTGACCCTCCTAACTTGGCCTTTTGATCTCCGGTACCCGCGATGAGTAGGTGATTAAAAAGCGATTAAATCGCCCGAAAGAAAAGGAATGGACCCATCTTTGAAAATAAGGGCGGCTGAGAAAGGAACAGTTGTTTCTCCACGTACCATAATCTGACAGGATCGTACGGTTCATATCCCTTCAACATAAAAAACTGAATGTTATTACTTACATTCTCGGACGATTTTTGGTGCTGACTAGATGGAACCATGAGCTGAAGCAGAAAATACCTTTCTAACTCTAATATATACAAATTAATAAATAATATTATAATGGAAAAAGCTGACATTATTTTATTAGTTAAGGGCATGAATGATTCCGTAGAAAAGCTCACTTGATAATTTCTCCACATTGACTTATATGAATCAGATCCCACGTTTGCTTATAAGAAGACAAGTCAGGTTTCAGCTCTAGCTGGAAAGGAACATCCCTTGGGTTTCCACAGTATTTTACGTTAAACCATCTTAAGAGCAATTCTTTTCAGTTATATTTAAGAATTGTTGCGTTGTTTTGGGCGTTCAAATTAATCAACCAATGGAGGGTTGTTCATCAGATGGGTCCACTTCGTTTTTTAGCTCAAGGGTGGCAGATGGATGGGATCTGATTAGCACTGAGTTTGGGTTAGTGGAGGGATCTGATATCAATGGTGGAGTCACGGATTCTGTAACAGACCATCACCAATTGAATCAAGGTGAAACATCAGAAGCTTCATACCAAACCACAGAAGGTGGTGGCCACGGCGGTAGAGCTAAGCTTACTCCAGCTCAAAGAAAAGAAAACAAAAGACTAAGTGATCACAAGTATAGGCAAAAGCGCAAGGTAAACTAAATGGTGGAACTTTATGATTGCCATGATTTCTGTAGTTTTGATGTTAACATTTTGCAGTGCAGATAACAGCAGATGAACAGGCTGCCGAGATTAAACACTTGAAAGAGGAAAATGAACAGTTAAATGCTGAGAATAGAAGGTTAAAACAGAAAATACTGCTCTCCCATGGGCAACTTGAGCATCAATGTTTTTCAGCCCAGGTACCCAAGTGTTTGGTTATTTTGAGGTTTCCCCCTTTTCATGCTCCATCAATATTCAGATATGATGACCTATTTATGAAGATTGATGCAGATATGATACTTTTTTGAATCAAAGGTTAATGCCATGTCTTTAATTTCTTGTTTCTAAATGCTAATGTCATCTGTGTTGTTTCCTGTAATTTGTAGGATCACCATGGATCTAGACCTGAAGCTTCAGACAGGGTATGGCAACTGTTCTAGATCTTTGAGTCTATTGATTTTAAGATATCTTGAAATATGATTACTAGTTATCTAAGAATCAGTATCTCGTATATATATATTTGCTTAGAATAGTATATATCTTGCATATGATAAAGGGCTGTTTGGTCGAGAGGAAGCGTTGCAAAACAAGTGAAGCAAGATGTGTTAAAAAGAGGCAGAGAGGAATATCGAACGCGATATTAAGTTTGTATAAGCTTCTGATTCTGGAATCCTAATTTGCTTTTCCTCCCAATTTATTGTTTCAGCTCAGCAGTTTACAAATGAATGAAATAAAAAATCTGCAGCAGATGAATTCTGAAGCTGGGACATGCAGTAATGATGATACATCCATTTCCGACCTTCTTATGAAGATCGATGCTGATGAGGAGAGCAAAGTGAAGTTCACGGACTTCACTGGCTTAGATGGGAAGCACGTCACAGTAGGCAAATATTGTTTCCCACTGTCCCTGCTTTCGACTCTAAAACTCATCATTAATGTTTACGGTGATGTTGCTGCAACAAGTAAGATGAGCCCGAGTATTACCGAGAGGATCTATGTAATGTTCTGCGCTTCAATCAAAGAGATGCATGATCTACGACTTGAGCAAATCACCGAGTGTAGGATATTGAAGTGGAGAGATGCCATCAAGGATGCTTTACGTATGAATTTCAAGGTGGATTTCGCCATGGAACATTTGAAGAAAATTGCTTGCGCTTATATCGGTTTAATGGAACGTCAAAGGCTGGAGGAGGTGGCTTTAAGGATCTCCAAGTTAGAGGCTGAGTTGAGTGCTAGCAAAAAGGAGCACTCTAAGATATGTGAACGGTTCAAGGTGTACATGGATACTACAAAAGAGTTCATTGGCAAGCCTGTTAGCTTGGGTATGTTTTAGAGTTTTCCTACATTAGAAATGTACTTGCTTAAGGAATTTCGCAAGGGGATTTAATAGCGAGGGCTATCTAACATATATAATTGTTAAATATTTACATGAAAGCAGGAATGTTGAAAGCTCAGAACAGGCGCTTGGAAGACCGGAACAGGCGAAGACAAAGGTACTTAGATGATCTTGAACAGTCAATCAACAACTATAGACTTGAAAATGCCCAGGTATTTCAAGTGTTTGCTTCTGAGTACTTGGTATACAAACTTGTATCTCTACTTCATTTTATTAGTTTTTAGTAATTTCGGAGCCGAAGTAGAATTCATTTTCACTATTCAGTTCATCATTTCGTTGCACAGTTTAATAAATATGTAGAGGATTGTGTTCGTTATGAGTTTTTGTCTGTGTTGGAGGTGAAAACTGTCCTAATGATTGTATGCACGTGTGGCCTTTACTTATATAGCCACAATCCAATCCTTGACTAATCAATATCAGATCGATTTCCCCCTTAACCCTGACAAAGGTGTGGATTATATTGTTTTTCCCATCAACACTAGCGCCATAGACAATAGTGCGGATTGCGTTTTTATTGAGGGTTGGCATTCCATGATGGAGAATGGATTATCACAAATGACATCATTTTTTTTATGAAGATGCTGATGAATTGAACTTGTACTTCGGGATACACAGATTATGGGGAATTGGAGTTTGTACTTGGGGATAGGCATGTTAAAGGTAGAGAGAATGGTATAGCAAAAATGCTGATAATAATGAATCGAAAGGATTTACGGGGCTGTCCGAGGAGTTTCACTATCTGCCTGCCTTCTTGTTCTGTTTGTATGATTGATGAACTTACCTATGGAATTAGTTGCAATTGTCTTCCCGTAAGTTTTGCACAGCACGTAATGGAAAAAGGTTTTTTGTTAGGTTAGATGTAGCCTTTACATTGTTATCAAAATATCACTAATTTCATTTGCCCAATCTTGTTTCTTTTTGTGTGTGCGCGTGTGTCAGATAATGAAAACGATACAAGTAAAAACCCAGCATTACTTGGACATTGAGACCGAAAACATTGTGCTGAGAGCTGAACAATCGGAACTTAATGCGAGATTGCAGAGCTTGAATGAGACTGTGAGCATCAGTTTGATGAAAGAAAGCAATGATGGTGAGGGTGGCAGGATACAATCATAAGCCTTCCTGATCTATGTCAACCTATTTTAACCTGTGCAGATATGTTATTGATGATCTCCAGCAGCTTACTACTGGTTACTCACTATAAATTTGTTTGTGCACTGTAAATTCTTTTGACCAGAAAGTAGTAGTCTTCATGGCGTGATTGTTGACTTAATCATGTCAGCTTGGCCTTCTTTCCTTTATTTTATTTTAAAGAATCTTGAGCTTAATTTTTTTTATCCATCAAATCAAGGGTCGTCCAATTAATCAACCAAACACTTGTTAGCTACTCAAACCAAAGCATTAAGATACTTGAATCCGGATCCTTCGTTAGCTCTAGCTCGACGTCGACCTGGCAAAGTCTTTTTAAGCATACATGAGCTGACAGACTTACCGTTAAACTCTTCAGTAGCATCCATGAACAGCTTGGACCGCTCACATATCTTTGCACGTTCCTTTTTCCCAGCACTCAACCCAGCCTATAACTTTGATATCCTAGAACCCACATTATCCAGCTTTCAACGCTCAAATGTTCCACGGTAAAATCCACCTTGAAATTTATTATATAATTATAACAAAATAAAAATAACTCAATCCGAGAACCGATCTGACCCGAAATCCGACACAATAAAATAAAAGAAAACCTTAAACCCCCAAAGTAAGGGCTCCTTCTCCTACCTCCACCTCCATTTTTTCTCTAAAACTAGAGGATACCATAGACCATTTTCTCTCCTATGGGGTCCTCCATTTATACTTTTGTTGATTCTTTGTATCAACAATGGTGTGATGAACGTGGATCGAACACGGGACCTTCAGATCTAGGGAACTCAGTAGCTTTTGAGTTAGAAAACGAGCATGGATTGACGAATTAGCTTCGGATTTCATTGAAATCGGAGCCGTTGAAAACAATATTTTAGAAACGCCTCCTTCCGCCGTATCCTTTTGTAAGGCAAGTAAAAATTCCCATATTTTTGCTGTATCTGATGAGGCTGGATATGTAAACTTGATTCTCGTCGGGAGCTTTCTTCTGCTCATCTTACCGTGAAAATGCAGAAAAAGCAAGAATCGATGATTGGAAATGTTAAATGTTTGGGTTCGCATCCAACCAATTATGATCTTGTTCTCTCTGGGTCGAAAGATGGGTCCTTTGTCATTTGGGGCCTAAGAGGCAAGAGTAACTCGAAAAGTAGATGTGATGAAGTCTGCCATCCATCAACTTCCATGGTAAAAGGAGCTCATCTTTCATCTCAAGCAAGGCGGGGGAGGCGTGGCAAGGTTGCTGTCGCTGGAGTGCCTTTTGTAGATGTCCTGAGTGGGAGGTATTTTCTTTCCCCTTACAAAATTTGATTTTCCATTTTTGCTGAATCTGAAGCAAAAACAGACCTTTTATGATGCAAACAATGCATTTCCCAGTTTATGAAAAACCCAGAAAATCAATTGGTAACCCCAGAAAGAAAATGTTTTTAAATACTAATTATCAACATTAAGAAGACTAAAAAATTAGGAAGAACAAGGATAATGTCTAAAGAGGTTACTAATAAACACCTTCGATTAAAAAAATAAAGGAAAGGCGCCATCAGCGAAACCCCCAGATTTTGGGATTTGATTTCGTCCTCTCATGAGTCAAATAAGCACCTTTTTATCTTTAGCTCATTTGGGATTATGAAGGCCATCATCGCCTATTATAAGCACTTTTTTTTTTCTTTTTCTTTTTTGAATTCATAATGAAATAAATATATCGTCATAAATTAGATAATGGCAGTACAAATGGTGGAAATTCGTTCAACTCTTTTACCAGTAAACTATAAAAATAATTATTTTTATTTGTTCAAATTATATTTTAGTCATTTATGTTTAAAATATTACGTTTTAGTCATTTACGTTATCGTTTTGTTACGGAGTTGTCATTCTACCGTTAAGTTCCTTTATCTCTCTAACGACGGTCCTATGTGGTAGTCTAAATGGGTTTTAAAGGCTAACTTAAATGTCTTACGTGACAATCTAAATTAAATTTATTTAATTAAAAACTTATTTTCATCTCAGCAATTAAACATCAAAGTTGGTATTTAAAATCCATTTGGACTTCAAATGAGGGTTTAACAGAACTAAAAAGAACCAAAAACATAAAGATTTTCTGAAAAGAAAAAAGAAAAGAAAAGAAAAAACTCATCTAAAGAGGAAATTTAAAGTTGGACCTCTAGAGATTCTTCAGCCTTCTATTCATGACCTTTTCATCCGAATTTTGTTAATTTAATCAAATTGTTAAGTTTGGTTTAAATGGACTGCCTGACATATCTGCAATTGAATTTGCTGTTTATGACAAATATAAATGTTTTCAGTGTTAGCTTTATTGCTAATAGTTAAGGAGCAAGGACCTTGTTTACGGAATTTGTTGAGTATTGATTGTGATGAAATACTTGAGATTGGAAGACGGAAAATATGAAAAAAGAAGAAGAAAAAACAGCTCATATTTTCTTTCAGCTAGGAAATATTGAGTTCAGAACACTGGACAAAACATTCTAAAAGATGTTAGAACTCAGAAAATAGCAGACATTTATAAGTGTGATTTAAGTTTCATTCTATGGGAGATGATCACTATGTAATTGTTTTGTACTCAATATGATTGCCTCAATTTTGCAGGGCACTAACTCTCTCTTTGCATGCCTAATTTGTTATTCTTGCAGGTGATATTACTAAGGCTTGCAAGTGAAGAGCCGTAATCTCCAACACAGTTAGCGAGAGCAAAGTCCCTAGCTGTCATATTAAGGCTCGCAGGTGAAGAGCTATAGCCTTTAACACAGTTATTAAGGCTCGTAGGTGAAGAGCCATAGCCTCCAACACAGTTAGCGAGAACAAAACTCCTAACTATCATATTAAGGCTTGCAGGTGATGAGCTGCAACCTCCAACACAGTTAGTGAGAGTAAAGCTCCCAGCTGTCATATTAAGACTCGCAAGTGAAGAGCCGCAGCCTTCAACAAAGTTAGCGTGATCAAAGTTCTCAACTGTCATATTAAGGCTTGCAGGTGAATAGCCGCAGCCTCCAACACAGTTAGCGAGAGCAAAGCTCTTAGCAGTCACATTAAGGCTCATAGGTGAAGAACCATAGCCTCCAAAATAGTTAGTACGAGCTTAAGCTCCCAGCTGTAATCTTAAAGCTCGCCGGTTTAATATTGCGACCTTTAAAACAACTTGAGGACCTACGTTCTCGACTCATATTATAGAGTTTAGCTAGTTTAAAATTGCAACATTCTATTATTTGAGTTGATTTAGGACTGCAGCTTCACATAACTCACTGATTTAAGATCGTAGTTGTCATCTCAGGTTCGCAGGTTAAATATCGCAACCTTTGAAACAGTTGGCCCGAAGCTCCTAGTTGTCATCCTAGGCTCGTAGGTTCAACAACACAACCTCCAAAATAGTTAGTACGAGCTTAAGCTCCCAACTGTAATCTTAGGCTTGCAAGTTCAACACCATAGCCTCCAACATAGTTAGCGTGAACTCAAGCTTCTAGCTGTAATCTTAAGGCTTGCCGATTTAATATTGCAACCTCCAAAATAACTCGTGGACCTACTTTCCAGCTGATATTCTAAAGGCTCGTCGGTTTAATATCGCAACATCCAAAACAGCTCGCGGACCTACATTCCCAGCTCATATTATAGAGGTTACCCGATTTAAGATCGCAACTTTCAATTACTTGAGTTAGTTGATTTAAGATCACAGCTTCATGCAACTCATTGATTTAAGATTGTAGCCTCCGAACAGCTCGCTGATTTAATATCAAATTTGATATTGAATAATTTTCTATGAGTCGGTTGGTTTACAAAATTTTTCTTACAGGAAATACAGTTCATAATATTCTGCATTACAATTCTTGACTCCTGTTCCACACTATCAGACAATAAAATTTGTTCAATAAAGTTTCAAGTTAAAAACTTATATAATACACCCCAAATTAAACACGCTATAAATATAAGTTTTTCTTAGAAGAATCACTTTATAACTTTTTTTCGACAAGATGAGAGATAATTTATTATACAATTATAATAAAATAAAAATGACTTGATCCAGAGTCTAACCCGATATGATAAAAAGGAAACCCTAAACCCCAAAGTAAGAGGGCTCCTTCTTCTACCTCTATCTTTTTCTCTAAAGAGGAGACCATTTTCTCTCATCTGGGGGCCTCCATTTCTATTTTTGTTGATTTTTTGTATCAACAAATTTGATACGTAAAGCATCTTTGATTGCATCCCTCCACTTCAATATCCGACCCTCAATGACTTGCTCCAGGCGTAGATTACTCATCTCTTTGATAGAAGCATAGAACATAACAGACAGTTTTAACAATACTCAGATTCATCCATTAACTATCCTTGGGTTCATCTTACTGTTGTAGAAACATCACCGTAGACATTAATTATGTTGTTTACAACCGGAAATAGAGCCAATGGGAAACTATGTTTGTTGCACTTAAAAATGTAAAACATCAAATAAGATATGTGATCTAAATATGATCGATCTAACCCTATTCTTTTTTATACAATTGTAATTCAAATTCAAGTTATTTTTAATGAATATCTGTTAGGATATTATTATGAGATATATTATATATTACTGTATATCTTTTAAGCATATTTTTAAGAATATATTATATATCTTTTTATTTCTATGTGACTACTGCTGCATAAATATTATGTATATTCTTAGATAAATCAATAAGATTAAAACGTATTAATCTATTTTGTCAATATCATACTTGTATGAAACAAAAATAGATATTGATTATTTGTGACTATTTGTGAAAGGATAATGATATTGAATGACAAAACACATTATTATATAAACCTATTGAAAATGGAAAAGTTGTTTACATTGCGATTTTGCCTGTACTTGAAATCACTGTCTTGGAGGTGGAAGTTTAGGTCTACCACTACCACCTCCAGTTTTCGTTGGACATGAAACTTGGGGTGTTTCGACTTGATTCATCATTTAGAGACTCTCCAATTAAAGCAGATCAATTGATTTCCACAAATTTAGATTCATTTGCAACCATTTAACAACATCATTTATGAAGCTCAAAATTATTCTCATCTAATTTTAGATCAATCTGATGCAAAACTCAAATTTATAATTGAACCATCATTAATATAAAATACAAAATTTGATATCTTAGTTTTGGCATTTTTTTATAAATATGATACTTGTGTAATTTTTGGTTTAATATGGTACTGATAAAAGTTATTTATTTTGGTACCTGAAAATAACAATATTAATTTTGTAGTGTTTAATTTTAGTTTGAGTTGATTTGATAAAAAATTATAATTAATTAATAAAATTAGCGACTAAATGTCATCAAATCAACCCTAGAACCTAAATTAAATCACATCAATTAAATCATACTTGACAAATTAAACATATAAAACTATTTATTCTTGTTAGGATTTGGTAACCGCTAGCCCAAATAATCCAATAGGTTCCAGATCTTCGACCAGGATAGACCCGATCCAGAAGAAGAATATTCGCCGTAAAGATAGTTCTCTGGGGACCCTGCAAAGATAGTTCGCTGGGGACCCCGTTGAGATGCTGATGTTTGTAAAGATAACTCGCATGGAGAGCTTGTGAGGGACCCCGCTAGGGTGCTCGCAAAGATAGCTCGCATAAGCCAAGAATAGGGTTACAAGCTATATCCACCAAAGAGATCATGACCCTTACAAGGGATCCCCACTTGTGACTAGCGGGTATGGGGCTCGCTGGAGGTATCAGTCTCAAGATTAGGAAGGACCAGTTGGCGCAAGATTTTGGCCTTCATCATTCGGCCTCTGTACCCCAGTAGAGAACCCAACTCGGCGCTGGCCGAATCGCGCCCTAGGTTACGCCCAATTGGTCAGTCATATAGACCATGCGAAATAATTGGGCCACCAGCAGACCCATGAAAGACGCCATATGGTCCATCAGCAAGACCAAAATCACGCCCAACTCAAGTAGGTGTAGGATAAGTAAAGGTATGAGCAACCCTATGTGGCGGCTGCTGATAGCCAAAATCTTGTGGCCATCTCCCCCACGAGGCGCCTCCAAGATCGTGCTCCGGAACAGGCACCATACGTAACCCAGGGCCACCAGAACTAGCGGATCGGCCATAAACGTCACCGTGCAGCCCTTGGCCATCACCAGCAGAGAAAAATCGCGCCGTGGTTGAAGCGTTCAGACCACCATAGTCGTGATTGAATTGATAGAAACATCACTGTGCCAAGTGACCGTATCTGCCGCAAATTTGACATTGTGTTCGAGGATGAAACTCGCGACCACTGCGCGACCCTGCCATGGAACGCGTACCACGCAAATTTGAGTCAGCCGCCGCTGCAACCAAAGGAGCTTCAACCATGTGAGCAAGCATCGGAACATCATGCGCCGCTCTCGTCTGTCGATTTTCAAATTCCAATAGAATGTCAACTAATTTCTAGAAAGGCAATGTCTTCGACAAAAATGAGGCCAACGTGAGCACCGCGTCAAAGTTAGTGGAGAGGCCAGCTAGGAGAACCTCCACCTTTTCAGCCTCCGAAACAGCAGAACCAGAAGCCACAAGTAACGCACAAATATCTTAAATTTTGGCAATGTATTCTTTTACAGTTAAATCACCTTTCTTGATAGAATGTAGGTCATGGCGAGCACGAGACACCTTCACACCGGTGGAAGCTGCAAAAAGATGATTCGCAGTGCTCCAGATATCGCAAGTAGATTTAGCAGTGATAAAATAGGATAACAAAGACGTACTAATCGTAGAGAGGAGCCTAGAGGTCAACAACTTATCTTGTTGAGTAAATAAAGATGCATCTGGATTCGGAGTAAGACTGCCATCAGAAGACGACACAAATCTAGGCGGAGCAGGTAACGTGCCCTCCAGAAACCCTTGCAACTCATATCCTTCTATAATGAGTCGAACATGATGCTGCCATTGAACAAAGTTTCCCTCATCTAGTTTCACTGTATCATGACGAGGAAACGATTGAACCAGTCGTGCACTGGAAAAAGATGAACTGGTAGGATCAACAGCAGTAGAATCTGTGGAATGAGCCATGAATCCAGGAACTAGGCGACTGATACCATGTTAGGTACCACACTATTACAAGAATAGATTTTAGAGAGAATTTTTTCTGAGAAATTGCTTAGTATTATTATCTACTTTAATCAATACACTGTCAATGTTTTTATACTTCAATATGAGTAACTGCTCCTAACCAACTATACCAGACTAATCAACTGAATGATAACAAACTAGCAAATCTTATGTTAACAATCTCTATTCTTCTAACATTGTCTATTTATGCTTTTGAAATGTTGACTTGTACTGCTATTTCCAACCCTTTTTTCCTTCAGCCCTTAAATTTCCCTCCTTGTACCGCCCAAAGCAGCCCTCTTGTGTGCCATCCATGGTAATGTGTCGCCATTTTAAAAGTATACATTTCGATAACACAAACACTTGCATACTTAACCCTATTTTCATAAAACATGGACAAAAATCATACACCCATAAATAATTTAAAGCATTCAAGGTTGATCTTTTAGGAATTAGGAATTAAGACTAAATGAACAATATATATTTTAATTATCTCTACATTATATATTTTTAAAATAATATATTAAAATTTATCAATTTCCGTAAATTTTATAATTTTTTTGAATGTTTTGTAATATTTTTGAAAATTTGATAAATTTTATTTATATATTTCAAAATTTTTATTTATAATTTTTCTTTTAGAATTAAAATCAAATTTACACCATGTATAAATGTTGAAGGTTGAATTTGTTGAATTTAAAAAACAAATAGAACTAAATAAACAAAATGGGTGAATGCTGAAGACTAGATTTGTTATTATTCCAATATTTCATTTGGTGATCAAAGGTATTTTAATAGTAGAATGACTATAAATTGCAATCGATCTAGTGACTAAAATAATAATAATTTTTTTTTTGTGACCAATACAAAAATACCTTAAAATTTGGGTGACTGTAAGGAAAGTTTACCCAAAATAAAACATTTTAAGCTTTTACAAATTCGGACGATTTCTACAGGCGTGATTGTTCGTTGACTTACAGGTCGAGAGTTGTCGAGCGATTGAAGTTTTTCAGCTACGAGACCACCTTAAGCAAATATGTCAATAAATAAATAATCCAACTCCATCCAATCAGAGACTTCAAACTCTTACCGCCCACCTCTTATTACATCTCTTGCGTTCCTCCTGTATATGTTTTTTTTCTTTTTTATTGCAGAAATCTGGTTGAATTCAAGAATTGTTACTTTGTTTTGGCCGTTCAAATCAAGGTTCTACATCTGGGTAAACATGGAGGGTTATTCATCAGATGGATCTACTTCATTTTTTGGCTCAAACATACCCAGCGAACCACAACTTCCACAACAGACTAACTCTTTGGGCGTAGTAGATGGATGGCTGGAGCTGCTTGGCAGAGACAATGGGTTAGTACAGGACAACATCGACTTCTCTGCTATAGACGATGGACCAACGGTTCGGTCTCTGCTAGACCAACACCATCAATTCAATCAAGGAGAAACATCCGAAGCTTCATATCAAACAGTATCAGAAGGTGGGACTCGATCTAAACTCACTCCAGCTCAAAGAAAAGAAAACAAAAGACAAAGTGATTACAAGTATAGGCAAAAGCGCAAGGTATAAGATAATCTAATTGTTTTTCTCTCTCTCTAGAATATAGCCTCTAATGGAATTAGTTATAATCAAAATTTTTACTTTAAATGCCCTTTTTAACCCATCATATTGATATGATTGTATTTTAACTAGAATGGTCAAGTGGTGACCAAATTATGTAAATTGATTTCTTAGATTTGTATTTGGTATCAACATTCTGCGGTGTAGGTAACAGCAGATGAACAGATTGGGGAGATTAAACGCTTGAAAGAGGAAATTCAACGGTTCAACGTTGAGAATGGAGAGTTGAAAGCACAACTTGGATTGCTACTCCTTAATGCGCAATTCCAAGCAGCAGCTCAACAGAGACAGGATGGTTACATTACCCAGTCAACCGGCAAGCAGCTTCACCCTCAATATGTTACTGTCCATGGAACAAACTCTGAAGCTGTTGACAAGGTATGGCATATTAATTGTTCTACATGTTTGAAAAATCTAATGCATGAACTGGAATTTATGTTTGGATTTCGATACCTTGGATTAAACCATATTAAGTTTCTCATAAAGATTCAAATTCTGGAATACTGATTTGTTTTCCCTCACAATTCATTGTCTCGGCTCTGCAATTTGGAGATGAATGAGATACCAAATCTGCAGGGAACAGTTCCTGTAAATGTAGTTGATTGTAATGACGGTATAGCAAAAAATCAGACGAGTTCTGAAGTTGAAACATGCAGTAATAATGAAGCAGCCATAACTGACATTCTTATGAAACTTGAAGCTGATGACGAGAGCAGAGTGAAGTTCTCTGACTTCACTGGCTTACATGGTGAGCGCATACAAGTAGGAAAATATAGTTTCCCACCAGCCCTACATCCGATTGTGAACAACATTATCAAAGTCTACGGTGATGTTTCAGCAACAAGTAAGATGAGCCCAAGTATTGCCGAGACCGTTTATATCGTGTTCTGTGCTTCTGTCAAAGAGATGAGCAATCTACGGCTGGAGCACGTCACCGAGGATCTCATATTGAAGTGGAGGGATGCAATCAAAGATGCTTTACGCATCAATTTCAAGGTGGATTTCGCCCTGGAACATTTGAAGAAAGTTGCTTGTGCATACATCGGTTTAATGGAACGTCAAAAGCTGGATAGTGCGGGTTTGAGGATATCCAAGTTAGAGGCTGAGTTGAGTACTGCGAAAGAGGAGCATGCAAAGATATGTGAGCAGTCCAAGGTGTTTATAGATGCTGCAGAAGAGTTCAACGATAAGCCTGTCAGCTCTGGTATGTTCAAAAGACCTGGCCAGATCAACGTTGAGCTAGAGCTAACAAATGAACCGGATTCGAGTACCCTAATACTTTGATTGGAGTAGCTATCAAGTCCAATCGAGTTTTTCTTGTTAATATAAATTTTGTTCATTTTTGTTTGAAACTAAAATTTGAGTTTAAATAATTGAATGAGAATTATGCTCATTTTAATAAGGTAAATTGACCTCAAACATTAAAAGTGAAAGTTGATAGAGCTAGACCGAGCTTGACCAAGCTTCTAAACTCTTCTACAGCATCCATAAACACCTTGGACCGTTCACATATCTTAGTATGCTCTTCTTTCCCAGGATTCAACTCAGACTCAATTGGATATCCTCAAAGCCATATTATCCAGCTTTCGACACTCCACTTCAATATCCGCAAGCAATTTTCTTCAAATGTTCTACGGTGAAATCCACCTTGAAATTGATGCCTACAGCATCCTTTGTTGCATCCCTCCACTTCAATATCCGACACTCAGTGAAGCATAGAACGTGATATAGATCGCTTCGAAAATACTTGGGTTCATCTTACTTGTTGCTGAAACACCTCCATAGAAATCAATGATGTCGTTTACATTGGATGTAGAGACGGAAACTACCGTCAACTACCACATCGGCCTTTTATAGTAGGTAGAAAATGTGTGAATAAAAACAGAGGAAGAAATTCATATGTTACGAAGAATCAGATTTTGGTTTTCTTACAGTTTTCCTTGCGATAACACCCAAGTTAGTCGTACGCTTTGTATCTTTTGGTTGTTTTGTGTTTTTCTTGTTCACATTGTAAAAGTCAACAATCCCGTGAGTAGAAGTCGCACGGAAAAGTGCAACCGCTTCTTTAGTTACAATAACCATAAATATAAATAAATGGGTAAATTTTATTATGCTTCTTTAGTATCTTATAGAGGTGGCAAGGGCCGGGCTAGGTTCGGGTCAGGTCAAGTAAAAATTTAGATTCGTTTGTTAGGTCTAGGTTTGGCATGAAAATGAGTCTAAAAATTTGTCCAAATTCAGCTCGGATAAAAATGTTAAAACTTGAACCCAATCCTGCCCACCCATATTAATTTTTTATATTATTTTATTTTTACATAAATTTTAAATATATATAATATATCAAAAATATTAAAAATATTAAAATAAATATTTCTGAACAAATTGAAAATAAATTTTAAAAAATATATATACTTAAATAATACTAAGATAGATGCAACTTAATAAAAAAATTCTTTAAAATAATAACAAAATTAATAATAAAACAAGTGTTATAAATATCCAAACAATAACAACAAAATAGTAGTAATATAATAGTGAAATGGTAACAAAATATGGAGAAAACAACAAAATATCATTAAAATAACAAAAAAAGATTTTTTTTGGCATTTAGTGAATTCGGGCCAGGCTCGGGCAAAAAATGTCTTTACCCAAGGCCGGGCCCATTTTTAAAATGGACCTTATTTTTTTTGTCCAAGTCCATTTTTTGAGCTTATATTTTTGCCCAAACCCTTTCATTTTTCAAGCGGGCCTTAGGGCTGGGTGACCCAACCCATGAGCAGGTCTAATATCTTAGGGCTTTTTTTTTATCAGTTTCAAAATAGCCACCCAACCGGTTTGTTTTCTTTTATCTATTTTTGTTACATATTTAACAGAAAGGTGAGATGACGGTTCAAATATTAATATAATAACAAATTTAGTGTACAATTTTTATATATTATGTCAATTTAGTCAGAAATTAAAATAATTAACTATTAACATTTACATATTATCTTAATTTGATCCTAATTCTAAAAAGTTAAAAAGAAATTATAAATATACATAAATATTTAAAATATATAATAAATTTAAAATATATAAATAATAAAGTCAAGATCAAGAAAAAAAACTTGGAGAAGAAGTATGAACAAAGTCGAATTCCAAGTTTTTATAGATTTCTTCATCAAGTTCTCTTTTGTAGATTTTAAAATAAAGAGCAAATCTTATAAAATATGATATTTGACTTTATTCATACTTTCTCTCAAGTTTGCTTTTTAGATCTTGATTTTATTTGATATATATTTTAAATTTATTATAATTTTGAAAATAGATATGTGTGATCAAATTGAAATAATTTATAATGTTGAGGGTTATTTTTAAAAGTTGTGATCAAATTGGCATAAAATGAAAAAATTTAAGGTTAATTTTATTATTATATTACCTTTTGAACTGTCATCTCACCCTTCTATCAAACACTTAAATAAAAATAAAAAAAATAAAAACTTGATTAGTTGGGTCACCCTCATATCACCCTTCTATCAATTTTGGAAAATTAGAGTAAATTAATTTTAGGAAAATGATTTCAATGATTTTCTAAAATATTGGTATTTTCAATATTTGGATTATTTAGCTGTTTGGTAAATATTGTTAGAATAGTGAAACAAATACAATAATAATAATGCATTTAATTAACATATTTTTATTAATTATTTTAATTAATTTGGACATAAATTTTAATTAATTTCACACTTAGTTAGTTATTTTCTTTGTCGATACAGTTATTATCTAATGTGTCAATAAATAAGTAGATATGTGATTTGCACAATAAATTTGACACAAGAATTCGAATTGACGTGCGAAACAAATATTTTAAAATTATTTTATTATTATCTCTTTTTATTTTAGGATTTTATATAATGTATAATTACCGGGCAGCACATGACAACCAACCCTTATACTTACTAGCAGGGTCGGAGTCAAAGAGGTTGGTTGATAAAGTTCCCATCCTCCTAAATTTAATATTATGATAAAATTATATTTTAACTCTTAAAAGAAACTTTTTAAAAATTATAAAAATATAAAATATCAAAATATTAAAATTTTATTTATACCATTATAAAAACATATAATTTAATTCCGATCTCCTTTAAAAAAATTTTGACTTTTATCTTATTATTAGTATTAAATATATAGTTATAGTAAGCAGGGGAGGCAGGAGCACAACAACCCTTCCTTTATATTCACTTGCGCTATTTTTATTTCATTTTATTTGAATACAATTTATCCCTTTCTTTTATTATCGTTCTTCAATTTTTTATTTAGTTTTTATTAAATCTATTCTTGTGTTGGGTCGAGTCGAGTCAGGATAAGATTTTAAATTCGACTAATAAGACTAACCCGACACAATCCAAAAAATAGATTTAGATTTTCTTTCTCAAACTTGGCCCAAAATAAAGTTATTAAGCTTAGGCCTCACCCATATTATTTTTAAAAATATTTTATTATATGAAACAAATTTTAAAATATATAATATATCAAATTTGAATTTTTTTTTTTTTGCACCGGGACATTTTCAACAAATATTAAACATCACTCTAATAAAAATAAAGGATAAGCATTTTTAAAAAAAAAAAAAAGAAGAAAAGAAATGAAGTAAAAAAAACATATTAATATAAGAGCACAAGACAAAGAAGCAAAATTGTGAGGTAAATTAGACCTTTCATTTCATCATATAAATGCAGCCTGGCATAGACAAAAATTCATACTTAGAAACCAGAACCAACTTGAAATCGCACATGCATGTAAGCATATTGGATATGAAGTTTGGTGTAATATCCTAATTTTGCTCCGCCCAACACAAATAAATAAACTTAAATAAATAAAAAAATTCAAAACAAAAATAAACAAAAATTCTATTAGCAGTCCAAGTTACAAGCCCAATAATAAAGTCAATTTACAAAACCCTAACCTAATACCCAATAATCCAAAGCCCACAACCTAAATTTTTTCAAAAAAAAAAAAACCCCCTAGATCCCTTGTGCGCTGCTACTCCTGGCCACGTCAGTGAATGCACTGCCCAAGACCTGACGCCTCCTTTGCCACCATTGCACCAAAATGGCAAAGGCGTGGCTCTCTCCCCACTGTAGACCTTGCACCATCTCCTGCAAAACAGAAAAAACAAAAGAGCAGAAACAAAAAAGAAAAAGAAAAAGGAAATATTATAATTAAAATGGCTATAAAGGCCAAACTATTGTAAGATTCAAACATAGAGTGAAATACAAAAAACTAAGATTTTGAAATAATAGAGAGTAAAAAAGAACAAAAGCTAGTCGTTTTTTTTATTTACTTTTTTTTCACGCATATATAAAAAATAATA
Organism: Gossypium raimondii; assembly: GCF_025698545.1. Classification (NCBI taxonomy): domain Eukaryota; kingdom Viridiplantae; phylum Streptophyta; class Magnoliopsida; order Malvales; family Malvaceae; genus Gossypium; species Gossypium raimondii. Next base: position 49,316,937 of record NC_068569.1, on the reverse strand, counting down.
AAATAAATAATGCGAAGGGTTTTTACCTTTGTCGCCACCGTCGATATCCCCTCTGTCTCAAAAGGACGTCGAATCCTTGGGGATTTGCTGAAAGGCTGCGTCGGAGGAAGACCAAAAATCGAAAGGTCCCTTTGGTATTTTCGAATCTTGACCAGATTTTTAGGGATTTCAACCCTAGATCTTGGTTCTCTTTGAGACGGAGATGAAAAAAGGTTTTTTTGACAACTTCGGCCACCGGAGGTGACGGTCACTGTCACCGTTGTCGATGACCAGTGGCCACAGCGGGGCGACGATAGCCTTATGGCCGGACCCAGGGACTTGTTTCTGTAACAACCCGTTTTTAGTTAAATCGGAACAGTGGTTTCGGGACCAAAAATTTGAATTCAGAAAAATTTGTTATTATTATATGGTCTACAGTATGATAGAAATACTGTATAAAAATTTCATTAAGAAATTTTACCATTTACATACCTAATTTAATGTAAATGACTAAATTGCATTAAGGGCAAAAGTTGAGTTCTAATCGCTAAAGGTATTAAATAGCTATAGAATTTGAAATTAGAGGTCCTTATATAGTAAATAGACCATTAAAGTGCTTAGTGGTTAAGCATGAGTAGTCATCACTGGAAATTGAATAAATTATTAAGGGTAATTTTAGAAATCATCAACTAAAGTTATAATAAATAAAATAAAACAATCTATTATTATCATCTACCACCAAAAAAAAGGAAGAAGAGAAAACCTAACCATAGAAGCTTGAGATATTAGGAAGCTTATTTTGCTCAATTAGGTATGTATTGTTGTCCCGTTTTTAATGATTTCTATGTTTCTGATATCGTAGTAGCTTAATTTAGCTAGCTCGGGGATTAATTTGCAAAATTGTTAAAGTATTATGATAGAAAATGAAAGGTTGTTGTTAGATAAATAACTTTTGTAAAGAGAATTTTGATGAAATTATCAATGAGGGATTAAATTGAAAAAGATGATAAATTTATGGTTAAATTGTGAAATTGTGAATTATGTGGGCTGTTATTAATATGTAAAAAAATTGACTAGGCTTGAGTAAGGATTAAATTGCATAAAAGTCAATTTTCGAGCCTAGGGACTAATTTGCAATGAATTAAAAGTATAGGGAAAAATAGTAATTTCCCAAAATATGTGTTGGACTAAATTGAATATGAATTATATTGAATTGAGTTAAACTCATTTGTATAGATCCGGTTAGACCTAGTACGGAGTTAGATCGAGGCAAAGGAAAAATATCAGATTAGTCACCTTCGTATCTACGTACATTTATCGAGGTAAGTTCGTATAATTAAATTGAGTATGTATATGTATTAATTGAATTATATGTATGTGAATTGTATACTTACCATGTATAAATACCGATCGCATATCCGATGATTATCGAGTCCCATTTGAACCTTATGAAATTCGTAAGATAGAAATGACATGTCATTAGGGTTACCGATTTGGTTGGGGTCCTGCATGTGTTGCGGACACACCACAGCTCTTATGAGCTTTGTGATACCCAGCTCGCATGAGCTTCCCGATACCCAGCTCGCACGAGCTTCCCGTTATTCAACTCCCATGAGCTTCCTGTTATTCAGCTCAGATGAGCTTCCCATTTACTGCTCTTATAAGCATACATGTACATGAATTGATAGATTACAGTTCAGTACACTTTGTGTGTACTACTCGTGTATCCAACGATATTTTAAATGGTTCAATGGGCACAGTTCTATTACGAGATTTTATGAGTTCGATATGAACTATTATTGGTATTAATATGAAAAACATGAAATGTGATTATTTCATGAATTCAACCATGTGTGTTGGATCTTATAAGTGATTTTCATGGCTAATATGTTGGTGATCATGTATTTAGGCTTTTGGCCAAATTGATTGAGATATGCTATGTTTACTTACCATATTTTATGGAAATATGGTAAGTTAAATTTTGTATTATATGAACTTACCAAGCTAAAATGCTTACTCTGTGTTATTTTTCATGTTTTATAGTAATTCAGCGTACGAGTTAGAAGCTGGTCGGAGCTATTTCACACTATCCATCGGTCCTTTTAGTATTTTCAGTAAATTAATTTTGGTTATAATGACATGTATAGGTTATTTTGACAAATGTTGGCATATAAATGTTTTATGGAAACTAGTTACTTGAATGACTTGTGTTTGGTATATTTTGATGCATATATATATATAAGTGACTTTATCATGTTTGATGTGTGAGTGATATGGTAGAATGAAAGAAAGTAAAATGTGGTTTGAATATGCATACATGAATTTGGTCATTTAGGTAAATTGAGATGCTTGTTGACATGTCTTTAAGTTGTCAATTGAGGTGCCTAAGGGCATATTAGTTGTATGTGGTAATATTTCATGTTTAAGAATTGATTTTGGATTATGTTGAATGCCTTGTTATGGCTTGTTGATATGCAAAGTGCTGTGTTTAGGTTGATGTCAATTTGGGTGAGAAATGTGGCTTGGAAAATGACCTATTTTCGTCCATATGGGTAGAGACACGGGCATGTGTCTCAACCGTTTGTCCCCTGTATCTTTTAATTGCGCAAGTTAGTATTCTCACACGGCCTAGCACACGGGCGTGTGGCTTGGCTGTGTGACCCAAGTCAGAGAGTTACACGAGTACAGACACGGGCTGGACACGGCCGTGTATCCCTATTTCGAATGCCTACATGGCCTGAGACATGGGCGTGTCTCTTGATTGTGTGAGTCATACGGCTGTGTGTCCCCTACAACTTTAAAAATTTTTAATGTTTTCGAAAAATTCTTTGAGTATCTGATCTAGTCTCGACTTGTTATTAACGTGTATTTTGGGCCCCAAGGGCTCGTATAAGGGACAATATGTATGATTTTGATTGATTTTTGACATGAATGTTATACGATATGAAATATCTATTTATTTGATTTGTAAACTCTGGTAATGCTCAGTAACCCTGTTCTGACGATGAATACATGTTAGGGGTGTTACATTTATAGAGAAAAAAAAACGAAAGAAGAGGTTTTTTTTTTAAACACAGGAGAAGTGATATTTTTTCAACAAATTTTGGCTTATGGGGGCCTTGGTGTGACTTCGTTTTGGATTGGCATTAGAAGCTCCAAAACAGCGTCGTTTTGAAGCCTGACTGCTGACCCGATCTAGATCCCTTAGGATCCGCATGTTTTCGTGACAAGGGTCTAATTGCTGACCTAGTCCTTCCGCTTTTTAAATGTTTTTCAACACAGTCCTATTTCTGGTCTTTTTTCTTTTTCTTTTTAAATTATACCACTCAATTTTGGATTTTTTTATTTTGGCCGTTTGGACCTTGGTCTCTCCAGAAAATGGTGTGTGTAATGAGGTTGGGAATAATTTCCCATTTGGTCCCTGTTCCTTTTCGCATTTTATATTTAGTCCTTTATTTTGCTTTATTTATTCATTTGTTTATTTGATATAATTCATCATTTAAATTTCATCTAAATTTCAATTTAATCAATCATTTATTTAACTTCACACTTTTAATTACTGTTTTAAAAAAATATTTTGGCACTTAAAATTTAAGTTGTTTGTATCTTTTTTATTTTTATTTATATATTTTTAGGTGGTTATTACATATTTTTATTTATTTATTTATTTTGGTATTATGATAATGATATGACTATTGCTATTAGTATTATGAATTAATATCTTATTTATTATTATGGTTGCATTATTATTATGGTATTTATTTATTTATTATTTATCCTTTTAATATAGATGTTTTACCCACATGATTATTTTATGTTATTTAGCTATCACTATATCATGTGTCATGTTAAATATATTTGTCCATTTTCATGCTATGCGCAAATAAATTAAATGCACATCACTTTAAATGTTATTTTCGTTTTTACTCGATGCATAAAAAAGGAAACTTAAAAAAAAAAAAATGAGGCAATGTTCTTTGTTTAGGGATTCAAGAAATAGTGCCCTAACTTACGGGGTACGACTTTCTCCTTGAACCAAGATAAATGAGCATTGTTTTTAAATTCAAGACATATAAGATTTAAGTAATGATCAAATGGTGATTATTCTTGTTTTCGAAGATTTGAAGCATCGTGTTCTAACTTACGGGGCATGATATTTTCTTCTCGATTAATTTGAAATAAGACCTTTTTTGTGAAAATTAATTTAGTTAATCGATATTTTAATTAAAAAAACATCATGCAAAAAGCGATCGCATTTTAAATTTTCTTTTAAATTTTAAATTTTCGATATCAAAACATCAAGTAACCAACTAGGTACCAATTTTGAGGGTTATGAGGGTGCTAATCCTTCCTCATACGTAATCGACTCCTGAAACCATATTCTTGGATTTTGTAGGCTAAAAATTATCATTTTAGTAAAATCTAATCTTTTATTAAGATGATTAAATTTTGAGGTGACCTGATTACACCTAATAAAAAGGATAGGTGGCGACTCCATTTTCGTTTTTAAAATAAAAATCGATTTAAAAAAGGTTTCAGGTAACGTTAAATTAGCCGCTGCAAACTGCTACTAAAACTACAAAAAAGAAAAAGAAAAATAAAAAGAACACTCATAATTTCTGAAAAACACTCAGCAAATCTTTAAATTAATTAGCAACTACCATTTAAACCATCTACCACTTAATCAAGCAGATCAACCACTAACCAAACAAACTGTAATTTATAAAGTCCAATCTAACAGCCAAAACTTTAAATCCGATTTTCTTTTATCATAATTTCTGACAAATCACTCAACAAATCCATAAATTAATTACCGTTACTCATCTGCTTAAATGTCAATCTAAAGCTACAATTAGTATCAAAGACGAAGAGAAAATCAAAGAAAATACAAAAAAAGAAGTATAGAATAAAAGAAAATATAACCTAAAAATAGTTGCTGATGAAATGAAGAAGCACTTGGACTTCAATCAGTCCAATAAAAGAGTGGAGCCAGCGAATGATGCGAAGGTTAAGAAAACTTGAAGGGTGCCTAGCGTATGATGAAAGTGAAAGTGAAAGTGAAGGTGAAAGTGAGAAATTAGGGATTTAGTTTTAGAAATTGTTTTTGTTTGAAAGAAGGAACATTGTTTGGAGTATTGGACAGAGGGAAAAACAAAGAGGAAGCCTTATTTTCAAACAAGTAACATGGTTTTCCAATTTCAAAGCCCAATCCAATAAATGCTTAATTTGCTAAAAATATGATTTATAAGTACGGTTGGGGTTAGATTGGGCCTGGGTTGAAAAAACCTTACTCGAAGCTTGACTCATTTAGAAAACAGGCCTCAATTTTTTATCCAATCCCATTTTTCAGGCTTATATTTTTGTCCAAATCCTCCCACATTTCAAGCGAGTCTGGTCGAGCAGCCCGACCCTTGAACAGGTTTGTTTTTTATCTAGGCTAATTTTTTATCTAGTCTTTGCAACTATGAGACTCGAAACCATATCTAAAATTTTTCATTCTTGTATTTATTATTTTTTTGGGTAAAGAAATAGACACTATAGTCTCATAAAATCATACTGGCATAAAATCAAAAAAGATTCGTTGATTGGGTGTTGTGTGGTGTCTAGTTGGCAGAACCAATATGGTTGATTGCTATATTCAGTTTACTAAGGAATACATTGACGTGTTCAATTGAGTGGTTGGTTGGACCCGTCAAAGAAAATAACAATCGGGTTTAAATGACTTGCGCGGTTGAGGCCATTTATCTGAGTTGGGCCCTTCTGGTTCGCGAGGCTATTGAAAAGTTAAATCATGGATATGTGTTTCATGGTTGTTCGTTTGGTAAGGGTTAATCATCGGACGTTCTCATATTTATTTTATACACGGAAGGTTTGGTGGCCTAAGGCGTCCTCGATCACTATAATTAACTTATCGATTGTAGGAGAAAATTCTTTGCCAAGAACTAGTTTAAAGTCAAAGCTTGAAGCTAGAGCGTCGTCACATCAGTTTATTTAATTTTAATTTTGTTTTAGTTTATTTTACTCCAATTTCAATTTGTTTCTATTACTTTTATTTTTAATCGGATTTAATCTTCCCTTTTATTTTAGTATAGGTTGACACACGTTGTGGGCACGACAATTGCTTGACTGCGTAACATGGTTAAACCAAAAGTCAAATTTCGATACCTCAACACTATGGGATCAACCCTGCCACTTATACTATTTAGGTGTAGGAATATTATTTTTGGTAGATTTGACATCCATCAAATTTTGGCATCGTTCCAAAGGATTGCTACTAACTAATTTTGTGTTTTCCTTTTTACGGGCCTAGACGTACAGATTGCTTAAGCACAATCTAGATGTAGAGCATAAGAGGTAAATGCATCTTCATGGAAAGTACACTTACAACATGTTTGGTTGGGGGGACTAGGAATGGTTTACATCCTAATTTGGTAGGCCTATCACCAAACTAATGTTTGGTTGACTGTAATGGCCTATTACGACTTGTGCTGAATAGGGCTCTATTCTGGGAAAAGGCTACATAGTCATTCCTTTCCCTTACTGTTAAATAGGTATTCAACTCGGTGGAATAGGAAGATTTTTTCCCATTTTCAATTTTTTTCCTCACCTTTACCCGGAGGATAAAAACCATGTAATTGGAACCATCATCGTTCTTCCTCGGTCTCATTGGTAACTTCCTTTCATTTCCAATTCTACTAAGGATATTGGTACTCTTTTTTAAATGCTTCCCTTTTTTTTTCCTTTGGTTGTAGAGGAAACCTACGTCAGTCAATTGAAGCTATCATCCTTCGCTCTTTTTTTCTTTTTCTTTTCCTAAGTTTATATTATCTTGAAGCTACCAGTTCCTCCTAAATTTGAAAAAAAGGGTAAGTTTTTTACTGATATGTTTTCTAAACCCAAAAATTAGGGCCTCGAATTGCATATTCAACTATGTTTCCTATGTTTAGTGCAGGCAGTGAAAGATCCTAATTCTTCAATTCTTTTGTTATACATTTAAAGATTTTTATACAGAATTTTATATTATGATTTGTAGCATGTAAACTATTGTAATATAACCCCTAGGCTTGAGAGTTAACTACATTGGATTGAGGGAGCACAAGTTTGCTTTCTTTGTATCTTAATTGTATTTTATTTGTTATTAGTCAATTTTCAAATAGGTACCTAGTTTCAGTTAACTTATGATTGTCGAAACCATTTTTTTATTTGAAAATAGAAATCGACTTTTAAGGATAAAAATGGGAGTCACCACTGATCTTTTATTGGGGTGTGATCGGATCACCTTGAAAATAATTTTAGGTCTACGAATTTTGAGAAAATAGGTTCGGGAGTCGGTTACGCACGAGGAAGGGTTAACACCCTCGCAACGCCCAAAAATTGGTACCAAATTGATTGCTTAATGTCTTAGTGTTGAAAATTTGAAAAGATTTTAAAATACGATCCTTTGAAAAGAAAACTTGAATAATCGAATTGGATGATAAGACATACCCATTTCAAAGAAATAAATTGTCACACTCAGTAAGTTAGAGTGCAACAGTCCAATCTTCGAAATTAAGTTTGTCTTTTTAAAATTTAAAATTCATGCATTTTGAGAAGGATATTTGGTTATTTGGGTCAAATGAGAAATCAGAATCCAGTAAGTTAGGGTTCAATTTCTCGAAATTCCTAAACACCGAATATTACCTTTATTTTAAAATCCTTAACTCGAGATAACAAAATGTCATATCCAATGAGTTAGGATTCAACATTTTGAAATCCCGAAAACTTTATTTAGAAATTTGTATGGTTTTATTGCAAAAGAAATACTTGGCTATCTAAATTCATCGAAAAAAATCGAAGCCCAGTAAGTTAGGGAACAATCCTCTCGAGAATCGCAAATACCGAGTATTTTGACAATTTATGAAATAAGATGATTTTAATGTTTTTAATGAAACACGGTTCCTTTTAAAAATGTAGTGTGATTAAGCGGCAGCATACCACACAAAATTTGAATATAAGATGTACATCAATGAGTAATGAACAATAAATAAATATAAACAAATAGAATAACAATAATTTCAATCATACATTATGCAAATATCAACGTCAACATTAACCTAGAAGAAAAATAAAATGTAACTTATAAAACAAAAAAAAATGAGAGAAAGGAAATTTGGAATTAATAAAGTATGTACACAAAATTATACATAAAAAATTTAAAAATAAGTAATTAATGTGAAGATTTGAAACAATTTAATAATAGAACTAAAATGAAAAAATGTTTAAATGAATTTTAAGAAAGAATTATAAAACGAAAATAAAATGAATAAATCTTAAAATTAATATACATATTTTAATCTAAATGAGTAAAAACTTAATGTAAACAATAATATACATATAATAATATGTGTAAAAATCAAATAAGTAAAACATAATAGAAAATTTAAAAGAAATAAAGTATTTATGTATAGAAAATAGGTAAAATTTATAATTTGAAATTAATAATATATTTTATATATACATATGTATATTAAAATTAAGTACTAAAAAAAATAAATTAAATACTAAATTAAAAAGAAAAAAAAACAAATTCAAGCTAAATTGATAACTGATTCAATACTGCAGGACTAAAACAGCAATTGAACATAAAGGCTCAGAGATTCGAAACCAATTAATGAAAACGATGCCGTTTGACTTTGGACCAAAATGTGACTAGAATAAAATATATGGTACATATTTAAAAATTAAAGAAAATTGGATTGCGGCAATACAAAACAAAGGGGACTGGTTGCACAAATAGTCCAATTTACCAAAAAGCGCGGATCTTGCCCTCGGGTTGGGTCACCACGTGGATCTGAGCCTTCAAATGACGCCGTTTCGAAGCCATCGTAGTGGCATCAAACGACGAAGTTTTAATCACCGTGCTTAAGGGCTAAGATAGCCCTAAAAACAAAAAACCTTTCACTAAAAACCTAAACTAAACACTCTCTGCACCGCTCTGTGAATTGTCCACTCAAGGATTCTCCGAACGTCGCCCAAACTCCGATGACGACGGAGAGAGCAAGGATTCGGCCACAAGGTCACTTCTCTGCTTTCTAATCTCTGTTTTAATATTCTTTTATTCAAAAATGAATCAAACAAACACAGAAAAGATAACCGAAAGAAAAGAGAAAAAAGAAAAAGAAAAAAAAAAGAAGTAAAGGAAAGATTTAAAATCACCTTTAGAACTCTCTTTCTCTGAATCTTTTGTTTTGATTTCTTAAATTGTGTATGCGTAAAAATTTACAGTATTCCAATGGCTCTTTTATAGTCAGATTTACAGAAAAAATAAAACAAAATAAATAAAATGAAATTCCCTCAAATTACATCTGTTATTCTGTTACTGCTGGCTTTCGTGTGTATTTGCAGGTATTCGGCCAAGCTGGAACAATAGACGGAGGCACACTCGTGTGAGGAAGATGCACGAGCCTGATGGTGATACACGCGCGAAGTCTGGGTCCAACCGTTGTGGCGCCGATGAAACCCTAGAAGCTTCTGGGGTACTCCCCTGGTTCGGGCTGAGTTTTGGGCCTGGGAGATTCGGGTTTAGAAAATTGGGTTTAGGGTCTATTAGTTATTTGGGCTGTTTTTATATTGGACTTTTAATTTTATTTTTCTGGTATTTACTGGGCCAGTAATGTAATTGGACCTTATTATTATTTTTTATTTGGCTTGGTTTTTTTTGAAATGTATGTGGGCTGGGCAAATTTGGGTTATTACAATGATCATCATAACAAACCTTGTATTTGACTTTTTGTTGAGGGATATCAACTCATTTGGGAGAAGTCTTTTGAGTGTTGTCTACCAGACAGCCGATGTTGCCCTCAACAACTAAAGGTATTGTCCCCATGTCAAGATTTTCACCCAGCCTTTGTAGAAAAATTATGGAGAACATGTGCATAGGGATTCAAACCACCAACCAATGCATATGTATCCTTTAATTGCAGAATCAAGATGTAATAGCCCATTTTTAGTAGTTTTAGAACTCCTTTTTTCGATAATCGATTCAGTAAATAATATTTATTAATATTTACGAGTCTATTATAGTGTTATATTGATTTTTGGTCTGGTAATTTTGATGAACGATTAGTAATTATGGTACAAGGACTAAATCGTAAAAAACATAAAAGTTGATAGCTATTGAATTTTATTAGTTAAAAGAATTAAATAGAAATTGTTCAAGGGTTTAAGTGGCAATTAGGCCATTTTTTTTATAGTTGTGGACAATTGATGTTTTGTTTTAAGTAATATATGTTAAAAATTATAATGAAATTATGTTATATGTTATAAGAAAAATAAAACAACAGTGATCATCCACTTTAGTTTCTTCCTTCTTCAGCCATGAGCACCAAAGAGAACTTCAGAAACCATTTTTTTTGCATCAATCTTGTTCGATCCTCTTGCATCATATGTTAACTAAGTCATTTTCTTATAATTTTTAAGTTTTGAGATCCCGGGGAGCTTGATTTAACTAACTCAAGTACTAATTCACAAAATTGTAAAGTTTTGAAATGTTTTCATTGATGATTATTAAGCTTTTGGTATTAATTGGTTGAATGTTAAGCTTAGATGTTAAATATGACTATTTTGTAATGAGAAAATTACTAGTTTTGAGTATAGGGACTAAAGTGTAAATATTTTGAAATTGACATGAAATTTATATAATTATTGATTCTAGAGGGTTATAGAATGATGAAATTGAAATCCGATTGAAAACGAAGCTTGAATATGAAAGTTATGGTTATTTTAGTTTTAGGGACTAAAATGAATAAAATGTAAAAAAATTAGTGAATTTGTGAAAATTAAAATTTAAGTGTCATATGTATAGAATAAGGTGTTGTAAGGTAATTGGAACTGATAAATTGAAATGAATTACAATATAGTTTAAGATTTGAATTGACCAGAAGTTAGTCGAGGAAAAAAGAAAATTGTAGATTAGGCCGGCACTTCGCTTACTATCGTTTTTTCCAGGTAAGTTTATATGGTATACTTATATTTAATTGTTATAGATAATTGAATTATAAATTGTGTATGTGTGTATGTAATTTGAGTTGCTTATATGTTGATGTATGATTGCACTCTAATGTCCCTGATTGCACTCTGGTGCCCTTGATTGCATTTTCGTGCCCCTGATTGCACTCTGGTGCCCTTGATTGCATTTTCATGCCTCTATATGCACTTTGGTGTCCCTTTTTGTATTACAATGATCGTCAAGAAATGAACAAAGTTTGAGAGATGAGTTCAAATGGGATAATATGAACATGTCCATGGTTGAATGTGGAATTGATTTTGGTGTGGTACTAAAGCATTAAATTATAATAGAGTTTCTTGTACACTGAATTAGCATATGGAAGGATTGTGTGAACTCATCTTGTGGAAATTGTACTACCATGGTTAGGTTTAATTGGCAACTTGGTTAAGTAATTACTTATAGGTTTTAAATGAGGCAAGCTAATCATTCTATGCTTATGAACTTGCTAAGTATTTTAAAATGCTTACTTTGTCTTGTTTTCCTATCTTTTAGTTGCCTTTTGCGGAACGCAACAATGTATAAACTTGGAGCTCACACAATCTAGTCTTTAATTTGTGGAGCATTACATAACCCAAATGGCATTACTCTCCATTGATAATGTCCATTAGGAGCACTAAAGGCTATTAAGGGTTTAGATTTATTAGTTAGCATGATTTGCCAAAAACTCTATTTACAATCAAACTTACTAAAGTATTTAGCTTATTTAGCCTGATTAATCAAAACAACCTTTCTTGGAATAAAATATCCATCAAAAATAATATTTTGATTTAACCTTTTATAATTAATTGCCATCCTAACTTTTCCTCTTTTATTTAGGCATGGTTTCTTACCATAAAAGCAGGACTAGAATGTGGACTATTAGTTTTTCTATTAATCCCTTTTCTAATAGTTCATTTATTTGAACTTCAAATTCATCCATATCTTGTTTAGTATAGATCATAGGTTTAACTTTGATAATTTTATTGGGATTTTCCAATTTAATATCATAGTGTCTAAGACTATTATTCCATAATTTTAATGGTTCTTCACTAAAATTATCTTCAAGAATTTTAAACAACCAATGATTTGTTTCTTGTTGTTTAATTTGTTCTTTTCTAGTTGGTGTAAAGTTTTTATCACACACAAACTTATGATTTTCTACAAGTGGTATTTCCATCAAGACTTTTCTCAGATAAAATAATTAAATTTCTATCTATAGAAAATGGTAGATGCTTGATATATAAAATTACTTCTTAATAATATATCTCTATGCATCGCAGAAAACATAATATTTTTGGAATCACAAATCTTACATTGTTCATGTAAATTGATATATTTCTAGCCTTATATTGAATTATGGTTTCGTTACCATCTATTCATATTCCATTTATAGGATTTTTCATTAATTCCCATTTTCTCTGTGAATGACATTTTTTGACAACTCTTGGTTGTAGCTCCTATATCTAATAAAGCATGTAAAGAATATTTTTATATTCTTTAAACTGAAATGTAATTTTAATATTTGTATAATATTTCCTTGATTGAAAATTTGAAAAGGTAATTACATCATCTTTTCCAACTTTTATTTGTTGAATAATTGTTTGTAGTTTTTTCATTCTAGTGTTTCTAGAATTTTCTAACACAAATATATAATCTTTATTATTATCAAAATTTGTTTCGATAGTATTTTACTAAGATTTGTTTCCTTTTATAACATATTTTTAAATCTTGTTTTTCAAGACTTTTGATCCTTTTTCTAGCCTCTTTTCTTTTGTTAGAAAAGTTTTTGACTATATGATCTTTCTTAACACCTAAAAAGCAGTTATAACTTAGTTTTTAAGTTTTCTAGAAGTTTTTCTTCTAAAAGACTTTTTGTTACCAGAAAACTTGTTATTTCTTAATTTCCTCTTAACAAATTTATAATGTTTTTTTTATGCCTATGATGTTCAAAGGCGTCCAGATAAAGACAAAAAAAGTTTTGCAATGTGGAAGCAACAATCAAATCCATGATGGGAAAAGACGGTGAAACGTGGAAGCAACCATGATCACACAAGAAACATGACAAATGCGACGTGGAAGCAACCACATCCATTCAAGAAGGGATCCTTATCAGAATCACTGTTCAAGATTCAAAATACAATTGTATAGAATTTTTGAAATTGGACTATAAATAAAGATAGGCTATCAATTGTAGAGGCATCTTGAAAATATCGTATAGTTTTCCCTTTTATATTTTCTCTTCTATAAACACTTTCCTTTTGTAAATTAAAAGAGTCTATAGCCTTCCGCACATAGCACGCACTCTACCACCCTTCCCCCTATTGGTATCAGAGGTGCCGGTGTAAATATTTCTTGGAGAAATAATATCGTAGTATTCATTGTAAGTCTTTATCTTTGATTTACAGTTCTGTTTGTTTCATGTTTATTTGACTCAAAACCCATATATCTATTATTCTGTCTTTCTATTGCCGTTGAGTCTAGGGAGGATGTTTAGGCCTTTGAGAGAAGACGTTTAAGACAATAGACGGTTTTAGGTACCAGGGACAAATAAAATGGAGCCGATAGAGTGTTTATATAAAGATAAAACTTGTAATCATACTATGATCTGTTGAAAGGAAAATCATGCTCATGTGTGCAATTTGAATTATGGTATCTTGGTTCATGAATGTGACTTGGATTTTTAATGGATATATGTCATATACCTATATGTATTTACTGGTTAGTAATGCTTGATGAAAGACACATTTGCTTAACTAGATTGGCATTGTTATGCTTGTACACTTGGTGAACGTATTTAGGCCTTATTGGATATATGAGATTACTTGAATATGCGAACCTCATTGCATATTCAATGCCAGCTGTCATTGTATTGAATGTGTGAATTGTCAATGTATTACATATGTGAACTATCACTGTATTTTTCTGCGTGAACTGCATTTGTAGTAACGCGTGAGTTAATTATCCACGCAAAGTAAGAGTAACCAATCCATAATATAGTTATAAGCGAACTCTATATAAATAGTTATGAGGTGAACTGTGACAATGTGTGAGTTTTGTTTATATGCGAACTGAGTTATATGTGAACTGTGTGTAAATGCGAACTGAGTTATATGCAAATTGTGTTTATATGTGAATTGTGTTTATATGCAAACTATGTTTATATGTAAGTTGTGTTTATATGAGAACTAAGTTATATGCGAACTGTGTTTATATGTGAGTTGTGTTTATATGTGAACTGAGTTATATGCAAATAGTGTTTATATGCAAATTGTGTTTATATGTGATCTGTGTCAATGTGTGGACTTTGTAAATGTGAGATCTGTAATTCTAACTTAATATGTGAACTGGTTCATTAAAATTATGTGTGAACTGACTTTGTATGGCTTGTATGTACATGCTCTTTGTAAAGTAATTACGTGCGAGCTCTTTGTAAAGTGACTAAGTGCGAGCTAGTCTATAAAGTAGTAAAATGTGTGTTATGTAATCTATGAGTTGTATTGACATGCGAACTATGTTAATACATGAGCTGCGTCAACTTGTGAGCCGTAGCAAAAGTACAAGCTATACTCAACTTGTGTGCCGTAGCAAAAGTACAAGCTATACTGTGGTAGTAGTTATAGCTCAGGTCCGGTGACTGGACCAGGCGAGGGGTGTTAAACAAGAGATAATCTCAACACGAGAATAATACCATCTTTTGAGAGTTCCGTCAACACAATAAATGAAATTTAAATGCATACTTTTTTTAATGAAAGTAAATATCATATTAATTAAAGAAAAGCAACTAAAAATCCAATAATAAAATCCTTAGCAAAAGATTGAAACACAATTATATTGTAAATGAAGTAAGAAACTAAGAAAATCCAATCTAATAAAGAAAAAACTTGATGCCCCAAAGCTACCATAAAACTAAATCATGGTAAGGCTCACGCTTTCGTTTTATTGGTTTCCATGCATCTTTATTTTGCAAAAGAAGTTTGAATTCGAATAGAGCCTAGTACATGGGAGCAAAAGAAAGAAAATTAGTATATTAATTTCCACGATTTTTAAAACAAAATTCATGGAAACGAATATTGACATATTAGATATCTATGATTATAATGCTAAAATAGATTAAAATTATTAAATTAATGGTAAAATTAAGAGTGAATTAATAACCGCAAGCGTACTCATTACTCACCATATTTGTTAAACATGTTTGATGTTGTTTAGCAACCTTTGTTTGATTTTCTTTAGCTCAACCACAACATCTTTCATGTCCTTTCTTTCTTCCGTAACTCAATTGAACAATTCAGAGCCAACTCCATGATGGTGAAATACAATTTGCTTTAACAACAAAGTACTCATCCTCTTCTCTTAATAAATCAAGATCGCAATTTCTATTGCTCCTTTCGGCAATGAACATTCCATCCAATGCCTTATAGTCACTTCTTCAGCAAAAAGATTATCAGTTGGCTTTTTCTTTGTGAAAGTTTCTATAAGGATGATCCCATAACTATATACATCACATTTTATAGAAACAATTCCAGTTGATCCAAATTCTGCATTTCAAGTATAATTAGAGCATCATTAATCCTTAATTATTTCTAAAATGCTTATTCAAATATATATCCACAGACGCATGAAGCAAAAATATAAAATGCAAATCAAGAAAATAATCATACAAAAATAAAAAAATTCACCTGGTGCCATATACCCGATAGTTGCAAGAGTCATGGTTTGCTTCATTACATCACCTTCTCCCAACAATTTGGCAATGCCAAAATCTCCTACATGTGCAACCATGTCTTCATCCAGTAGAATATTGCTTGGTTTTAAGTCACAATGAATTATAGGTGTTGGATGTTCGTTGTGAAGATGTTCTACTGCTGCCGCAACATCTATCATTATGTTGACCCTTTGTATGATATCAAGGAAACAGTTATTAGAATGTAACCATTTCTCAAGATTTCCATTAGACATGTAATCAAACACCAAGGCTTTGAAGTCAACACTTGAGCAGCAATTAATGACCTTGACAATATTACGATGAACTATATTACGCATAGCATCACATTCAATGTCAAAACTCTGAAATGCTCCCTCTATTTGCAAATTGAAAACTTTTATTGCAACTTCCATTCCATCTGAAAGCCTCCCTTTATATACATATCCAAAACTCCCAAAACCAAGCATATTACATTCCTCAAACCCATTAGTTGCTTGTGAAAGTTCATAATATGAAATTCTTCTCAGTGTTTTCAAAGATAACAAATCATCCCTAATTGGTAGAGTTGTACCCCTACTTTGGCATCTTCTGTAAATAATAGTTAAGACTATTAGTACTATGACAATACCAATTGTTGGTAAACCATACCTAAAAGCATGCAATAAAGTCATTTTGGAATTTTTGTGGATGTCGTTTTTGCAAGGTGGGACTAGCAATCTAGGTGGACCACAAAGTGCATAATTCTTCATGAATGATGTGCTAGAAAAGTTTGAAAAACATCCTTCGATGGGAATTTCCCCTTCAAGTCTATTGAAAGACACATTAAAATACTTTAGATATAAAAGCTTTTCCAAAGACTTGGGAATGACACCAGAGAGATTGTTATTGCATATATCCAAGAATTCCAAACTAATCAAACCACCAAACGATTCAGGGATATGACCATGTGTTGGAACAAGGGTAGCAGCAAAAAGAAACAGAACAAGACAGAAAACAAAGGAGGAAGAAACAAAAACAATTTACTTGCTCACAAACGTGCAGCAAGGGAGCTAAGGCTGATAGCTCATTCAGCTCATTCATTCAACTAGAAAAACAACATATATATAGTCAAATACATCACCAAATACTACCTACTACCACTAGTTTTACTTTGAAACAAGTAAAACTTAACTTATACAAGTCGATTATGTCAATCAGCACCTAAAAACATCAAAACAATACCAACTTAGTTCATTTTCAACTAAGTAGCTTAACAAAGAAACTAAAGAGAAAACCTTGTCACATTAAAGAAGTATCGTCGTCTGAGATGTCATTAAGCTGCATGCACTTCAAACAGCAGCATGGTTGGCCAATTTCAACACTCCTCCTTGGACTCCATGTTGCAAATACCAGTCATTCATCAAGTTTTTGAACTTGGCAGCCCTTAGATGCTTTGTTTCAAGCTGACCAATTCATTTTCTTCTTGCACAAACAGTTCGTGAGTATAGTTGCTTGCCTTCTTTCTGCCATTTTGGCTTGCAAATTGACAGGCTCACACTTTGCTTACTGCCTTCATCAGGCTTGCAACCATACAACACGCATTGAGCTTCCACATGTTGCTGAGCTCACACCTTTGACAGACTCACATCTTTGCATATTGTCTTCAACAGTGTCTTCATCAGCTCAAGACTTTGCTAAGCTTGCGCTTTGACATCTTGCTAAGCTTGCACATTTGGAAAGCTCACACCTTTCCTTGAAACTCCTCCTTCAGCTTATTCAAGCTTGTTTGGGGGTCTCATAAGTTTGAGCCGATGCTGTCTTCTCTACTAGCATAATGACTTGCTTGTGCTTTGACAGCTTCTTTCTTTTTAACAAGCAACGGAAGAAAAATCAATGGCCCTTTAAGACTTAGGCTCTTGATACCATTTGTTGGAACAATGGCAGCAGCAAAAAGAAACAGAACAAGACAGAAAACAAAGGAGGAAGAAACAAAAACAATTTACTTGCTCACAAACGTGCAGTAAGGGAGCTAAGGCTGATAGCTCATTCAGCTCATTCATTCAACTAGAAAAACAACATATATATAGTCAAATACATCACCAAATACTACCTACTACCACTAGTTTTACTTTGAAACAAGTAAAACTTAACTTACACAAGTGATTATGTCAATCAGCACCTAAAACATCAAAACAATACCAACTTAGTTCATTTTCAACTAAGTAGCTTAACAAAGAAACTAAAGAGAAAACCTTGTCATTAAAGAAGTATACGTCTTCAAAGATGTCATTAAGCTGCATGCACTTCAAACAGAAGCATGGTTGGCCAATTTCAACACCATGTAGTATATTATTTGATAAATCCAATGAAACCAAAGTTTTAAGACCCCCAAATGTAGATAAGATATCGCCCGTGAGAATATTCCTTGATAAATTTAGTTTCAGCAGACTTCTTAAATCACCGACATCAAGAGCATGTGAATTGTCAAGGTAATTTGATGATAAATCTACTTCTAATATATCGTTAAGATTCCACAGAGTCGAGGGTATTGCAGAACTCAATTTGTTGGATTCTAAGTAAAGATATCTCAAAGAAGTAATATTACCAAAACAAGAGGGTATGGATCCATACAACTTATTCAACCCTAAAAACAAGTTGTATCGTCTTTCCAAATCACAAAGGCTTTCTGAGATAGGCCCTTCTAATTTATTAGAGAAAAGACCCAGACCTTGGAGATTTCGCAGTCCTCCTATTGATGTTGGAATAAATCCACTTAACTTATTATAGCCAAGTTCTAAAACCAACATGTTGCTTAAGTTACCTATTTGCATTGGGATATTACCTTCAAGCTCACAATGGTCAGCATAAAAACGTTGCAAGGATGTCGAAAGGTTCCCAATATAAGTAGGAAGAACGCCACTCAGTGGATTTCCTGAAACAACTATTTTTCTCAAATGCCTGCAATTTGTCAAAGAAGAAAGAAAGGTCCACTCATGATCAGCAGATCCTGTGATCAAATTATTGTTCATGATTTGGAGCCGTTCAAGGTGTCTTAAGTTGCCAAGCGTTTTAGGGATTGGGCCAGAGAATAAGTTATCTACCAAGTCCAGAAACTTAAGCATGGAAACATTGGAGATTGAGTTGGGAATGTTTCCGCTAAGTTTATTTCCCCTCAATATAAGATACTCAAGCTTTAGAGCATTGGTCATAGATGGTAAATTACCTGTAAAATTACATCTTTTAGTATACATATTCATTGAATACCAAATTCACAAAATATATAATACACTAAAATACATCTTTAAAATAAAAACTGTAAAACTTTATATCAAATAAAAATAAAATTCTGGCATGGAAAATGTGATCAAATCAATTTGAACAATGGCATATAATAAGAATTTTGAGTAGTAATTAGTCCATTGTGATTTGTATAAAAAAAAAACCATTCCATGCTTGTAAGTTACTTGTAAAATTGCATGTTATAATATATAAAATCTGTACTCCAAACTAAAATGAACTCCTCACTATTCTTAGCCCAAGTCTTGCATTGAAATCATCATTATCAAATTTACAAAATATATAAAACATTGCAAAACTTTAAATCAAATAAAAATAAAACTTTGGCATGAGAATGTGGCATCTAATCAATCTTAAAGATGACACAGAATAAGAAATTATGAATAATAATTAATTATGATTTGGAAAGCAAAATTTTAAATCATTCTGTATGAGTATTCGGTTTAATGGTAAACTTGCATCAATACAAGTCTAAGAAATCAAAATAATATAACATCAATAAAATTATTTCAAATACAGTTAGATGTTGGTTTAGCCCTTAAAGTTGTATTTAATTATTATTTTGGTACCTAAAAAATTATTTGTACCAATTTGATATTTAAAGTTGGAAGCATTAATAAAATGGTACAAAAATATTATTATGAAAAATTAAAAAATTAAAAATTCAGATTTTTTAAAAAAATGTAGAAAATGTTTTTAAAAATTATAAAATAGGAAAGTAAAACATACATAAACAGTAAAATAGACATAGAGAATACCAAAAATTTATATATATATATATATATATATAAAAGAAAATAGGACAAAAAAAAAAGAAAAACTTAAAAGGAATCAACAAACCATGGAGAAGGTGAGCTGTGGAATTGATAAGATCAATTAGAAAATGGTTTCGAGCTTTCTGCTTAGTTAAATCAAGTAAATTAAAATGCCCAAAAAGAGAAAGGAAAACCCCAAATGTGGAAATACGATATAAAGATTAAGAGTGAAATTTAAAATCCAAGCTATATATTCTATAAGCTCCAATTAAAAATTTTGGCCTAAAATATTTGTGTTAATGTAACATTTTGAAAAATAAAATAAACTTAATATCAATGTCATCAAAAATTTTATAATGGATTTGAATTTAATAAATAATTTTAATAGTGTTGACAATTCATTAAAATTCACATTATCATTTTTAAGAATAAATCATTAAATTAATAAATTACATGTTAAGGGTTACGATGTTTGTTTCAAATACAATATAACCAAAAGAAATTATAATGGATCTGAATTCGTAAAAAGATTTAACGGTGTTAATAATTCTTTAAAATTCATATATTCATTTTGTCCTAAATAAAATATTTTAATGAAATTAAACCTTTTTATAAAAAAATATTTTAAATTAAAGAAACCAGGGAATTTTAATACCTTCCAGGTTATTTAACGCCAAATATAATTCTTCAAGTTGTGTCAAATTCCCGATACTTCTTGGAATGATCCCCGTAAATTTATTAATGGACAGTGACAAAATTCTGAGGTTGTTGCATTTGCCTATACTTGATGGAATGTTACCAGATAATTCATTCGAAATCAAGTCAAGCCCTTCAAGCTTGGGAAGGTGTTGACACACATCATTAGGCAAACTATCTGATAGGTTATTTTCGGAGAGACCAATAGCTTTCAGAGAAGAAATGTTGAAGATGGGAGATGGAATCGGACCTGTAAGACCTTTAATTGCTTGAATACTAAGCATTTCCAAACTAAGAAGATTACCAATTTCCTTCGGAATTTGACCTGCAAATTAACATAGTTGAAAAATCAAGGTGTTAAAGCTAACTATTTCGTAAGTGTAAGTCAAAGAGGCTTTTTTTTTTTCGTTATGAAATAATATGGATATGTTAGATTCTAATCATATTTAAGTATATTAGTTCAGCTAATTAAGTATTTTTCCTTGAAAGAAAATGTTCTTTTTTTTGTATTTATATTACAAATAAATTTTTTACAATTTAAAAACTAAAGAGGTAAAATGTGTTTAATTTAAAGACATCAAGAAAAATGCATACCTTCTAGGTTATTAAACCCTAAATATAATTCTTCAAGTCTTGACAGATTTCCAATACTTCTCGGAATGATTCCCACAAATTGATTATAGGACAATGACAAATTTTTAAGATTGTTGCATTTGTCTATACTTGATGGAATGTTACCAGAAAATTCATTCCAACTCAAGTAAAGCCCTTTAAGCTTGGGAAGATGTTGACACATATCATTAGGCAAACTACTTGATAAGCTATTACCGGAGAGAGTAATAATCTTCAGAGAAGAAATATTGAAGATGGAAGATGGAACCTGGCCAGATAATTGATTAAATATCAAGTTAAAGATCTCTAGATTGGACATGTTGACAAGTGTTTGAGGGATTGTGCCTGTAAAAGTATTATTTGTCATTTGCAACCTTTGAACTTTGTGTAAGTTCCCAAGCCATGATGGAATTTCCCCATTAAGACTGTTAAAGCTTAATTGTAAGATCTTCAAACGATGCAATTGACCCAATTCTTTAGGTAGCAGGCCATAGAAACTGTTGTGATTCAAGTCGAGAGAGAGTAGAAATGAAAGATTTCCAAGGTATGGAGGGATAGTAACCCTAAGATTCATGCTTGAAAGATTCAAAGCTATAACTCTTTTATGGATGATGCCACACGAAACACCAATCCACCTGCAAACAGAGGTAGAGGCCGTCCAATTGTTTGCCAAGACATTTTGAGGATCGGCAATGCGATCCTTAAACTTCAGAAGCGCAAACTGATCGGAGTTGAGATTCCTGGCTGTCATAGCCAAGCAAAGTACGGAACATGGTATGAATAAAGCTAAAAGAAGATGAAAGCAAGCGTTGTAGTTCATGATTGGAAGACGAATTAAGGCAAGAAAATAAAAAAAGTAGGAAAAGGGAAGTTGAAATGATAAAATAGCCCAGAGAGCATGCTTTAATATGTTTCAACCCTCGCACACTTCTCCCACATTAAATTCACTCGGCCGGGTGGAGCGGGGGGGGGGGGGGTTACAACACTAATCCAGATTTTACTTTTTCATTGGTATCAAGTCTTCTTCACATACAAAGAAAATATAATTTCTCCTAAATTTTCTTCACATTACTCCACATAATCCGTAAAAAAACACCTTAATAAAATATAATTTTTAAATACTATATATTCTTTTATTTTTTCACAATAATATATTGGTTAAAATATGCTATTCCCCTGTACTTTTTATAATTTGAGATTTAGTCCATGTACTTTAAAAGTTAAAAATCCAATCCTCCTAATTTCTCAATTTAAAATTTTAGTCCAATCATTATCATTGTTGGTAATCCCGTGAAAATTTGTTAACTTAACATGTTTATTTTCTATCATATGCAACGTCATATGAAGATAGCCTAATCAACATATATACCAATATAATAGATTTTGACCAAAAATACTAATAGTGTTAATGGTAGGACCGAATTATTTAAATAAGGAAAGTAAGAGGAGTTATTTTTAAGTACAATGACTAAATTTTAAAGGTTGTCCAAGTACAAGCATTAACAACATATTTTGACCAAAATTTTTTAAAACTTTTCAAATAGAATAATGTTAAAATATGCTATTAGTGCTTATACTTTCATAAAATTTGAGATTAAGTCATTGTACTTAAAAGTTAAAATTAAGTCCTACTATCTTTATTTAAAAATCTTAGTCCTATCATTAACATTGTAACTATTATTTTGTCAAAATTTGTCAACTTGACATATTAATTAGGTTTCCTTATATGACGTGATATATGATTGACAAGTAATAAACATGTTACGTTAACAAATTTTGACAAAAATTACCAATGATGATAATGATTTACTAAAATTGTAAGGGATTGAATTTATAACTTTTAAAGTATATTGACTAAATCTTAAATTTTATAGAAATACAGGACTAACAACATATTTTAGACACATAATAATATATATAATTTTCAATTAAAACTACATTGGACTTAATTGGCTAAGGGTTAATATATTAATGGGTATATGAGTTTCACAAATTTTTTTATAATGCTGTATTGTTGGTTTTTGTTCAATGTGATAAATGTATTTGGCAAAAGTTATATATTTTGGTTTCTTAAAGGTAACAATGTTAGCTTATTAGTGTTTGATTTAAATTTTAGAGTTGATTTAATGAACATTAATTGCTAAAATTATTAGTTAATTATGAGTTTTCGTCAAATCAAATTAAAACCTACTCATATATATATATATATAAAACAAGTTACGTCATATACTAAATTTACAAGAAGTGACTCTCTCAATTTTTTTATATTTTTAGTTTTTAATTATCCATTAAATTTGTTTTTTCTAATAAAATTAAATTATAGAATACCATTAAAATTCTATATAAAAATTAAATATTTATTTATTTTATTTTTATTTCAAAACCTAACAATTCTACGTTCTTTTTCCTAATTTTCTCTACACGTTCTTCCCTTCTTTTCCACCTTGTTCTTTGTAACTTTCTTTGCTTCTTCCATTTTATAGTTACTTGTTGTCTATCAAGGGAGTCTTATCATCGTGTGTTCATTTAATCAGAAGAGAAGAAGGTAGGTTTTGTTTTTGGGGGTTATTGATAGAATTTTTGTTGTTTTCTATTTGTTATTGAATTGAAGGTTTCATTAATTGGTTTGTTAAACTAAGGTTTTTGAACGGTTTGGTGGAGCGAATCGAATGGTTCTTGGTGCTGGGAATCGTGATTAAGGTGTTTGTTTAGAAACTCTTCAATTTTGTTATAGAATTTTTGATTTGATTCCGTGAAATTAGACATATTTTGTATGTTTTGAAATTGACCAATCGAAGTATCGATTGTTATGGAATTGTTTGAAATTCTGTGTGTTTTTGGTGTATTTCTAAGTTATCGTGGGTTCGGGAACATTTTGACAACAAAGGCACATTTTACAGCCTAATTCAATGTGGTTTCGTGACCACATGAGTGGCCATACGAGCATGTGCTGTACACGAGCAGTCCACAGAGCTGTGTGAATTTGGGAATTAGGGCTTTCGGGCCAATTTTTGTGCCACACGGCCGTGTGGCTAATATTTGGGAATTTTAGTCATTATTCACACGGGTGTGGGTTTTGGACACATGGTCGTGTCCCTCAGCCACACAGGCGTGTGAGATTTTCACATGGCTGTGTCTACGATGCACTCTATTTTATCAAATTCAGACAGAGAGTTACACAAGCTGTTTACACGGGCGTGTACCTCCTTCACATGGGGCGTGTAGACCTCCACACAGCTTAGGAACTTCCACATGGTTGGGGCACACGGTCATGTGGCCTTGTTTTGTAGATTTTTGTTCTGTGTCAGATTTTGACTCGTTTTGTGCCTCTGTGTATTCTAACCCCGGTTAAGACTTAGTAAGAATGTTTAGGACTCTGATTAGTTCAAATTTGTGCATTTGTTCGTAACTAATGTGTTAATTTATTAGTTTGATTAAATGTTATGTGATGTTATTAGTAAATAGTTACAAACCTAATTGATTCTGAATCTGATTGATTGAACTTGTGTGTTTTGTTTTCTGTATGAATGTTTGTATGTTGTGTGCATTTTGCAATCGCATAAAAATTTTACAATTGAATGACTGAATATGATGTGCATTCATACATATGCATAAAATTGGGGTTTTGGTTATGAAGAGAAGGGAGCCTGTTTCGGTAGTTCAACTGTAATATTTCTGAACAGCGGTTTACCGCGTGATTCTATATATATGTCAGGTCAGCTGCATATTATGATTTCGAGTGGCTTAGTTTCCACATTGTAGTGTGTAGGGTGGATGAACCTTTTATAGTTCTTGTAATAGGCCCAATCTACCCGGGCCCAACAAAATAAGTTACAAACCCAAAATAAACATTACAAGCCCAAAAATTAAAAAAAAACTAACGGCCCAAGTGGCTCAAAACCTAACCCCTTTAGCTGCCGCTCCTCCCACGCGCGCCAACCTCCTCACGCGTGCTGCCATGTCAGCACCTCCATACCCTCCACGCTCTCTCTGCCACCATAGCATGCGTCCTTGCCCCATACCTGCAAACCAAGCAAAAGAGAGCACAACAGTAAAGAGAAAAACATTGTATTTTTCGGCTATAAAAGCCATGGACAAATCAATGTAAATTTTTTACGACAAAAATCAATACAAAAAAGGCAATCAGAAACAAAAAAGGTGGTTCTTTTGTTTTTTGTTTTTATTTCTTTTCTACTTATATTTTTACTAGTTTTTAAGAAAAATAAAAAAGAAAGGAGTCGAATCTTACCCTTTTCTCGCATTTGCGCCGTCGTGGGGGGCCGAGGTTCGTCGTTTCCGATGAAAAACGACGTTTTTTGAGTCGAGGAAGTCGAAAAGTTAAAAAATGGCCTTCTTTCAATTTTTCAGCCACCGTGGATGGCGACCGTCGCCGGCGATCGGAGAGGGGATTTGAGAGAGAGGAGGAGAGTGATATGAGTTTTTTTTTTCAAAGAATGGGGTGAAATGAAAAATTTTAAAAAAAAATTGGTTTTTATAGAGGATTGAAACGGCGTTGTTTTGGGCCTTAACCCTAGTGGCCAAAACGACGTCGTTTCACCCCTTTAACCTGGGCGTGGACCGGACCCGCAAGAGGATCCGCGTGTTTTTGTGGAAGGGTCTATTTGTGCGTTAGACCCTTTCGCATTTTTCAATTGTCTTAATCCAATCCTTTTTTATTTTCTAATTTGTACTTCAAATTTTATTTCATTTTCGATTTGGTCCTAGCAAAACGGAGCATTTTAGAGGGCGGGGATATTTCCCCAGTTAGTCCCTCTGAGTTATTCGCGCCTTTCAAATGGGTCTTATACCTTATTTTCATTCTCGATTTTTACCCAAATTTCTGATTAAACTTCAATTTAGTCCTTCTGCGTCTATTTTATTATAGTTTTAGCCCCTCTTATATTCATAAACTTATTTTATTAGGATTTGGACTCTTAATGTTATTTCAATGTCAATTTAATCCCCTTTTATCTCTGTCTAGGTTTTATTTTCTTTTTTTGTTGTGTTTTATTTATTTTATTTATTTGCTTACCATTTCTTTTTTTATTTTTATTTTCGTATTTAATGATGCTTTTATTTTATTTATTTTATTCTTGACTTTCATTGTTATTATTGTTGTTGTTGTTGTTGTTGTTGTTGTCGTCGTTGTTATTTTTATGTTATTTTTATTATTTCATTTATTTACATATTTTATTCCAAATTGTGTCTTTAAATTTCGTTTATATTTTAATTAGGTTCTTTACTTTCAATATTTTTATAAACTATTTTCCTTACATTATTTATGTATTTATTTTATTTGTTTTTTAAGTTGGTATTGTCCTTTTATGTGCATACTTTGGCATTATTACCATTGTTATTATTTATTTTATTTATCTTTTGATTATTCTTATTAATGTTAAAGTAGTGTATATTATATGATTCTCGTAAATTGTCTTTATTATATTCATTATTGTTATTTATTAATGCAACATTTCATTCATGTATTATTTTAAAGATTACACATTTTACCCAAATTTGTAAAAATATAAAAATTAGAAAATAAGCAATATTTTGTATTTTGGAATTTGAAAAGTCGTTCCCTAACTTACGGGTTTCGATTTTTTGATAAATCCAAATATACGAACCATTTTTCAAAAACACATTTTTAAAATTATCTCGAATTAAAAGATCGTTTTCCAACTTATGGAATATGATTTCTTTTCTAAAACTGAGATAATAAAAAAATTCTAAAAATAAATAAAATTTTCGGTGTTTATTCTCGTTTCGAGATTTAAGGTTATATCCTAACTCACGGGGTATAATTCTTTTTCTCGGTTGAAGTGAAATATGCCCTTTTTTAAATTCTTTTAGGTAATTTTAATAAAAGGATCGTATTTTAAGTCTCTTCAAAATTTTTAACTTTCGACATTAAGACACTAATTAATCAATTAGGTATCAATTTTTGGCATGACAAGGGTGCTAATCCTTCGTCGCGCGTAACTAACTCCCGAATCCATTTTTCTCAAATTTCGTAGACCAAAATCATTGTTTTAGTAAAATCGAAACGTTTTGTTAAAACGGTTGAATTGGAAGGTGATCCGATCACACCTCAAAAAAAATATCGGTGGCAACTCTAGTTTTTTTTCGTTTTTATTTTCAAAATAAAAGTCGACCCCTTTTTATTAAAAAAAAAGGCTTCGACAGTTCTATGTGGTGTGCAGGGTGGACGGGCATTCTTTTTAATATTATTTGCAAATGTTTGTACTAATTTGATTATTACATGTGTTTGAGACATTGCTTATGTAGTTTCGTACTGTATATTGACTTATCGATGTAAGATTTTCGTAAGTGACCATCATATAGTGCTTGTTTGAAATATTTATGGTGTTATCCCCTCTTTTACCGACTGTTGTGTTTTGGACTCACACTGAGCTCGCGTAGCTCACCCCCTTAGTTTTCTCCCTTTTAGGTACTCTCGTGTTCTGTAGCTAGACTCGACATATTAGAAGACTCAGACGGAAGAGGTGAGATTTGATTTAATAAAGTGTTTCGATTCAATTTTAGTTTTTCTAACTTCTTGGGACTATAAGTGTTAATAGGGACTGTGGTATAAGTTTTACTTCTGGATTTTCGTAAATTTTTATTTTGGGACTGAACTTTTGAAACTGCGGAATTATACTTTCTAATGTTTTTAACATAATTTAAAATTTTTGTTTGAATCCTGAATGGTTAAACGACTTAGGTTGATTTTAGCAAAAATGAGTTATAAATGAGATGTTAACAATTCATTTTGTAAAATTATTTTAGATCACTTCGGTGTTCAAAGTAACCTCTGAGATTCGATTCATACTTCTAGGCCGAGTTTTGGGGTGTTACATTATTTTTCAAGAGGAGATTGGTGATCTATTTGAAGAGAGATTGATTTTGAAAACTTTGACTCCTTTTGCTTTGAGAGTTGGTTTGAAGAGAAAAGAGCTTGAAGGTGCTTTTGTAGAATTAGGACAAATTTTAAAATAAGGACTAAATTGGAAAAAAAGTTTTTGGGTTGGGCTAATTTGAAAATTTGACACTTTTGTGGGATAAAAATAGAAAAATATTTTGGTTGAATACACACAAGGAGTTACGGACTTGAGACTATAGGTAGACTAAGGCCTTACCACTGAACCAACAAGTTCATTCTTATTATGTTTTAACACAAATAAATTTTAAGTCATACTAAGGGCTTGTTTAGCATTGCTGTGAAGAAGCACTTTTAGCTTAAAAAACACTTTTGAGAGAAAAGTTGTTCTAAGCTAGTAACTTTTGGCTAAGATTTTGGCTTTTCAAAAGTACTTTTGGCGAAATGAAGAAGCTAAAATTTTTAGCTTTTCTTACCCAAAAGCACTTTTGAGTGCTTAATTACTAATTCATCCCTCCAAGAACACATTTTAAAATAAAATAATACAAATATGTTAATATTTAATTACAAATATTTAATGGTTATATTTAAATATTTAAAATATAATTTATATATTCTAATTAAATTTTATAAATAATTAATATTTGTTGCTTAAAAATATTTAAAATTTATATTTTATTTATTAAAATATTAACAAAAATTATAATAAATTATTTTTATATTCTTACTAAAATATCATAATATTAATTAATTTTAATATTATTTAAATGCATATTTCTTACTTTATAATATCATGTCTAAAATTGACGTTTTATTTCTCAAAAGTACTTTTGACATTAATACTAAACACTTAAATCTTAAACTAAATTTCTCAAAGGTAATTTTCTACAACACTTTTTAAAAGCACTTTCCAAAATCAATACTCAACTATCTCAAACTCTCTTACCTTATACTTTAAAAGAGAAAAAGATTTTAAAATTTATCCCTATTTCTTTTAATCCAATTTTTAGGATGTCAAACATTTATAATTTTCTGTGTTTTTCTTCTTTGCTGACTTTTTAATGTCATTTTCTATCATGAAAGAAAATTAAAGATTCACTAATTATTTCTCAACCACTATGAAATTACTTGACTATGGGGGTAGAATTTTCTCACCAATTTTCTAACATGAGATTTGTTGAATGAGGCAAATATTTCAATTTTAACACAAACATATCTTTAGGGTGATAGTTTAATTGTTGAGAGCGTTTCCCATAATGAGTCACCCCTATTTGTGAGTGATTTGGGGATAAAAGCTTAAACATTTCTGGATCACATTGCATTTAAGACGGGTGTTTGGAGTTATATGATATTTTGACATAGACTGGCTTTTCTATAAAGAGTCCTTGCTTTACTTTGGGTGGATTCTTCCAATTAGCGTGGTCGTTGGTATTACTCTCCAACAATTATTGTACTGTCATCCTTATTCCTACCCCACCTAGCAGAGAAGTTTCATTTTATATTTTCATGGATATGAGGAGATACTCAAAATTATTATACTATGGAATTTTAATTCACTCCAAAAATAAGTGTTTTATTTCAAGAGATTAATATTAGCTCTCTTTTTAAATTTTGAATTTTTTTACTACTGCATAATTAACAATGTATCAATTTTGAGTGTTATAAGGGTGTTTTAACTTTCCTATATGTAATCGATTCCTCGACTTTTTTTCTTTAGAATTTAACGCTACCTCAAATTTGTCTTTTAAAAGATTTTTAAAATCTCTTTATAAAAGATGATCACACTTAACAGAAATGATCAATGACGAATTTTCTTTAATAAAATATTATGTTTTTTCAAAGACCAAAATTTTCATATTTTTCAAGAATTTCTCAATCTAATTTTCTTTTTTATTTTTATTTTCTGCCTATCGGCCGGAGCCATGGCCGGAGAGGGGAGTTGAGAGAGAGAGGGAGAGTGATTTGAGTTTTTTTTCAGAGAAAGGGGAGATATGAATTTTTTTTTTAAAAAAAATTTAATTTTTATATAGGTTGAAACGGCGCTGTTTTGGGCCTTAACCCCAATGGCCAAAATGCCATCGTTTCACCCCTTTAACCTGCGCATTGACCCGACCCGCAAGAGGAAAATTTTAAATATGATGAAATTTTAAAATTGCACTTGAGTAAAATATAAAATTTATGAATATGGACTAGCCATTTTATTTATAATTTTCTGTGCTTTTCTTCTTTGCTGAATTTTTTAATGTCATTTTCTGTCATGAAAGAAAATTAAAGATTCACTATTTATTTCTCAACCACTATGAAATTACTTGAGAATGGGTGTAGAATTTTCTCACCAATTTTCTAACATGAGATTTTTTGAATGAGACAAATGTTTCAATTTTAACACAAACATATCTTTAGGGTTATAGTTTAGTTATTGAGAGCGTTTCCCATAATTAGTCACCCCTATTTGTGAGTGATCTGGGGATAAAAGCTTAAACATTTCTGGATCACATTGCATTTAAGATGGGTGTTTGGAGTTATGACTTTGGGTGGATTCTTCTAATTAGCATGGTCGTTGGTATTACTCTCCAACAATTATTGTACTGTCATCCTTATTCCTACTCCACCTAGCAGAGAAGTTTCATTCGAAGATATCCTTTTTTCCTTTTTAATATATATATATATATATATATTTTCATGGATATGAGGAGATACTGAAAATTATTATAGAAATTTTAATTCACTCGAAAAATAAGTGTTTTATTTCAAGGGATTAATATTAGATCTTTCTTTTTTAAATTCTGAAATTTTTTTGACAACTGCGTAATTAAGAATGTATCAATTTTGGGTGTTATAAGGGTGTTTTAACCTTCCCTATGTGTAATCGACTCTGAACCTTTTTTTTTCTTTAAAATTCATCACATACCTTAAATTTGTCTTTTAAAAGATTTTAAAATCTCTTAATAAAAGATGATCACACTTAACAAAAATGATCAGTGACGACTTTTCTTTAATAAAATATTATGTTTTTGCAAAGACCAAAATTTTCATATTTTTCAAGAATTCCTAAATCTAATTTTCTTTTGAATTTTTATTTTCCAGAGGAAAATGATCCCTACAATTAATATTTATTTTCTCCATTTTTAATGTTTTTTAAGGAGATGAATAGTGGAATGATAATTTTAGTTAAGGTAAAGTAAATTTAATTATGCATAACCTTCAACTATTAATTTTTTCGATTTAATTACACAATTTTTTGAAATTAACACTCTTTTATTAGTTGTCGCTAGTTGAGGGACGAAAAGTTGATTCGGACTTTTTTATTGACCTAATAAAAAATTTAGATATTCAAAGTTTACTTATTCTATCAATGTAATGCTAAATTTAAAAAATTCAACAAATCCTATCAAAAAACAATTGGACCCTCTCTCACTCTTAGCAATACACACCATCATACATGACACATCACCATCTTCAACTCACCCGACCATTGGCACCACTAACAATCTCCTCTCTACTTTTTTTTTTTTAATGAAAATTAGTGAAAATATATAAATAATCACTGTATATTTATATTTTAATCATTTAACTTTAAAATTTTAATTACAGTATAAAAATAATTATCTAACCATTCGATTTATTCTATTTTAATCTAACTTTTTCACAATTGTACATCTCTGGGTGGGCACAAAAACTTGTACATTTCTTGATGACATTTAATCCAATTGCATTTAGGATCACATAATTTTCTTTCATCCATCTCATTAATAAACTGTTTCAAAAACAATACCACGTCGACAATAAATTTGCTATTACACATTCAATTTTTAGACGTACGGGTCGTTGAAATATTAATTTCACTTAAGCTATTGACAGACTTTTCCGTAAATAAATGTATTTATGAGCCGGGTGAAGTAAGATTATGACATGAACAATTTTGAAAATTGTATTCAAATTTAATTTAATTTAAAATAATAAATAATAAATATATTTATATTGAAGTTTATATATATTTATAATAAAATATATTAATTTTGGGGTTACACTTCCTAAATCCTTTGAGGATGATTTTAAAGTTTCTAAAGATGATTTTAAGTAGTCCCAAAAACCACTGGATTTTTTAGTGACATCCAATTTTCCTTTTCCTGCAGTATTGTTTAAAGTTAATTTTCAGAACAAAAGTTTGCCTTACCAAAGATGATTTACCCTGACATGCATGTAGCATGCAAATATGAAACAATAAGAAATAATTAAAAAAATGATCCTTCAAAATTAAAAAAGAAAGAAAGAAAGAGAGTGAGATAAATCTAAAATTGCTTAATAAGTCATTTGATATTTGAATTTGATATTTTTTAAATGTAGTAATTGTATTATTTTCTTGTTTAATGAGATATATTTATATTTGATAAAAGTTATACATCTTGGTCTCTAAAGTTAACAATGTTAACTTTTTAATGGTTTAATGTAGGTTTTATGGTAGCGATTTGATGAAAATTTCACTGTAAACTAATAATATTAGCAATTAACTTTCAACAAATCTGTAACAACCCCAAATCTAACCTAGACGCTATGGTCAAATCTGAAAGGTTACATCAATATGTAGAAAATTTTGTTTTTCTAAATGTGTTTGGTTACGAAATTGAAAACCAAAATTTATGTAAGTTCGTCATGATTCCTCAATAGAAAAATCTATAAATTATCAAAACGTAAATGTGAACATATTAATTATTAACTTAAAAAAAACCTAGTCTTGTACAATCAAAATGCTAAAATCATTTGCCTTGTAAAACTTGTAACTTTCACTAAAATTTTTGCAGCGAAAACATTTTATTTAGCCTATTGAGCATAGTTTTAAATTTACGTTTTTGACTTTCGTAAAATCCCAATTTGTATTTTTGTGGCCGAAAATTTTATAATTTTGAAAACCCAGCATTGATTGTTGGTTAACACAAATCATGCAGAAAAAAAAAACACTTTAATTAAGCCAAAGAAATCCAAAGCCAAATTAAATCGGAGAAATTCAACCAAAAGCCAAAAGTCCAGTAAATCAATTTATTAACCAGAGCAAACATTTAATGAAAGAATCAATCTGAGCGCCCGCAAATTCTAACTTACCGATTACTTGAAATATCATAAATAAAACAAAGGGGAGAGCTATAAAGCTCAGTCCATAACTAAAACTCAAGCTGAGATCACACACAATACAATATACAAATCATAAAATCATAGAAAAATTCATAACAATAAGTCAAACAGAATTGAGTATACATGATTATGCCAATGCGGTATTTTTTAGAAAATCTTCATGCAGATTTTTCAAAAAACGTCCTACCCAAATCCTCTACACACTTGAATAGAGTTCTCCACAACTTATCCATAAAAAAAACACACCAATTAAGTCATCCCAGGTTGCCCAAAAACGATGACTCGCCACCATGGGATGCCCGACAACGATGGCTTATCAATATGCAATTAAACTGTTAGATCAAATATTTGTGTACAAGCCATTCAATTGCAACTTAGCTACCGAAACAAAATTATGTGGTGAAGCCACTATATTGCATCCAAGCTGCCAAATAAAAATATGTGGATAAACCACCAGAGAGTGCAGACCATTAAACTGCAAAACTTCCTCCCTTCCATATTATCCCAACCCCATGCAATGTGACATGGCATGCATTTACATAATCAAAACGACAAGCATGTAGTCGTACCGTAACAGAATTTAGAAAGCATGGCATTCCACTCTTTTACAGAACAAATGTGTCACAAATTCAACATAAGCAAGTTGGTATGCTATAAAATCACATGCATGATCACATAGTAGAATCAGAAACATAAAAATAACGTAACCAAACCTCATATAATCATATACAAACATAAAAATACAAATCATGCTACCAGATTCATTAGAAAATAGTTTATGCACACGAATTTCACATGCCTTATTCATGTCACCTACAATATCAAATTATCAGATATTACATTTTCAAAGTCAGTTTTACACAGTACGAACCCTACAAAGTGGCTAAACATGATTCACGAATCAAAATAGGCCTAAACGATAATTTTTAAAAAATGGGCCAACATGGCCCAATTAGCATAGGTCGTATGGCGTCGACAGTCTAATTTTCGACTTTCAACTGTTCATTATTTTTTGAGTTTTTCGATATACACCTTACTATTTTTTGAAGCAAAATCATGGCAAGAATTCCAAAACCTAAAATCCATATTCAACCCACTCAAATAGCATTGAAACCCAAAACTAAATCATTAAACAACCAAAACTGCTACCAATAAACCTTATCAAACCAGGAATCAACCTTTTGGCATCTGACTACTAACCCAGAATAGTAGCAGCAGTACTAAAAATCTCTTAATTCACCGGAAGACTATTTGTTACAGAAACGTCACCTAAACCAAAAATTTCAGAGTAATCAAAATCGCGTCACACAAAGAAGGAAACAAATTAACCCCAAAATTGTGAAACTCAACAAAGTACGAATCTTTTCACATATTCCTTACCACCAACCGTCAAGATTGCTCAAAAACCACTAATGACACCGACCTTCGCAAGGTTAAATTGAAACCAAAAGGCAACTAAAGATGGAACAAAGGTTGTTATAAAAAATATTAACAAACACTTATTGGAGCAAAAATGGCGAAAAATCAAGAATAAGGAGATTGGAAAAAAAACAATGAAATGACAAAGAGAAGGAGTGGGAAAGTGACAGCAGTTTGTGGAGAGATTTTGGGTAAATAAAAAGTAACTCACCACTCAACCCATTAAATTTGATTACCCTCTAAACAGATTCCCTTAGAGTTTAAATTCAACCCAAATACCACTACATGGGCGGCATAGTGTAAGGAAATAAAAATATTTCTACTTTGCACACACGGGGTCTTAAACACGAAACCTTAGGGTAATTTGAAGCCTTACCACTAAATTAGTAGGCTCATCCTTGAAATTAATTGAACGAAAATATTATTTATTTCAAATGATCAGGGATAGAGGTTAAGACCAAAGATGACAAAAATTCAAAGGAAATATTTAAACCTAGAACCTTACACACACAAGCATAACACCTACCCATTGAACCAGATTTACTCCATTGACATAATTTTCACAATATTAACTAAAAATTCAGAATATGGTCACTCTTGATTTCACTTACTCAATTTCTTCTAACCTGATTTTTGTGATGTGACAACTCTCCCATCCTTAAAAGAATTTCATCCTCAAAATTCCTACTGTGACACCATACACTTAACCATAAAATCTAAAATTCCCTAGTCCAAACCGACCACCAGGCTATCATTGTACAACTCTAATCTCCATTCAAGTCTGATCTAGACAATATTTCAAAGAAATTTCCTATTCACTACTTCGGATTACCTCAATAAGCTTCCCACAGAAACATCACTAATGATCTTTTACCCCAGACTCTAAAAAACATCACTTGCCATAAAATACAGGTACAAACAATTCTTATCAATGCACAGTACATTTGGAACATATCATAAAAGTACCTGTATCATTGTCAAATGCATCACGGCTCGCTTGATACCTAGTTGCATATCCCCATCTCGAATTTTGTTTCTATGCTGAAGCTTGTACCCGACTAAAATAGTGTTGTGAGCAATCCCAAACTCGATTCTCAACGGACCCACATCTGAAACACGCTCCCATTTTCCTCCAACAATCATCTGAATGGTGCCTATCACAGTAAGTACAAATCAAAACCTCAACCGCATTCACAATTGCCTCACCCCGCTGAAGCCTGTCTATTTTAGCCCATTTCCTTGGTCATGGATTCAAGTCAATAGAACCATCACTCATCTTATTTCGCACTTTATTCGTTACTTATTCTCTCCCTCCGAGAAATTACAATCTACCGCTAACTTGACTTGATACGCTTGAGGTCACTCAATCACAGACTCTTGTCCCATATATCCAAATTAGGTTCCATCGACCCTTTGCAAATCTCTAAACACCTCTTGGAACACTGAAACATCCCCTACTTATAAACTACCCTTAGATTTGGGCGTCATAGCAAACTTATTTATTTTCAAATTGGGCTTACTGCCCAAAGAAGAGAACTCGGCTCGAGTCATCCGGCTATGTCCACTACGCCTTCGCATATCATGACCTCGAGTACTCATTATACTAATCTATAGTTTGAGAAATTTTATGAATTAGCTTAGGTTTATTAAAAATCATAAGTCTAGAGTTTTATCAAAGTTTCTTACATAATTACCATAGTCTTTAGCTAGAGTAGAGCAATCCTAGCACTTAAGTTTTGCTAGTTTGTCTAGCATAGCTAAAGTAAAGATACTTACAGGATCGACGATGTAGCTTTGGATTCTCTTTTTATAGAATCAAATATAAAAAAATCAAAATCTAAATACCCATTTTAGAAACCCAAAGTATCAAAATTAATTAGAAATTCAATTTATTTAAACCATATTTAATGGAGATTTTTGAACCCAAAAATCACAGCTTGAGTTTTGTTACCTTACTCTGATACCACTAAATGTAACACCCCAAACTTGGCCTAGACGTTATGGCCAAATCTGAAAGGTTACATTAGTACGAAAAAAAATTATTTTTCCAAAGTGTGTTTTGTTACGAAATTGAAAACCAAAGTTTATGTAAGTTCGTCATGATTCCCCGATAGGAAAATTTGTAAATTATGAAAACGTAAATGTGAACATATTAATTATTAACTTAAAAAAAACCTAGCCTTATACAATCAAAATGCTAACATCATTTGCTTTGTAAAACTTGTAATTTTGACTAAAATATTTGATTAAATGCTAAAGTTACATATTTTATGTATTTAAATTGGTTAATTTATGAGAATGCACCACTAATTTTGCCATATTTATTGAATTTTGTGCAGGAATGCAATTTGGGGCTAAATAGAAGAAAAAGGAAACAATTGGGCTAGATTGAAAAAAGAAGCAAAGAAGAAGGGCCAAAGCAGAATTTTTCCAAGAATAATTAGCTGAAATTGTTGACTTAGTGGGATATTATTTTGGGATATTTTTTTATATTATGGAATATTTTCCTTGATTTTCTATACTAGTTGGCTCTTAATTTAGCAAGGCCACTAGTATAAATAGAGGCTACATTGTTCATTTTAATCATCAATCAAAAATATTAAGCTTTTATCTTTCAATTCTCTCCTTTCTCACGTAGCATTTGTTGTTTCTTTAGTTTCCTTTCCTTTAATTTCTTTCCAGTAGCCAACCACCCATTTACCTTACTTTCAACTATTAACAATTTATTATTTGTCTTTAGTTTCCTTTCCTTAAAATTTCCAACTTGTTACCTCTCATAATTTACAATTTCTTTTTCAAATTCTCTTTTCATTCCCAATAATCTAGCACCCCACTTTAATATATTTTTCCAACCCCTATAATCAATCACGTCACCCATCTTTTCATCCATTTACCTTATCCAATTATACCCAACACCATCATGTCCCAAACCTTAGCCAACTAAACCCATTTTCAGCTTTAGGCCAAAATTAGCTTTGTCAAAACCCGTGAGTTACGAACCCGAGCCATTTAACTCCTAAAACTCCAGTACTTATTACTTCTCTGGATTAAGAGTATGATTTTGTCAGCTCATAGAGTCAGATCAACACTAAGTCAAAAAAGACGTTGTTTGATTTAGTGTGGTTAGACGTACAGTTGGAATTTTGAAAGGAACGTTTCCAATCAGTTTTCTATGAACACATTGGCGTGCCAAGTAGAGATTGCTGTTTGGTTCCGTCAAGGGAAGTAGTAACCGGATTTAAATGTCTTACGCAGTTGAGGGCATTGGTTCAAGCTAGGCTCTTCTAGAACGCAAAGCTGCCGGAGTTCTAAATCACGAACGTTTCGTGGTTGTTCGATCGGTAAGGGTTAGTTATTGGACGTTCCATAACTAATTTACACAAGGAAGAGTTGATGTACGAGGCGTCCTTGGTAGCTATAACTAGCTTATTGGAAAAGAGGAGTTCATCCAATTTCGAGGATCGGTTCAAAGACGAGGAAAATTCGTGCCTAAAGCTGAGCTTATTCTAATTAGTTTTTCTTAATATTTATTTCACTGTTTTTATTATTCTGTTTTCAACTTTTTCTTTTCACGCATTTTATTTATTTATTTTCAGGACTTCAAATTTTATCCCCCCGAATTTCTTAGGCACGACAGCTGCCCCGACATAAATCTAGTCAAGAGAGCAACAATTTATAGTAAACCAGTCTCTGAGGGATCGACCCTACTCCCTATACTGCATAATTTGCAAACTAAGGCGTAGGTTTATATTGGTGGACTCAACACCCATCAATTTTGGCGCCGTTGCCGGGGACTGGCAACACTTATAATTGTTTAAATCATCTTCATGACAAGATCTTCATCTGGAGATCTCGAATACGACCCAGAGATCGAAAAATTAGCACGAGCACGACGTAAAGAGACGGAAGTTCTTAAACGTGTAGAAGCAATTGAACGTGGAAAACAAGTCGAAGTGGTTGAACATGAGACTAAACCACTTCCTGAAACAGAAGAAGTAGAAGACAACCTCAGTGAACCAGAAATGATGGCAAACCGAACCATTCGTCAACTAGCCGCTACTCCCAATGAGCAAACACCGTTATGCATCAACTATCCAGTCGGAAAAGCCCCGTTCGAGTTGAAGTCAGGCCTGATTCACCTTTTGCCCACTTTTCGAGGCTTGAAGAACGAAAATCCACACACTCACTTGAGAGCATTCCACATGGTCTGCTCAAGCATGAAACCACAGGGAGTAACCGAAGATGAAATTAAACTTCGGGCCTTTCCTTTTTCTTTAGTTGATACAGCAAGAGAATGATTATTTTACTTACCCCCTGGTTCTATTACAACGTGGGATGACTTATCTCGTGTTTTTATTGACAGATTTTTCCCAGCATCGCGAGCAGCAGGACTTAGGAGAGACATAGTGGGAATCCGCCAAATGGAGAGTGAATCGCTCTACGACTATTGGGAGCGATACAAAAAACTGTGTGCAAGTTGTCTTCAACACGGTTTGATCGAGTAATCACTTCTTCAATATTTCTACGAGGGTTTGCTCCCTATGGAAATGAAAATGATTGACGCTGCTAGTGGAGGGGCGCTTGTCAATATGACTCCTCAAAGGGCAAGAGAACTGATATCCACCATAGCGGCAAAGTCTCAACAGAATCGGCCAAATTCAAAACCCACAATACGGGTTAATGGGGTAAACGTTTCATCCTTAGAAGATAAATTGGATAAACTCACTAATATTGTTCAATCTATGCTTACAGAAAAGAAAAATCTGACCCAATTGTGTGGAATTTGTACTACATCTGAACATCCGACGGATTTGTGCCCAATCCTTAACGAAAATTCAACGGCACATGTTGACGTTGTCGGAAGTTTTCTGAGACCTCAGCAAAGACGCTATGATCCTTTCTCCAACACCTACAATCCCGGGTGGAAGGATCATCCCAACTTGAATTACGGAGCTAATCCCCGATATAATCCGTCATACCAACCGAGACCTTTGCAACCACCGCAACTGCCACCCAACCCGAGCACATCTCTAGAAGCTATTGTAGAAAGACTTGCCGTCGATGCTGTAAAATATCAACAGAGGACAGATGCATCAATACAGAAGTTAACTAATCAAGTTAGTAAACTTTCGATGGCAGTTAATCGTTTAGAGTCTCAAGGTTAATTACCTTCCCAGATAGAGCCGAATCCTAGGCAGAATGTAAGTGCAATAACTCTTCGTAGCGAAAAAGTTTTGGAAATAGTTCCAGACAAAAGTCATGGGCAAGACAACGAACGGGAAAAGTAGATCTCTGATCTAAAAGTCAGAATGGAATCAGAAATCCAGAAACCGTTGGATGCTGAAATGATATACCCGATCTCTGACATTGATTGGGTTAGCCCGGTTCATGTCGTGCCCAAAAAAATGGCGTGACAGTGGTGAAAAATTTGTCAGGAGAGCTAGTTCCTACCCGAGTCCAGAATGGATGGCGGGTTTGCATCGATTACAGGAAGTTGAACGCAACCACCCAGAAAGACCATTTTCCACTTCCCTTCATCGATCAAATGCTCGAGCAATTAGCTGGTAAGACTCATTACTGTTGTCTCGATGGATATTCAGGATTTTTCCAAATTTCGGTGACACCTGAGGATCAAGACAAAACAACTTTCACGTACCCCTTTGGAACGTTTGCGTATAGACCAATGCCGTTTGGACTCTGTAATGCTCCGGCCACTTTCCAGTGATGCATGGTGTGCATATTCTCTGATTATGTTGAGAAAATCATTGAAGTCTTCATGAATGATTTCACGGTGTACGAATTTTACAGACGATTCATAAAATACTTCTCGAAGATCATGCAACCGCCTTGCAGTCTATTACAAAAGGATAAAGAATTTGAATAACACAGGTCATTGAACTAAACGACGTTAAACAAAGCGCTGTTGGGAGGCAACCCAAATTTTCTTTTCCTTTATGCAAATAAAATTTTTGGTAAAATGGAAAATGAAAATGCATGTCAAGGATTAGTTCTGTCTAAGGAAAGACTTAGTACTTAAGTATGTCAACTGTGACTCATCGCTCTTTCCTGGGAACTTACTTGGTGCATTTATCACGATTATTTTACCAAATCTCGTAATCTTGGTTTTTAATAATTTATTTCTCGAGTTTATAATAAAATTGAAGAAAAAACATTTTAATTTTCCTAATTTTATTGTTTATTTTTACTATTTTATTTTATTTTCATTTTTTTATTATTTTTGCAGGAAACATTCCAAGACAAGATTAAATTCCACATGTCAACCCACAAGATTCTTTTTATTTCAGCCAAGGCCCACTCTACCTACGAGACCACCCTCCACGACGTTGAAATACATGGGGAGTTTCTTTTTCTCTCTTTCTCCTACTTTACTTTTATTCTTTAAATTACATTGGGACAATGTAAAATAAGTAGGGGGAAGGAAATATAAATTGGTTCTAATTTGCTTATCTGTCATCGCTATTTTTGCATGTTTTCGGTAAAATTTTTCTTTTGATGGTACACTTATGGTTTGATCTATTTAGCTATTTAATTTTTACACATGAAACATTTTAATAACCTAGACTTAGTGGGTAAGAAATTTTTGGGAATTATGAGTTTGCTTGACTGCTTACCTTTTATCATATATCAAATCTTTTCAACAAAAAAAAACAAAAAATAATAAAATAATAAAATAAAAAATAAAAATAAAGATACTCCTCTGATACGAATGTTAAGAGTGAAAAATTGGGGCTGTACATCGGGCTGAGTAACCAGAACGTGGTGCTTGGGTTGTCATCACATCTCGCGTAAAAAGGTTCGTGTGGCTGCCCAATTTCTTTGCACTCACTCCGCTAACAAGTTATCAAGAGTATGGCGAAATAACTCGCTTAGAGACGTCCGAATTGAGTATCCGGAACATGGTGCTTGGGTTGTCATCATGTCTCGCGTCAAAAAATTTCGATAATGTCCTAAGTACAAAAATAAATAAATAAAAAATAAATTAGGGGTAGGCCTATCAAGCTCTAATAAATTCCAAAATATATTTACTTACTTCTTAGGCTAGGCTATTTGAGATGTTAATATGCTAGGATTAAATTGTTGAATTGTGCAAACCATGAGGGTCAAGTCCTATTTTGGAGAAAATTTTTCCTTTTGCAGATACATACAAAATGCTCGAGGACTAGCATAAGCTAAGTAGGGGGGATTTGATTAAATGCTAAAGTTACATATTTTATGTAATTAAATTGGTTAATTTATGAGAATGCACCACTAATTTTGCCATATTTATTGAATTTTGTGCAGGAATGCAATTTGGGGCTAAATAGAAGAAAAAGGAAACAATTGGGCTAGATTGAAGAAAGAAGCAAAGAAGGAGGGCCAAAGCAGAATTTTTCCAAGAATAATTAGCTGAAATTGTTGACTTAGTGGGAGATTATATTATGAAATATTTTCCTTGCTTTTCTATACTAGTTGGCTCTTAATTTAGCAAGGCCACTAGTATAAATAGAGGCTACATTGTTCATTTTAATCATCAATAAAAAATATTAAGCTTTTATCTTTCAATTCTCTCATTTCTCACGTAGCATTTGTTGTTTCTTTAGTTTCCTTTCCTTCAATTTCTTTCCAGTAGCCAACCACCCATTTACCTTACTTTCAACTATTAACAATTTATTATTTGCCTTTAGTTTCCTTTCCTTAAAATTTCCAACTTGTTACCTCTCATAATTTACAATTTCTTTTTCAAATTCTCTTTTCATTCCCAATAGTCAACCACCCCACTTTAATATATTTTTCCAACCCCTATAATCAATCACGTCACCCATCTTTTCATCCATTTACCTTATCCAATTATACCCAACACCATCATGTCCCAAACCTTAGCCAACTAAACCCATTTTCAGCTTTAGGCCAAAATTAGCTTTGTCAAAACCTGTGAGTTACGAACCCGAGCCATTTAACTCCTAAAACTCCAGTACTTATTACTTCTCTGGATTAAGAGTATGATTTTGTCAGCTCATAGAGTCAGATCAACACTAAGTCAAAAAAGACGCCGTTTGATTTAGTGTGGTTAGACGTATAGTTGGAATTCCGAAAGGAACGTTTCCAATCAGTTTTCTATGAACACATTGGCGTGCCAAGTGGAGATTGCTGTTTGGTTCCGTCAAGGGAAGTAGTAACCGAATTTAAATGTCTCACGCAGTTGAGGGCATTGGTTCAAGCTAGGCTCTTCTAGAACGCAAAGCTGCCGGAGTTCTAAATCACGAATGTTTCGTGGTTGTTCGATCGGTAAGGGTTAGTTATTGGACGTTCCATAACTAATTTACACAAGGAAGAGTTGGTGTCCGAGGCATCCTTGGTAACTATAACTAGCTTATTAGAAAAGAGGAGTTCATCCAATTTCGAGGATCGGTTCAAAGACGAGGAAAATTCGTGCCTAAAGCTGAGCTTATTCTAATTAATTTTTCTTAATATTTATTTGACTATTTTTATTATTCTGTTTTCAACTTTTTCTTTTCACGCATTTTATTTATTTATTTTCAGGACTTCAAATTTTATCCCCCCCCGAATTTCTTGGGCACAACAGCTGCCCCGACATAAATCTGGTCAAGAAAGAAACAATTTACAGTAAACCAGTCTCTGAGGGATCGACCCTACTCCCTATACTATATAATTTGCAAACTAAGGCGTAGGTTTATATTGGTGGACTCGACACCCATCAATTTTTGCAACGAAAATTCCAAACTAATATTCGTAAATTGTAATTTCGTCAAGTAAAAACGTTTTATTTAGCCGATTGGGCATATTTTAGATTTACGTTATTAAATTTTGTAAAATCTCAATTCGTATTTTTGTGGCAAAAAAATCTTAGCTCGTATAATTTTGAAAACCCAACATTGATTGTTGAGTAACACAAAACATGTAGAACAAAAAACTTTAACTAAGCCAAAGAAACCCAAAGCAAAATTAAATTTGAGAAATTAAACCAAAATATAAAAGTCTAGTAAATCCATTTGTTAACCAGAGTAAACCACTTAATTAGAGAATCGATTCGAGCTTCCGCACACAGCCCGATTCTAACTTGTTGATTATCTGAAACATTAGAAATAAAACAAATGGGTGAGCTATAGAGCTTAGTGCATAACTAAAACTCAAGCCGAGATCACACACAATACAATATACAAATCATAAAATCATATGAAATTTCATAACAATCAGTCAAACAGAATTGAGCATACATGATTATGCCAATGCGGTAGTTTTCAGAAAATCATAATGCATATTTTTTCAAAAAACATCCTACCCAACACCACTACACACCCGAATATAGTTCCCCAGAACT
The DNA here is from genome assembly GCF_025698545.1 of Gossypium raimondii. Lineage (NCBI taxonomy): Eukaryota > Viridiplantae > Streptophyta > Magnoliopsida > Malvales > Malvaceae > Gossypium > Gossypium raimondii. The sequence continues at coordinate 49,273,122 of NC_068569.1, read as the reverse complement.
CGTCCATCTAAAAACACACCAATTAAGTTAGCTTAGGTTGCTCGAAAACGATGACCTACCACCTCGAGTTAGTCGGCAATGATGACTTATCAATATGCATTTAAACTACCAAATTAGATATTTGTGGTCAAACGATTGTATTGTAGCTCAGCTGCCAGATCAGATGTTCCTAGTGTAGTCCCTAACAATATCAGGTGTTCTCGGCTCAGTCCTTTGGACATTAAAAAAAATAGATTTGGATATCCAATTAATCATAAATTGTCAGGTGGTATATGCTGAAGTCACGATAACATCATCATCAAGAAAAACCCAAAAAAATCTTTAAAAAATATCATAAAATTCAAATAAACTTTTATAAAATTAACTACATTATAAATATATAATTGTTCAAAAAAAATAAAAATTCTTAATGTTTTTAAAATTTGTAAAAACATTATAAAAATATTAGAATCATAAAAGAAGGTAAAAAATAAAACGTTAAAATACTAGTAAAATTGTCTAACTTAAAATAAAGTATACATTTGGTAATCAAATTAAACACGCTATAAGTGTAAGGTTTTCTTAGAAGAATCACTTTATAACTCTTCTTTGACAAGATGAGAGACAATTTATTATATAATTATAATAAAATAAAAATGACTCAATCCAGTGTCTAACCCGATATAATAAAAAAGAAACCCTAAACCCCAAAGTAAGACGGCTCCTTCTTCTACCTCTATTTTTTTCTCTAAAGAGGAGACCATTTTCTCTCATCTGGGGGCCTCCATTTCTATTTTTGTTGATTCTTTGTATCAACAAATTTGATACGTAAAGCATCTTTCATTACATCCCTCCACTTCAATATCCGACCCTCCATGACTTGCTCCAGGCGTAGATTACTCATCTCTTTGATAGAAGCATAGAACATAACAGACAGTTTTAACAATACTCAGATTCATCCATTAACTATACTTGGGTTCATCTTACTGTTATAGAAACATCACCGTAGACATTAATTATGTTGTTTACAACCGGAAATAGAGCCAGTGGGAAATTATGTTTTTTGCACTTAAAAATGTAAAACATCAAATAAGATATGTGATCTAAATATAATGGATTTAACCCTATTCTTTTTTATACAATTGTAATTCAAATTCAAGTTATTTTTAATGAATATCTGTTAGAATATTATTATGAGATATTATATATTATTGTATATCTTTTAAGCATATTTTTAAGAATATATTATATATCTTTTTATTTCTATGTGACTACTGCTGCATAAATATTATGTATATTTTAAGATAAATCAATAAGATTAAAACATATTACTCTATTTTTGTCAATATCCTACTTGTATGAAACAAAAAATAGATATTGATTATTTGTGACTATTTGTGAAAGGATAATGATATTGAATGACAAAAAATATTATTATATAAACCTATTGAAAATGGAAAAGTTGTTTACCTTGCGATTTTGCCTGTACTTGAAATCAGTGTCTTTGAGGTGGAGTAAGTTTAGGTTTACCACTACCACCTCCAGTTTTCGTTGGACATGAAACTTGGGGTGTTTCGACTTGATTCATCATTTAAAGACTTTCCAATTAAAGCAGAACAATTGATTTCCACAAATTTAGATTCATTTGCAACCATTTAACAACATCATTTATGAAGCTCAAAATTATTGTCATCTAATTTCAGATCACTATGATGCAAAACACAAATTTATAATTGAACCATCATTAATATAAAATACAAAATTTGATATCTAAGTTTTGACATTTTTTTAAAATATGATACTTGTGTAATTTTTTGGTTTAATATGGTACTGACAAAAGTTATTTATTTTGGTACTTGAAAATAACAATGTTAATTTTGTAGTGTTTAATTTTAGTTTGAGTTGATTTGATGAAAACTTATAATCAATTAATAAAATTAGCGACTAAATGTCATCAAATCAACGCTAGAACCCAAATTAAATCACATCAATTAAATTATATTTGACAAATTAAACATATAAAACTATTTATTCTTGTTAGGATTTGGTAACCGCTAGCCCAAATAAACCAATAGGTTCCAGGTCTTTGACCAGGATAGACCCGATCGGGAAGAAGAATGTTCGCCGTAAAGATAGCTCGCGGGGGACCCTGCAAAGATAGTTCGTTGGGAACTCCGTTGGGATGCTGGATCTTCGTAAAGATAGCTCGCGGGGAGAGCTTGAGAGGGACCCCGCTAGGGTGCTCGCAAAGATAGCTCGCATAAGCCTCGCAGGAATGGGGTAACGAGCTATATCCACAGAAGGGATCACAAGCCCTACAAGGGATCCACACTTGTGACTACTAGGTATGGGGCTCGCTGGAGATGTTAGCCCCAGGATTAGAAAAGACCAGTTGGCCCAAGATTTTGGCCTTCACCATTCGACCTCTGTACCCCAGTAGAGAACCCAACTCGGCGCTGGCCCAAATCGCGCCCTAGGTCACGCCCAGTTGGTCGGTCATATGGACCATGCGAAATAATTGGGCCACCAGGAGACCATGAAAGACGCCATATGGTCCATTAGTAAGACCAAAATCACGCCCAGCTCAAGTAGGTGTAGGATAAGCAAAGGTATGAGCAACCTTATGTTGCGGCTGCTGATAACCAAAATCTTGTGGCCATCTCCCCCATGAGGTGACTCCAGGATTGTGCGTCAGAACGGGCACCGTAGGTAGCCCAGGGCCACCAGAACTAGCGGATTGGCCATAAACGTCACCGTGCAGCCCTTGGCCATCACCAACAGAGAAAAATAGCGCCGTGGTTGAAGCGTTCGGGCCACCATAGTCGCGATTGAATTGATAGAAACATCACTGTGCCAAGTGACCGTATCTGTCACAAATTTGACATTGTGATCGAGGATAAAACCCGCGACCACGCCACAAATCTAGGCGGAGCAGGTAACGTGCCCTCCAGAAACCCTTGCAACTCATATCCTTCTATAATGAGTTGAAGATGATGTTGCCATTGAACAAAGTTTCCCTCATCTAGTTTCACTGTATCGTAACGAGGAAACGATTGAACCAGTCGTGCACTGGAAAAAGATGAACTGGTAGGATCAGCAGTAGTAGAATCTGTGGAATAAGCCATGAATCGATTACAGAAGCTTGCACCAGGAACTAGGCGACTGATACCATGTTAGGTGCTACACTATTACAAGAATAGATTTTAGAGATTTGAGAAATTGCTTAGTATTATTATCTACTTTAATTAATACACTGTCAATGTTTATATACTTCAATATGAGTAACTACTCCTAACCAACTATACCAGACTAATCAACTGAATGATAACAAACTAACAAATCTTATGTTAACAATCTCTATTCTTCTAACATTGTCTATTTATGCTTTTGAAATGCTGACTTGTACTGCTATTTCCAACCCTCTTTTCCTTTATTTTTTCAAGCCTTATACTATCCCTAATCAGCCCTTAAATTTCCCTCCTTGTGCCGCCCAAAGCAGCCCTCGTGTGTGCCATCCATGGTAATGTGTCGCCATTTTAGACACTACATTGGGGTTACTGTTTTTCTCTCTTTAGCCGTATCTTTCTAGAAAAAAAAATTGTTGTTCCACTCCTCTAATCAATATTTAATTGTGTCGTTTTCAGGTGTATTCGATTCCCTTCGTTCAATGATTTCGAAATAGTTAACGGGTAGTGTAAGTGTGGAAGCTAGTGAGATTTAGTGTCGTATTAATTTCGTTTAAATATGTTGATTTGGCAGATTATTCTAAGGAGTTATTGATTGTTTTAGCTACTAATTTTTGATATAAAATTATCGTAGGTGCCGATTGTAGCATCCTGATTCAACAGTAAGCCGAAACCTATTCGCACTCTCGCTTGGCATTATTTCAGTATCAACGTGATTAATTGTCCTTAGTTGCTCATTTTTTAATTATCAGAGATAATTTGCTCCATTTTTTTAGAGGAATCAATTTACTCTATATCAAGATTGAGAGGCACATAGAAGTGTTTTTACTAATAAAATCGAAATATAAAAGTATACATTTCGATAACACAAACACTTGCATACTTAACCCTATTTTCATAAAACATGGACAAAAGTCATATACCCATAAATAATTTAAAGCATTCAAGTTTTTACTAATAAAATCGAAATATAAAAGTATACATTTCGATAACACAAACACTTGCATACTTAACCCTATTTTCATAAAACATGGACAAAAGTCATATACCCATAAATAATTTAAAGCATTCAAGGTTGATCTTTTAGGAAGTAAGACTAAATTAACAATATATATATTTTAATTATCTCTACATTATATATATTTTAAATAATATGTTAAAATTTATCAATTTCAGTAAATTTTATAATTCTTTTCAATGTTTTATAATATTTTGAAAATTTGAAAATTTTTATTTATATATTTCAAAATTTTTATATATAATTTTCTTTTAGAATTAAAGTCAAATTTACACCATGTATAAATGTTGAAGGTTGAATTTAATAAAACAAATAGAACTAAATAAACAAAATGGGTGAATGTTGAAGACTAAATTTGTTATTATTTCAATATTTCATTTGGTGATCAAAGGTATTTTAATAGTAGGATGACTATAAATTGTAATTGATCTAATGGGAGTGACTAAAATAATAATAATTTTTTTTGTGACCAATACAAAAATACCTTAAAATTTGGGTGACTATAAGTAAAGTTTACCCAAAATAAAACATTGTAAGCTTTTACAAATTCGGACGTCTTCTACAGGCGTGATTGTTCCTTGACTTACAGGTCGGGAGTTGTCGAGCGATTGAAGTTTTTCAACTACGAGACCACCTTAAGCAAATATGTCAATAAATAAATAATCTAACCCCATCCAATCAGAGACTTCAAACTCTTACTCCCCATCTCTTATTACATCTCTTGCGTTCCTCCTGTATATGTTTTTTTTCTTTTCTATTGCAGAAATCTGGTTGAATTCAAGAATTGTTACTTTGTTTTGGCCGTTCAACTCAAGGTTCTACATCTGGGTAAACATGGAGGGTTGTTCATCAAATGGATCTGCTTCATTTCTTGGCTCAAACATACCCAATGAGCTTCAACTTCCACACCAAACTGATTCTTCGGACGGAGTAGATGAATGGCTTCGCATACAAAATTGTGGGTTAGTACAGGACGATGTCTACTTCTCTGCTGGAGACGATGGACCAACGGATCAGTCTCTGCTAGACCAACACCATCAATTCAATCAAGAAGAAACACCCGAAGCTTCATATCAAACGGTATCAGAAGGTGGGGCTCGATCTAAACTCACTCCAGCTCAAAGAAAAGAAAACAAAAGACGAAGTGATTACAAGTATAGGCAAAAGCGCAAGGTATAAGATAATCCAATTGTTTTTCTCTCTCTCTAGAATATAGCCTCTAATGGAATTAGTTATAATCAAAATGTTTAATTTAAATGCCCTTTTCAACCCATCATATTGATATGATTGTATTTTAACTAGAATGGTCAAGTGGTGACCAAATTATGTAAATTGATTTCTTAGATTTGTCTTGTTTGATATTAACATTCTGCGGTGTAGGTAAAAGAAGATGAACAGAATGGGGAGATTAAACGCTTGAAAGTTGAGAATGGAGAGTTGAAAGCACAACTTGGATTGCCACTCTCTAATGCGCAATTCCAAGCAGCAGCTCAACAGAGACAGGATGGTTACATTACCCAGTCAACCGGCAAGCAGCTTCACCCTCAAACTGTTACTGTCCATGGAACAAACTCTGAAGCTGTTGGCAAGGTATGGCATATTAATTGTTCTACATGTTTGAAAAATCTAATGCTTGAACTGGAATTTATGTTTGGATTTCGATACCTTGGATTAAACCATATTTTCTCATAAAGATTCAAATTCTGGAATCCTGATTTGTTTTCCCTCACAATTCATTGTCTCGGCTCTGCAACTTGGAGATGAATGAGATACAAAATCTACAGGGAACAGTTCCTGTAAATGTAGTTGATGGTAATGACGGTATAGAAAATAATCAGACGGGTTCTGAAGTTGAAACATGCAGTAATAATGAAGCAGCCATAACTGACATTCTTATGAAACTTGACGCTGATGACGAGAGCAGAGTGAAGTTCTCTGACTTCACCGGCTTACATGGTGAGCGCATATCAGTAGGAAAATATAGTTTCCCACCGGCCCTGCATCCGATTGTGAACAACATTATCGAAGTCTACGGTGATGTTTGAGAAACAAGTAAGATGAACACAAGTATTGCCGAGATCGTTTATATCATGTTCTGTGCTTCTGTCGAAGAGATGAGCAATCTACGACTGGAGCACGTCACCGAGGATCTGATATTGAAGTGGAGGGATGCAATCAAAGATGCTTTACGCATCAATTTCAAGGTGGATTTCGCCATGGAACATTTGAAGAAAATTGCTTGTGCATACATCGGTTTAATGGAACGTCAAAAGCTGGATAGTGCGGGTTTGAGGATATCCAAGTTAGAGGCTGCGTTGAGTACTGCGAAAGAGGAGCATGCAAAGATATGCGAGCAGTCCAAGGTGTTTATAGATGCTGCAGAAGAGTTCAACGATAAGCCTGTCAGCTCTGGTATGTTCAAAAGACCTGGCCAGATCAACATTGAGCTAGAGCTAACAAATGAACCGGATTCGAGTACCCTAATACTTTGATTTGAGTAGCTATCAAGTCCAATCGAGTTTTTGTTGCTAATTATGCTCATTTTAATAAGGTAAATTGACCTCAAACATTAAAAGTGAAAGTTGATAGAGCTAGACCGAGCTTGACCAAGCTTCTAAACTCTTCTACAGCATCCATAAACACCTTGGACCGTTCACATATCTTAGTATGCTCTTCTTTCCCAGGATTCAACTCAGACTCAATTGGATATCCTCAAAGCCATATTATCCAGCTTTCGACACTCCATTAAACCGATGTAAGCGCAAGCAATTTTCTTCAAATGTTCTACGGTGAAATCCACCTTGAAATTGATGCCTACAGCATCCTTTGTTGCATCCCTCCACTTCAATATCCGACACTCAGTGAAGCATAGAACGTGATATAGATCGCCTCGAAAATACTTGGGCTCATCTTACTTGTTGCTGAAACACCTCCATAGAAATCAATGATGTCGTTTACATTGGATGTAGAGACGGTGGGAAACTACCGTCAACTACCACATCGGCCTTTTATAGTAGAAAATGCGTGAATAAAAACAGAGGAAGAAATTCATATTTTATGTAGAATCAGAGTTTGGTTTTCTTACAGTTTTCCTAGCGATAATCGTTCGAAAACTTGCGATAACACCCAAGTTAGTCGTACGTTTTGTATCTGTTGGTTGTTTTGTGTTTTTCTTGTTCACATTGTAAAGGTCAACAATCCCGTGAGTAGAAGTCGCACGGAAAAGTGCAACCGCTTCTTTAGTTACAATAACCATAAATATAAACAAATGGGTAAATTTAATTATGCTTCTTTAGTATCTTATAGAGGTAATAATGGGCGGGCTAGGTTGGGGTCAGGTCAAGTAAAAATTTAAGCCTATTTGTTAGGTTTAGGCTTGGCATGAAAATGAGCCTAAAATTTTCCTCAAATTCAGTCCGGATAAAAATTTTAAAATTTGGACCCAATTCGGCCCACCCATATTAATTTTTTTATATTATTTTATTTTTACATAATTTTTAAATATATATAATATATCAAAAATATTAAAAACATAAAAATAAATATTTTTGAGCAAATTGAAAATAAATTTTAAACAATATGTATACTTAAATAATACTAAGATAGATGCAACTTAACAAGAAAAAAATCTTTAAAATAATAACAAAATTAATAATAAAACAAGTGTTATATAATATCCAAACAATGACAACAAAATAGTAGTAATATAATAGTGAAATAGTAGCAAAATAGGGAGAAAGCAATAAGAAAATATCATTAAAATAACAAAAAAAATAGCATATTTTTTTTTTGACATTTAGTGAATTCAGGCCGGGCTCAGGCAAAAATGTCTTACCCAAGGCCTGACCCATTTTTAAAAAGAACATTATTTTTTTGTCTAAGCCCATTTTATTTAAATATTCAAAATATAGTTTATATATTCTAATTAAATTTTATAAATAATTAATATTTGTTGCTTAAAAATATTTAAAATTTATATTTCATATATTAAAATATTAACAACAAATTATAATAAATTATTTTTTATATTTTTACTAAAATATCATAATATTAATTAATTTTATTATTATTATTAAAATGCATATTTGTTGCTTTTAATATCATGTCTAAAATTGACGTTTAATTTTTCAAAAGCACTTTTGATATTAATACTAAACACTTAAATCTTAAACTAAACTTCTCAAATGCACTTTTCTCTAACACTTTTAAAAGCACTTTCCAAAATCAATGCTCAACTATCTCAAACTCTCTTACCTTATACTTTAAAAGAAAAGAAAAATTAAAATTTATCCCTATTTCTTTTAACCCCATTTTAGGAGGCCATATATTTATAAATAAAATAAGAAAAAAGAAAAAAAGCATATACATATTGATGGGTTTTTCATGATTAGACTTTATTTTTTTCCCGGTAAAAGTATTTATGGAGAGTATCATGTAAAATAATGACCTGAATAATTTTAAACGTTTCATCATTGCAAAATGAGATAATAGAAAAGAATGACTATATGAATTTGCATTTGTGTTCTTTTTTCAATATTTGCTTTAAAAATGTGGGAAATTTTTAAATTTTATGAAATTTTAAAATTGCACTTCAGTAAACTATAAATTTTATGAATATGGACAAGCCATTTTATTTATAATTTTCTGTGTTTTTATTCTTTGCTGAATTTTTAATGTCATTTTCTATCATGAAAGAAAATTAAAGATTCACTATTTATTTCTCAACCGCTATGAAATTACTTGACAATGGGGGTAGAATTTTCTCACCAATTTTCTAACATGAGATTTTTTGAATGAGACAAATATTCAATTTTAACACATTTCCCATAATGAGTCACCCCTATTTGTGAGTGATTTGGGGATAAAAGCTTAAACATTTCTGGATCACATTGCATTTAAGATGGGTGTTTGGAGTTATATGATTTTTTAACATATAAAGAGTCCTTGCTTTACTTTGGGTGGATTCTTCCAATTAGCGTGGTCGTTGGTATTACTCTCCAACAATATTCCTACTCCACCTAGCAGAGAAGTTTCATTCGAAGATGTCCTTTTTTCCTTTTTAATATATATTTTTTTATTTTCATGGATATGAGGAGATACTGAAAATTTTAATTCACTCGAAAAATAAGTGTTTTATTTCAAGGGATTAATATTAGCTCTTTCTTTTTCAAATTCTGAAATTTTTTTAACAACTGCCTAATTAATGTATCAATTTTAAGTGTTATAAAGATGTTTTAACCTTCCCTATGTGTAATCGATTCTGGACCTTTTTTTCTTTAGAATTCAACGCTACCTCAAATTTGTCTTTTTAAAAGATTTTTAAAATCTCTTTATAAAAGATGATCGCACTTAACAGAAATGATCAGTAACAAATTTTCTTGAATAAAATATTATATTTTTGCAAAGACCAAAATTTTCATATTTTTCAAGAATTCCTCAATCTAATTTTCTTTTTTATTTTTATTTTCTGTCCGTTGGCCGGAGCCATGGCCGGAGAGGGGAGTTTTGAGAGAGGGGGAGAGTGGTTTGAGTTTTTTTTTCAGAGAAAGGAGAGAAATGTAATTTTTTTTAAAAAATTTGGTTTTTATAGAGGATTGAAACGGCGCCGTTTTGGGCATTAACCCCAGTGGCCAAAATGCCATCGTTTCACCCCTTTAACTTGCGCATTGACCCGACCCGCAAGAGGATCCGCATGTTTTTGTGGAAGGGTCTATTTGCGCGTTAGACCCTTTTCAATTGTCTTAATCCAGTCCTTTTTTTTATTTTCTAATTTGTACTTCAAATTTTATTTCATTTTTGATTTGGTCCTAGCAAAATTACGAGCGTGTGTATGTACATGCTCTTAGTAAAGTAATTACGTGCAAGCTCTTTGTAAAGTATCTAAGTGTGAGCTAGTCTATAAAGTAGTAAAATGTGCGTTATGTAATCTATGAGTTGTATTGACATGCGAACTATGTTAATACATGAGCTGCGTCAAATTGTGTGCCGTAGCAAAAGTACAAGCTATACTGTGGTAGTAGTTATAGCTCAGGTCCGGTGACTGGACCAGGCGAGGGGTGTTAAACAAGAGACAAAATCTCAACACGAGAATAATACCATCTTTTGAGAGTTCCGTCAACACAATAAATGAAATTTAAATGCATACTTTTTTTAATGAAAGTAAATATCATATTAATTAAAGAAAAGCAACTAAAAATCCAATAATAAAATCCTTAGCAAAAGATTGAAACACAATTATATTGTAAATGAAGTAAGAAACTAAGAAAATCCAATCTAATAAAGAAAATAACTTGATGCCCCAAAGCTACCATAAAACTAAATCATGGTAAGGCCTGCTGCTCGTTTTATTGGTTTCCATGCATCTTTATTTTGCAAAAGAAGTTTGAATTCCGAATAGAGCCTAGTACATGGGAGCAAAAGAAAGAAAATTAGTATATTAATTTCCACGATTTTTAAAACAAACTTCATGGAAACGAATATTGACATATTAGATATCTATGATTATAATGCTAAAATAGACTAAAATTATTAAATTAATGGTAAAATTAAGAGTGAATTAATAACCGCAAGCGTACTCATTACTCACCATATTTGTTAAACATGTTTGAAGTTGTTTAGCAACCTTTGTTTGATTTTCTTTAGCTCAACCACAACATCTTTCATGTCTTTTCTTTCTTCTGGTAACTCAGCTGAACATTTCAGAGCCAACTCCATGATGGCTGAAATACAATTTGCTTTAACAACAAAGTACTCATCCTCTTCTCTTAATAAATCAGCATCTGCAATTTCTATTGCTCCTTTCGGCAATGAACATTCCATCCAATGCCTTATAGTCACTTCTTCAGCAAAAAGATTATCAGTTGGCTTTTTCTTTGTGAAAGTTTCTATAAGGATGATCCCATAACTATATACATCACATTTTATAGAAACAATTCCAGTTGATCCAAATTCTGCATTTCAAGTATAATTAGAGCATCATTAGTCCTTAATTATTTCTAAAATGCTTATTCAAATATATATCCACAGACGCATGAAGCAAAAATAAAAAATGCAAATCAAGAAAATAATCATACAAAAATAAAAAAATTCACCTGGTGCCATATACCCGATAGTTGCAAGAGTCACGGTTTGCTTCATTACATCACCTTCTCCAACAATTTGGCAACATGTTTAGACAAGCCAAGAGACCTTTGGGATCATACGGGTGATTTTAATGATGTTAATGGTTATTTTGGTGGAGAGGGTGAAAAAGAAACAAATGGTTCATTATATATAATATAATTATGAAATTCAAGCCATATATTGTATGTTTCATACATAAAAATTTCATGGGAGGTCCAAAAGTAATTAAATGACTTGTAGGCTTGCTGAATTTCATCTTTTGAATAGGTGGCATTAGGTCCAAAAGTAATTTAACATTCACAGAATAATCTCTAAATACTGTAAAGACAAATCAAATCCACAGCAGCATTAGAGTTGATCAAGCTAAGCATTGGCAAATATTACTTTGATTTTGCATGCAATATTGGCAAAATCCCCTCTTACATTAGAAAAACAACATAATCCATTAAACATTGATAGCCCAATACAAATTTCATCGAGCAAAAAGTTTCTTTGTTTTGTAGAACATGATAGTAAAGATGTGGAGTTTCCTTTAGTTTTCCTTGATCAACAACCACTTGCCAAAAACACAATTAGATTAGATTATGAATGATACTTTCAACTATGACAATATTAAATACTAAACACTCCAAATAACTCTAAGGAACTGGAAAGCAGCAAATTACCTGACGAGGCAAGCTAGCTCAATTAAGACCATTGTGTTATACTTGTCTCTGAATTGAAAATTTAGAAGACAATAAAGAGAAAGAGTTAGCAAATACTTGAAAACCGATAAAACTTATATGTCATTGATTGGATAAACTACGATCACCCATAATAGCCTTTATCTTGCAACCATCTACATGAACCTATAGGGCTCTTAGCGGAATCAAGAGACAAAACCTTAACATGAGAAAAATACCATTTGTTGAGGGCTTTTTTAATAGGGCCGTACCTAGGAGAGTTGGTAGGGGTCCCAACCCCCCTTAAAATGAAAAAGTTTCCATTTAGGCCCTTCAAAATTTTTAAAATTTTAAATTAATAAACGTAAAATTGTACTTTGGCTCCCCCAAAAATGATAAAACTTTGATTTAATCCTTTAAAAAATATAAAAATATAGGCTATTAAAACGGTGAAATTGCATTTTTACCATTGTAAAAATTATAATTTAATTTCAATCCCTAAAAGATTTTCTGGCTTCGCCCCTAATAAAACCTTTGGCAAAAGATGGAAATAAAATTATATCGTAAATAAAAAAAGAAACTATGAAAATCCAATCTAACAAAGAAAATAACTTGATGTCGAAATTTAATGCATTTTATTGGTTTGCATTTTGATTTTGAAGAGAGCCTAGTACGTGAGAGCAAAAGAAAAACAATGGTTTATTAATTTTTACGAATACCGACATATTATATATATGATTAAAAATGTTGAATTAAAGATAAAATTAAGTGTGAATTAATAACCACAAGTGTACTCATTACTCACCATCTCTGTTAAAAATGTTGGATGTTGTTTAGCAACCTTTGTTTGATTTTCTTCAGCTCAACCACAACATCTTTCATATCTTTTCTTTCTTCTGGTAACTCAGCTGAACAATTCAAAGCCAACTCCATGATAGATGAAATACAATTTGCTTTAACAACAATGTACTCATCCTCTCTTCTTAGTAAATCAACATCTGCAATTTCTATCGCTCCTTTAGGCAATGAACTTTCCATCCAATGCCTTATAGTCTCTTCTTCAACAAAAACATTATCAGTTGGCTTTTTCTTTGTGAAAGTTTCTATAAGGACGATCCCATAACTATAGACGTCAGATTTTATAGAAACAATTGCTGCTGTTCCAAATTCTGCATTTCAAGTATAATTAGAACATCATTCACCCTCAATTATTTCTAAAATGCTTATTCAAATATATATCCACATCCACATGAAACAAAAATATAATTAGAACATCACTCATCCTAAATTATTATATCCACATATACATGAAACAAAAATATAAAATGCAAATTAGGAAAATAATCATATAAAAATAAAAAAGAATTCACCTGGTGCCATATACCCTATAGTTGCAAGAGTCATGGTTTGCTTCATTACTTCACCTTCTCCCAACAATTTGGCAACGCCAAAATCTCCAACATGTGCAACCATGTCTTCATCTAGTAAAATATTGCTTGGTTTTATGTCACAATGAATTATAGGTGTTGGATGTCCATTGTGGAGGTGTTCTATAGCTACCGCAACATCTATCATTATGTCGACCCTTTGTATGATATCAAGGAAGCAATTTTCAAAATGTAACCATTTCTCAAGGTTTCCATTAGACATGTAATCAAGCACCAAGGCTTTGAAGTCAACACTTGAGCAGCAAGTAATGACCTTCACAATATTACGATGAACTATATTACGCATAGCATCACATTCAATGTCAAAACTCCTAAATGCTCCATCTGTTTGCAAATTGAAAACTTTTATTGCAACTTCCATTCCATCTGAAAGCCTCCCTTTATATACACATCCAAAACTCCCTGAACCAAGCATATTGCTTTCCTCAAATCCATTAGTTGCTCGGGAAAGTTCAGCATGTGAAATTCTTCTCGGTGTTTTCAAAGACAACAAATCATCTTTAATTGGTAGAGTTGTACTCCTCCTTTGGCATCTTCTATACATAATAGTTAAGACTATTAGTACTACGACAGTACCAATTGTTGGTAAACCATACCTGAAAGCATGCAGTATAATCATTTGGGAGTTTTTGTGGATGTCGTTTTTGCAAGGTGGGACTAGCAACCTAGGTGGACCACAAAGTGCATAATTCTTCATGAATGATGTGCTAGAAAAGTTTGAAAAACACCCTTTGCTGGGAATTTCCCCTTCAAGTCTATTGAAAGACACATTAAAATACTTTAGATATAAAAGCTTTTCCAAAGATTTGGGAATGACTCCGGAGAGATTGTTATTGCATAAATCCAAGAATTCCAAACTAATCAACCCATCAAATGATTCAGGGATATGACCATGTAGTATATTATTTGATAAATCTAATGAAACCAAAGTTTGAAGAACCCCAAATGTGGATAAGATATCGCCCGTGAGAAGATTCCTTGATAAATTTAGTTTCAGTAGAGTCCTCAAATGTCCAACATCAATAGCATGTGAATAGAGATGGTTTGATGATAAATCTATTTCTAAGATATCTTTAAGATTCGACAAATTTGAAGGTATTGCGGAACTCAATTTGTTGGAATTTAAGTAAAGATATCCCAAAGAAGTAATATTACCCAAACAAGAGGGTATGGGTCCATGCAGCTTATTCAACCCTAAATTCAAGTTGTATAGTCTCTCCAAACCACAGAGGCTTTCTGAGATAGGCCCTCCTAATTTTTAGAGGAAAGAAATAGACCTTGGAGATTTCTCATTCCTCCTATTGATGCTGGAATCAATCCACTTAATTTATTATAGCTAAGTTGTAAAAGCAATAGGTTGGTTAAGTTACCTATTTCCATAGGAATAATGCCTTGAAGCTCACAATTATGGGCATAAAAGTATTGAAGGGATTTTGAAAGGTTCCCGATATGAGTAGGAAGAACGCCACTCAATGGATTTCCTGAAACCGCTATTTTTCTCAAATGCCTGCAATTCGACAAGGAAGAAAGAAAGCTCCACTCATGATCAGTAGCAGATCCTGTGATCAAATTATTGTTTACGATTCGGAACCGTTCAAGGTGTCTTAAGTTGCCAAGTGTTTTAGGGATTGGACCAGAGAATAAGTTATGTGACACAACTAGTTTCTTAAGCATGGAAGCATTTGAGATAGAGTTGGGAATGTTTCGGCTAAGTTTATTTCCCCACAAAAAAAGAATCTCAAGCTTTGGAGCATTGGTGATGGGTGGTAAACTACCTGTAAAATAGCATCTTTTAGAAAACATATTCATTGAATACCAAATTTACAAATATATAATACATTAAAATAAAAACTGTAAAACTTTAAATCAATTAAGAATAAAATTTTGGCATGGAAAATGTGATGAAATCAATTAGAAAGTTGAGACATAATAAGAGGTTTTGAGTAGTAATTAGTCCTTGTGATTTCTATAGACAAAACATATAATACACTAATAATTTTTAAAATATTGTAGAACTTGAAATAAAATAAAAATAAAAGTTTGGCATGAGAATGTGGCATCTAATCAATCTTAAAAATGAGACTGACACTGAATAATAATTAGTTATGATTTGGGAAACAAAATTCTTAAAGTCATTGTTTTTAATGTAAACTGGTATGATTTTGATCTATTGGGTTAATTATTTATTTTTATTAAATTATAGTGTAAAATTTAAAGATTATTATTTGCTCAAAATTTTGTGTTTTTCATATATTTGAAAGTTAATCTTTATATTTTTATTTTCTGTGATTTAGTCTCTTTACTTTTGAATTAAAAATTTTAGGTTCATTTGTTAACACTGGTAAAAAAGTTTTTGTGTTAGTATGGCATTTTGAAAAATAAAATAAACTTGATATCTATGTTTTAATTATTCCAAATATTGTTTTACTATTTCAAGATAAACTTTTTGTGTCTAGACCAATATCTTAAGAACTATTGTTGCATGTTTAATTATTCTAAAGAATTGTTGATTGAGTCTTAGCCAAGTGCACTATTCTCCTATTTATGAATTAGAGAGTTGGTAAAGTATTAAATTTTGATATATTTTAAAATATTAAAATTTATTAAAATATTTTTATAGAAATTGATTGTACCACAATATACAATTTTAATATCAAATTTTAATTTTTTAAAAATATTAGCAAATATATACTTTATTTCAAGTTACACAATTTTACTAGTTTTTAAATTTTTTAAAAATTTTTATCGTCTTTATAATTTCTAATAATTTTTATAATTGTTTACAATATTTACAATTTCTAACCATTTTAATAATTTTATTATTTATTACAAATTTAAAATTAACAAATTTTTATTTTTAAAACAATTATATATTTATAATGTAGTTAATTTTTATAATTTTATTTGAAATTTTAAATATTTTTTGGTTTTTAGATGATGATGCCATCATGATGTCATCATATGTCACATGGCAATTTATAATTAGTTGAATATCTCAATCTATTTTTTAACATCCAATGGACTAAAACAAGAACACCTGATAATGTTAGAGACTACACTAGGAATGTTTGATAATATTAGGTACTAAAGTGGGCAAAAAAATTAAGGACTATATTAAAATATATCTATAATATATATAAATGCATGGATTTTAAGAAACTTTTGAACTGATAATTATATAGTCTTTGTTGTTTACTATATTATTGAATTTGTTATTTTAAATATTTTTTATTACTTTTAAGATTTATCATATGTATGGATAAGAATTTTGGTTTTACTAAAATATTTGGTTAAATAAATTCACTTCATAAGAAAATTTAGCATCCTTATAAATAACAATTTTGATTCTATTAAAATATTGTTTTAAAAATCTATAATAAAAATTTAAAATTTATATTGAATTACTTTATACTTAAATTATTATTAGAAACTTTATCATACACATACGTATATGAGAACCATGTATTTAGAACATAAATTTGTGTTTTAAAATAACTTATGATAAATAATGATAAATAATAACACATGGCATATCTACCATATTAAAATAAAAATAGATTAAATTGTAAGTAAAACATAATTTAAACATATGAATACATCAAATTAAGAATACTAAATGAATACGTTATTTATGATGATGTTGTTGCCAATTCTTAAGTTGGTGTCGAGTTAATTTGTGACATCATAAATTTAAGTGATAAATTTAAGGTTTTATGTATTGATGTGGATTCAAATATCACCATAATTTTTTTAAAAATAAAAACTAAAGTACCCTCAAATAATATAACTTATATTAAATATGAAAGGGTATTTTATAATTTCTCTAACCGAGTTGATGCCGGTTGACTCATGACACCAACTCAATCAAAAGCTTCAATAATAATATAGATATTCACATTAAAAAACAAAAAAAAGTACTTTAGTTCCAAATAATTATATAATAAGTAAATTTATATTTGATGAATAAATTTATAAATCATATATTTATATGATCTAATATATTATATTTATATTAATTATATATCATCTACAAACTTCGAAGATCAATTTATTAAGTATCAAGAAAAGAAAAATGAAATTGAATTAACACTAAATCAATTTTTAGATTTTGTCCAGATGATTTAATGATGATAAAAATTATTAGCACTATTTTTGAATTAACAAAAATTAGTGATATATTTTAATTATATTTATTATTTATTAGTTTTAATAATGTTTTTTAATTATATGAAGTAAAATTATATCGTATACTAAATATGGTACATATACTTTAACTATAACTTGAAAAATTATTATATAAATTAATATATTTTAATTATATTCAACCATTTGAATAACAAAATTAAAAAATAATTAGAATTATTTACTTTTTAAAGTTTAATGGAAATTAAAAATTAAAATAAATCAATTCATATAAATCTTATTGTTTATTATCAGATTAAAATGATAAAAGTATATGACATAAATAGAAGAAACAAATTCAACACAATGTTTTTGGAGTTTGGAAAAAATTAAAGTGAAAAACATACCTTCTAATTTGTTGTTAAATAGAGCTATTTCTTCGAGCGTAGTTGAATTAAAAATACTTGATGGAATCTGACCTACACACATAGTCAAAAATTGAAGTGAAAAACATACTTTCTAAACTGTTCAACTAAAAATACTTTAAGCATCTTTTCTTCCATCAAATTAGTTATCTATTACAAATCAAACTCTTTTATGAAATGTTGAAGATGGAAGATGGAACCTGACCAGATAATTGATTGAATCCCAAGTTCAAGATCTCTAGATTAGACATGTTAACAAGTGTTTCAGGGATTGTGCCTGTAAAGTTATTATTTTTCATTTCCAGCCTTCGAACTCTCTGTAAGTTCCCAAGCCATGATGGAATTTCCCCATTCAGACGGTTGTAGCTTAATTGAAGGATCCTCAAACGATGCAATTGGCCCAATTCTTTAGGGAGATGGCCATAGAAATGGTTGCTACTCAAGTCGAGAGAGAGTAGAAATGAAAGATTTCCAAGGTGTGGAGGGATAGTACCCCTAAGATTCATGCTTGTAAGATTCAAAGCTATAACTCTTTTATGGAGGATGCCACAAGAAACACCAATCCAATTGCAAACAGAGGTTGAGGCTGTCCAATTGTTTGCCATGTCATTTTGAGGACCGGCAACGCGATCCTTGAACTTGAGAAGTGCAAACTGATTGGAGTTGAGATTCTTGACTGTCATAGCCAAGCAAAGTACGGAACATGGTATAAATAAAGCTAAAAGAAGATGAAAGCAAGTGTTGTAGTCCATGATTGCAAGATGGAATAAGGCAAGAAAATAATAAAAAAAGTAGGAAAAGGGAAGTTGAGTTGATAAAATAGTTTGGATGATGAAGAAAAGCCCAGAGAGCATGCTTTAATATGTTTCAACCCTCGCACACTTGATAAACTTGATAAATTTAAGACTACCCTAAAAATTAAAAAGGAAAACAAAGTTTTGATGAAATTTCAAAATAAATGTCAAGTATTCTTCTTTTAGAAATACGTACAAAGAAGCGAATTTTCAAAATTTCTCCTAAATTTTCTTCACATTACTCCACATAATCCATTAAAAAACTTAAAAAATATATTTTATTAATTACTATATATTCTTTTATTTTCAGAATAATAAATTGTTTAAAATATGCTATTAGTCCCTGTAATTTAAAAGTTAAAAAATCCAATCCTCCTATTTTTTAATTTAAAAATTCTAGTCCAATCATTTTAATTCCATTAAAAATTTCAACTTAATAGATTTTTATTGTCAATCATATGCAACATTATATGAAGGCAGTCTACTCAAGATATATCCAAGTTTCCAGATTTTAATAGAAAATACTTACAATCCTAATGATAGGACTAAGTTTTTAAACTAGAAAAGTAAAACAAACTTAATTTTTAACTTTTTAAGTACAAGGATTAAATTTTAAATGTTGTCAAAGTACAAGCACTAACAAAATATTGTGATCTAATAAATGTAAAAAGCATTTTAAACAAAAGAAGGTTGAAATAATATATTTGTCCTTATACTTTGATAAAATTTGTATCTTTTTCGAACTATTTAATGCCATTTCAACATTTTCATTAAAAAAACATATCATTTTGAATTTGATCTTTTCAATATGAAAATATTGAAATGATGTTAAATTATTGGAAAGAGATACAAGTTTCATGGTATCTCTCTAAGAAAGCTGATGTAAGATATTAATGACATCATTTGAACAAAGTTTTAGGTCAAATTATTCATCTAGTCCTTGTAATTATTCTTTAAGGTGAATTTCATTATTATTCTTTTATTTTCTTTGGCTTAAATACACATTTACCCCTAATTTTATCACATTCTCCTTAATTGGTATTTATAGTTTAGAAAATTTTACAAATATATTATTTTTAAGAAATTATAAGAAGATTACAAAATTCCAAAATAATGTAAAAAGCTAAGAAAAACCTAGAAATTCAAAAAAAAAAATCATGTTTTTACAAATTGGGGTATGCAATAAATTTTAAGATGGTTTTTGGAGTTACATCTCACTTTAGCATTGACTTACTTTTCTACGGTTAGTCTTCTCCAACAAGTTAAATATTTCAATTTTAACAACATTGACAGGTCTTTGGGGTAGGGTCGAGCAAAACTCAATAGAAATAGATGATATAGGTTGAGTTGGCTCGGCCAAGTCGAGTCGACTTGTTCAAATTTGTTAAATTAGTAAATTTTAGGGTGCAGTTAGAATTTTTTGTTTTGAGATGCTAAGATTAAAAAATTTGAGTTTTGAAAACTTTGACTCCTTTTTGCTTTGAGAGTTGATTTGAAGAGAAAAGAGCTTGAAGGTGCTTTTGTAGAAATAGGACAAATTTTAAAATAAGGAGTAAATTGGAAAAAAAAATTTGGGTTGGGCTAATTTGAAAATTTGACACTTTTGTGGGATAAAAATAGAAAAATATTTTAGTTGAATACACATAAGGAGTTACGAACTTGAGACTTATAGGTAGACTAAGGCCTTACCACTTAACCAACAAGCTTATTATTATTATCTTTTAACACAAATAAATTTTAAGGCATACTAAGGGCTTGTTTAGCATTGCTGTGAAGAAGCACTTTTGGCTTAGAAACACTTTTAAGAGAAAAGTGGTTCTAAGCTAGTAACTTTTGGCTAAGATTTTGGCTTTTCAAAAGCACTTTTGGCCAAATGGAGAAGCTAAAATTATTAGCTTTTCTTACCCAAAAGCACTTTTGAGTGCTTAATTACTAATTCATCCCTCCAAAAACATATTTTAAAATAAAATAATACAAATATGTTAATATTTAATTACAAATATTTAATGGTTATATTAAATATTTAAAATATAATTTATATATTCTAATTAAATTTTATAAATAATTAATATTTGTTGCTTAAAAATATTTAAAATTTATATTTTATATATTAAAATATTAAAAAATATATAATAAATTATTTTTATATTCTTACTAAAATATCATAATATTAAATAATTTTAATATTATTTAAATGCATATTTGTTACTTTATAATATCATGTCTAATATTGACGTTTTATTTCTTAAAAGCACTTTTTAACATTAATATTAAACACTTAAATCTTAAACTAAATTTCTCAAAGATAGTTTTCTACAACGCTTTTAAAAGTACTTTCCAAAATCAATGCTCAACTATCTCAAACTCTCTTACCTTATACTTTAAAAGAGAAATTTTTTTAAATTTTATCCCTATTTCTTTTAACCCAATTTTTGGATGTCAAACATTTATAAATAAAATAAGAAAAGGAAAAAAAAAGCATATACATATTGATGGGTTTTTTATTATTAGACTTTATTTTTATCTCAGGTAAAAGTTTTTATGGAGAGGATCATGTAAAATTATGATCTGAATCATTTTAAACATTTCATCATTGCAAAATGAAATAATAGGAAAGAATGACTATACAAATTTGCATTTGTGTTCTTTCTTTCAATATTTGCTTTCAAAACTGTGGGAAAATTTTAAATTTGATGAAATTTTAAAATTGCACTTCAGACGTAAAATATAAAATTTATGAATATGGACTACCCATTTTATTTATAATTTTCTGTGTTTTTCTTCTTTGCTGACTTTTTTTAATGTCATTTTCTATCATGAAAGAAACTTAAAGATTCACTATTTATTTCTCAACCATTATGAAATTACTTGACTATGGGGGTAGAATTTTCTCACCAATTTTCTAACATGAGATTTTTTGAATGAGACAAACATTCAATTTTAACACATTTCCCATAATGAGTCACCCCTATTTGTGAGTGATTTGGGGATAAAAGCTTAAACATTTCTGGATCACATTGCATTTAAGACGGGTGTTTGGAGTTATATGATATTTTAACATAGACTGGCTTTTCTATAAAGAGTACTCCTTGCTTTACTATTGTCATGATACGAGGAGATACTGAAAATTATTGTACTATGAAATTTTAATTCACTCGAAAAATAAGTGTTTTATTTCAAGGGATTAATATTAGCTTTCTCTTTTTTAAATTTTGAATTTTTTTGAGAACTGCGTAATTAAGAATATATCAATTTTGGGTGTTATAGGGTGTTTTAACCTTCCCTATGTGTAATCGACTACTAAACTTTTTATTCTTTAGAATTCAACACATACCTCAAAATTTTCTTTTTAAAAGATTTTTAAAATCTCTTTATAAAAGATTATCATACTTAACAAAGATGATCAGTGTGACTTTTCTTTAATAAAATATTATGTTTTTGCAAAGACCAAAATTTTCATATTTTCAAGAATTCCTCAATCTAATTTTCTTTTGAATTTTTATTTTCAATAGGAAAATGATCCCTACAATTCATATTTATTTTCTCCATTTTTAATGTTTTTTAAGGAAATGAATAGTGGAATGATAATTTTAGTTAAGGTAAAGTAAATTTAATTATCCACAACCTTCAACTATTAATTTTTGATTTAATTACACAATTTTTTGAAATTAATACTCTTTTATTAGTTGTCGCTAGTTGAGGGACGAAAAGTTGATTTGGACTTTTTTATTGACCTAATAACAAATTTAGATATTCAAAGTTTACTTATTCTATCAATTTAATGCTAAATTTAAAAAATTCAACAAATCCTATCAAAAAACAATTGGACCTTGAGTACACAGGCTGTGAGATTTTCACATGGCTGTGTCTACGCTGCACTCTATTTTATCAAATTCGGACAGAGAGTTACACAGGCTGTTCACACAGGCGTGTGCCTCCTTCACATGGGGCGTGTAGACCTCCACACAGCTTAGGAACTTCCACATGGTTGGGGCACACGGTCATGTGGCCTTGTTTTGTAGATTTTTGTTCTGTGTCAGATTTTAACTCGTTTTGTGCCTGTGTGTATTCTGACCCCAGTTAAGACTTAGTAAGAATGTTTAGGACTTTGATTAGTTTGAATTTGTGCATTTGTTCGTAATTAATGTGTTAATTTATTAGTTTGATTAAATGTTATGTGATATTATTAGTAAATAGTTACAAACCTAATTGATTCTAAATCTGATTGATTGAACTTGTGTGTTTTGTTTTCTGTATGAATGTTTGTATGTTGTGTGCATTTTGTAATCGCATAAAAATTTTACGATTGACTGACTGAATATGAGCTTCTATATCTATGACACTATTAGTGTTTGATGTGCATTCATACACATGCATAAAATTGGGGTTTTGGTTATGAAGAGAAGGAAGCCTGTTTCGGTAGTTCAACTGTAATATTTTTGAACAGCGGTTTACCGTGTGATTCTATATATATGTCAGCTCAGCTGCATATTATGATTTCGAGTGGCTTAGTTTCCACATTGTAGTGTGTAGGGTGGATGAACCTTTTATAGTTCTTGTAATAGGCCCAATTTGTCCGAGCCCAACAAAATAAGTTACAAACCCAAAATAAACATTACAAGCCCAAAAATTTAAAAAAACCTAATGGCCCAAGTGGCCCAAAACTTAACCTTCTTCAGCCGCCGCTCCTTCCACGCGTGCCAACCTCCTCATGCGTGCCACCACCTCAGCACCTCCATACCCTCCACGCTCTCTCTCTGCCACCATAGCATGCGTTCTTGCCCCGTACTTGCAGACCAAGCAAAAGAGAGCACAACAGTAAAGAGAAAAACATTGTATTTTTCGGCTATAAAAGCCATGAACAAATCAATGTAAATTTTTTACAACAAAAATAAATACAAAAAAGGAAATCGGAAACAAAAAAAGGTGGTTCTTTTGTTTTTTGTTTTTATTTCTTTTCTACTTATATTTCTACTAGTTTTTAAGAAAAATAAAAAAGAATGGACTCAAATCTTACCCTTTTCTCGCATGTGCGCCGTCGTGGGGGGTCGAGGTTCGTCGTTTCCAATGAAAAACAATGTTTTTTTTGAGTCGAGGAAGTTGAAAAGTCAAAAAATGGCCTTCTTTCGATTTTTTGGCCACCGTGGATGGCGGCACCGTCACTGGCAACCGGCGACCGGCGGCCTCTACGATGGTCCGTCGGTTGGAGCCATGGCCGGAGAGGGGAGTTGAGAGAGAGGGGGAGAGTGATTTGAGTTTTTTTTTCAGAGAATGGGGAGAAATGAACAATTTTAAAAAAAATTGGTTTTTATAGAGGATTGAAACGGCGCCGTTTTGGGCCTTAAACCCAGTGGCCAAAACGACGTCGTTTCACCCCTTTAATCCGCGCGTGGACCCGACCTGCAAGAGGATCCGTGTGTTTTTGTGAAAGGGTCTATTTGCGCGTTAGACCCTTTCGTATTTTTCAATTGTCTTAATCCAGTCCTTTTTTATTTTCTAATTTGTACTTCAAATTTTATTTCATTTTCGATTTGGTCCTAGCAAAACGGTGCGTTTCAGAGGGCGGGGATATTTCCCCAGTTGGTCCCTCTTAGTTATTCGCGCCTTTCAAATGGGTCCTCTACCTTATTTTCATTCTCGATTTTTACCCAGATTTCTGATTAAACTTCAATTTAGTCCTTCTGCGTCTATTAATTTATAATTTTAGCCCCTCTTATATTCATAAACTTATTTTATTAGGATTGGACTCGTAATTTTATTTCAATGTCAATTTAATCCCCTTTTATCTCTGTCTAAGTTTTTTTTTCTTTTTTTTGTGTTTTATTTATTTGCTTACCATTTCTTTTTTTATTTTGATTTTCGTATTTAATGATGCTTTTATTTTATTTATTTTATTCTTGACTTTCATTGTTATTATTGTTGTTGTTGTTGTTGTTCTTGCTTTGTTATTTTTATGGTTTTTATTATTTCATTTATTTACATATTTTATTCAAAATTGTGTCTTTAAATTTTGTTTACATTTTAATTCGGTTCTTTACTTTCAATATTTTTATAAACTATTTTCCTTACATTATTTATGTATTTATTTATTTATTTCTTTTAAAGTTGGTATTGTCCTTTTATGTGCATACTTTGACATTATTACCAGTGTTATTGTTTATTTTATTTATCTTTTGATTATTATTATTAATGTTAAAGTAGTGTATATTATATGATTCTCTAAATTGTCTTTATTATATTCATTATTGTTATTTATTAATGCAACATTTCATTAATGTATTATTTTAAATATTACACATTTTACCCAAATTTGTAAAAATATAAAATTAGAAAATAAGCAATATTTCGTATTTTGGAATTCAAAAAGTCGTTCCCTAACTTACGGGGTTTCAATTTTTTTATAAATCCAAATATACAAACCATTTTCAAAAACACATTTTAAAATTATCTCAGAATTAAAAGATTGTTTTCCAACTTACGAAATATGATTTCTTTTCTAAAATCGAGATAATAAAAATTTCTAAAAATAAATAAAATTTTTGGTGTTTATTCTCGTTTCGAGATTTAAGGTTAACTCACAGGGTATAATTCTGTTTCTCAGTTGACGTAAAATATGCCCTTTTTAAAATTCTTTTAGGTAATTTTAATAAAAGGATCGTATTTTAAGTCTCTTCAAAATTTTCAACTTTCAACATTAAGACATTAATTAATCAATTAGGTATCAATTTTAGGCGTCACGAGGGTGCTAATCCTTCCTCGCACGTAACGGACTCCCGAAGCCATTTTTCTCGAATATCGTAGACCAAAACCATTGTTTTAGTAAAATCGAAACGTTTTGTTAAAACGATTGGATTGCAAGGTGATCCGATCACACCTCAAAAAAAATATCGGTGGCGACTCCAATTTTTTTTCGTTTTTATTTTTAAAATAAAAGTCGACCCCTTTTTTATTAAAAAAATGGCTTTGACAGTTCTATGTGGTGTGCAGGGTAGACGGGCCTTCTATAGCCCTAATGTGGTGTGCAGGGTGGTCGAAGTGGTGTTCAAATGGTTGGGTGGGTTTTTGACTTATTGCATACGGTTTGCATTAGGCATATGTGTCTGATTATGATTCTTTTTAATATTATTTGCAAATGTTTGTACTAATTTGATTATTACATGTGTTTGAGACATTGCTTATGCAGTTTGATACTATATATTGACTTATCGATGTAAGCTTTTCGTAAGTGACCATCATATAGTGCTTGTCTGAAATATTTATGGAGTTATCCCCTCTTTTACCGACTGTTGTGTTTTGGACTCACACTGAGCTCGCGTAGCTCACCCCCTTAGTTTTCTTCCTTTTAGGTACTCTCGTGTTCTGTAGCTAGTCTCGACATATTAGAAGGCTCAGACGGAAGAGGTGAGATTTGATTTACTAAAGTGTTTCGATTCAATTTTAGTTTTTCTATCTTCTTGGGACTATAAGTGTTAATAGGGACTGTGGTATAAGTTTTACTTCTGGACTTTCGTAAATTTTTATTTTGGGACTGAACTTTTGAAACTGCGGAATTATACTTTCTAATGTTTTTAACATAATTTAAAATTTTTGTTTGAATCCTGAATGGTTAAACGACTTAGTTTGATTTAGCAAAACTGAGTTATAAATGAGATGTTAACAATTCATTTTGTAAAATTATTTTTCGATCACTTCGGTGTTCAAAGTAACCTCTGAGATTCGATCCATACTTTTAGGCCGAGTTTTGGGGTGTTACATTAGTTTTCAAGAGGAGATTGGTGATCTACTTGAAGATAGATTGATTTTGAAAACTTTGACTCCTTTTTGCTTTGAGAGTTGATTTGAAGAGAAAAGAGCTTGAAGGTGCTTTTGTAGAATTAGGACAAATTTTAAAATAAGGAGTAAATTTGAAAAAAAAGTTTTTGGGTTGGGCTAATTTGAAAATTTGACACTTTTGTAGGATAAAAATAGAAAAATATTTTGGTTGAATACACATAAGGAGTTACGAACTTGAGACTTATAGGTAAACTAAGACCTTACCACTGAACCAACAAGCTCATTATTATTATCTTTTAACACAAATAAATTTTAAGGGCTTACCACTAAGGGCTTGTTTAGCATTGCTGTGAAGAAGCACTTTTGGCTTAAAAAATACTTTGAGAGAAAAGTTGTTCTAAGCTAGTAACTTTTGGCTAAGATTTTGGCTTTTTAAAAGCACTTTTGGCCAAATGGAGAAGCTAAAATTTTTAGCTTTTCTTACCCAAAAGCACTTTTGAGTGCTTAATTACTAATTCATCCCTCCAAAAACACATTTTAAAATAAAATAATACAAATATGTTAATATTTAGTTACAAATATTTAATGGTTATATTTAAATATTTAAAATATAATTTATAAATTCTAATTAAATTTTATAAATAATTAATATTTGTTGCTGAAAAATATTTAAAATTTATATTTTATATATTAAAATATTAACAAAAATTATAATAAATTATTTTTATATTAGTATTAAAATATCATAATATTAATTAATTTTAATATTATTTAAATGCATATTTGTTAATTTATAATATCATGTCTAAGATTGACGTTTTATTTCTTAAAAGCACTTTTGAACATTAATGTTAAACACTCAAATCTTAAACTAAACTTCTCAAAGATACTTTTCTACAACACTTTTTAAAAGCACTTTCCAAAATCAATGCTCTTACCTTATACTTTAAAAGAGAAAAAAGATTTTAAATTTTATCCCTATTTCTTTTAACCCAATTTTTAGGATGTCAAACATTTATAAATAAAATAAGAAAAAGGAAAAAAGCATCTACATATTGATGGGTTTTTTCATTAGGAGACTTTATTTTTATCGCAGGTAAAAGTTTTTATGGAGAGGATCATGTAAAATTATGATCTGAATAATTTTAAACATTTCATCATTGCAAAAATGAAATAATAGAAAAGAATGACTATACGAATTTGCATTTGTGTTCTTTCTTTCAATATTTGCTTTCAAAACTGTGGGAAAATTTTAAATTTGATGAAATTTTAAAATTGCACTTCAGTAAAATATAAATTTTATGAATATGGACTAGCCATTTTATTTATAATTTTCTGTGTTTTTCTTCTTTGCTGAAATTTTTAATGTCATTTTCTATCATGAAAGAAAATTGAAGATTCACTATTTATTTCTCAACCACTATGAAATTACTTGACTCTGGGGGTAGAATTTTCTCACCAATTTTCTAACATGAGATTTTTTGAATGAGACAAATATTCAATTTTAACACATTTCCCATAATGAGTCACCCCTATTTGTGAGTGATTTGGGGATAAAAGCTTAAACATTTCTGGATCACATTGCATTTAAGATGGGTGTTTGGAGTTATATGATATTTTAACATTGACCGACATTTCCATAAAGAGTCCTTGCTTTACTTTGGGTGGTCGTTGGTATTACTCTCCAACAATTATTGTACTGTCATCCTTATTCCTACCCCACCTAGCAGAGAAGTTTCATAAGTGTTTTATTTCAAGGGATTAATATTAGCTCTCTCTTTTTAAAAAATTTGAATTTTTTTTGACAACTGCCTAATTAAGAATGTATCAATTTTGGGTGTTATAGGGGTGTTTTAACCTTCCCTATGTGTAATCGACTCCTGAACCTTTTTTCCTTTAGAATTCAACGCATACCTCAAATTTGTTTTTTTTAAAAGATTTTTAAAATCTCTTTATAAAATATGATCACGCTTAACAAAAATAATCAGTGACGACTTTTCTTTAATAAAATATTATGTTTTTGCAAAGACCAAAATTTTCATATTTTTCAAGAATTCTTCAATCTAATTTTCTTTTGAATTTTTATTTTCAAGAGGAAAATGATCCTACAATTAATATTTATTTTCCTTATTTTTAATTTATTTTAAGGAGATGAATAGTGGAATGATAATTTTTAGTTAAGGTAAAGTAAATTTAATTATCCACAACCTTCAAATATTAATTTTTTCGATTTAATTACACAATTTTTTGAAATTAACACTCTTTTATTAGTTGTCGCTAGTTGAGGGACGAAAAGTTGATTTGGACTTTTTTATTGACCTAATAACAAATTTAGATATTCAAAGTTTACTTATTCTATCAATTTAATGCTAAATTTAAAAAATTCAACAAATGCTATCAAAAAACAATTGGACCTTGAGTACACAGGTTGTGAGATTTTCACATGGTTGTGTCTACGCTGCACTCTATTTTATCAAATTTGGATAGAGAGTTACACAGGCTGTTCACACGGTCGTACACCTCCTTCACATGGGGCGTGTAGACCTCCACACAGCTTAGGAACTTCCACATGGCTGGGCCACACGGTCATGTGGCCTTGTTTTGTAGATTTTTGTTCTGTGTCAGATTTTGACTCGTTTTGTGCCTCTGTGTATTCTGACCCCAGTTAAGACTTGGTAAGAATGTTTAGGACTCTGATTAGTTTGTATTTTTGCATTTGTTCGTAACTAATGTGTTAATTTATTAGTTTGAAAATTTCACATTAAACTAATAATATTAGCAATTAACTTTCAACAAATCTGTAACAACCTCAAATCCAGCCTAAACGTTATGGTCAAATCTAAAAGGTTACATCAGTATGTAGAAAATTTTGTTCTTCTAAATGTGTTTTGTTACGAAATTGAAAACCAAAATTTATGTAAGTTCGTCATGATTCCTCAATAGAAAAATCTGTAAATTATCAAAACGTAAATGTGAACATATTAATTATTAACTTAAAAAGAACCCAGCCTTATACAATCAAAATGCTAAATTAATCATTTGCCTTGTAAAACTTGTAATTTTCACTAAAATTTTTGCAGCGAAAACATTTTATTTAGCCTATTGAGCATATTTTTAAATTTACATTATTAACTTTCGTAAAATCTCAATCCGTATTTTTGTGGCGGAAAATTTTATAATTTTGAAAACCTAGCATTGATTGTTGGTTAACACAAATCATGTAGAAAAAAAAACTTTAACTAAGCCAAATAAATCCAAAGCCAAATTAAATAATGAAAGAATCAATCCGAGCGCTCGCAAATTCTAACTTACCGATTACCTAAAACGTCATAAATAAAGCAAAGGGGAGAGCTATAAAGCTCAATGCATAACTAAAACTCAAGCTGAGATCACACACAATACAATAAACAAATCATAAAATCATAGAAAAATTCATAACAATCAGTCAAACAGAATTGAGTATACATGATTATGCCAATGCGGTATTTTTCAGAAAATCTTAATGCAGATTTTTCATGAAATGTCCTAGCCAAATCCTCTACACACTTGAATAGAGTTCTCCAGAACTTATCCATAAAAAAAAAAAAAACACACCAATTAAGTCATCCTAGGTTGCCCAAAAACGATGACTCACCACCATGGGATGCCCGACAACGATAGCTTATCAATATGCAATTAAACTGTTAGATCAGATATTTGTGTTCAAGCCATTGAATTGCAACTCAGCTACCGAAACAAAAATATGTGGTGAAGCCACTATATTGCATCCAAGCTGCTAAATAAAAATATGTGGATAAACCACCAGATAGTGCAGACCATTAAACTGCCAAAACTTTTTCCCTTCCATATTATCCCAATCCCATGCAATGTGACATGGCATGCATTTACATAATCAAAACGACAAGCATCTAAGGCATGTAGTCGTACCGTAACAGAATTTAGAAAGCATGGCATTCCACACTTTTACAGAACAGATGTATCACAAATTCAACAAAAGCAAGTTGGAATGCTATAAAGTCACATGCATGATCACATAGCAGAATCATAAACATAAAAATAACGTAACCAAACCTCATATAATCATATACAAACATAACAATACAAATCATGCTACCAGATTCATTAGAAAACAGTTCACGCACACGAATTTCACATACCTTATTCATATCACCTACAATATCAAATTATCAGATATTACATTTTCAAAGTCAGTTTTACACAGTACGAATCCTACAAAGTGGCTAAACATGATTCACGAATCAAAACGGGCCTAAAGGAAAATTTTTAGAAAATGGGCCAACATGGCCCAATTAGCCTAGGTCGTATGGCATCAACAGTCTAATTTTTGACTTTCAATAGTTCATTATTTTTTGAGTTTTTCGATATACACCTTACTATTTTCCGAAGCAAAATCATGGCAAGAATTCCAAAACCTAAAATCGATATTCAACCCACTCAAATTAGCAATGAAATCCAAAACTAAATCGTTAAACAACCAAAACTGCTACCAATAAACCTTATCAAACCAGGAATCAACCTTTTGGAATCTGACTACTAACCCAGAATAGTAGCAGTAGTACTAAAAATCTCTCAATTCACCGGAAGACTATTTGTTACAGAAATGTCACCTAAACCAAAGATTTCAGAGTAATCAAAATCGCGTCACACAAAGAAGGAAACAAATTAACCCCAAGATCGTGAAACTCAACAAAGTACGAATCTTTTCTCATATTCCTTACCACCAACCGTCAAGATTGCTCAAAAACCACTAATGACACCGACCTTCGCAAGGTTAAATTGAAACTAAAAGGTAACTAAAGATGGAACAAAGGTTGTTATAAAAAAAATATTAACAAAGACTTATTGGAGCAAAAATTGCGAAAAATCAAGAATAAGGAGATTGGAAAAAAAACAATGAAACAACAAAGAGAAGGAGTGGGAAAGTGACGACAGTTTGTGGAGAGATTTTGGGTAAATAAAAAGTAACTCACAACTCAACCCATTAAATCTCATTACCCTCTAAACAGATTCCCTTAGAGTTTAAATTCAACCCAAATACCACTACATGGGCGGCATAGTGTAAGGAAATAAAAATATTTCTACTTTGCACACACAGGGTCTTAAACACGAAATCTTAGGGTAATTTGAAGCCTTACCACTAAATTAGTAGGCTCATCCTTGAAATTAATTGAATGAAAATATTATTTATGTCAAATGATTAGGGATAGAGGTTAAGACCAAAGATGACAAAAATTCAAAGGAAAGATTTAAACCTAGAACCTCACGCACACAAGCATAACACCTATTCATTGAACCAGATTTACTCCGTTGACATAATTTTCAAAATATTAACTAAAAATTTAGAATATGGTCACTCTTGGTTTCACTTACCCAATTTCTTCTAACCCGATTTTTGTGATGTGACAACTCATCCCTCCTTAAAAGAATTTCATCCTCGAAATTCCTACTGCGACACCATACACTTAACCATAAAATTTAAAATTCCTTAGTCCGAATCGACCACCAGGCTATCATTGTACAACTCTAATCTCCATTCAAGTCCGATCCAGACAATATTTCAGAGGAATTTCCTATTCACTACCTTGAATTACCTCAATAAGTTTTCCACAAAAACATCACTAATGATCTTTTACCCCAGACTCTAAAAAACATCATTTACCACAAAATACAGGTACAAAAAATTCTTATCAATGCACAGTACATTTGGAACATATCATAAAAGTACCTGTATCATTGTCAGATGCATCACGACTCGCTTGATACCTAGTTGCATATCCACATCTCAGATTTTGTTTCTATACTGAAGCTTGTAACCGACTAAAATAGTGTCATGAGCAATCCTAAACTCGATGCTCAACGGACCCACATCTGAAACATGCTCCCATTTTCCTCCAACAATCGTCCGAATGGTGCCTATCATAATAAGTACAAATCAGAACCTCAACCGCATTCACAATTACCTCACCTCGCTGAAGCCTGTCTATTTTAGCCTGTTTCCTTGGTCATGGATTCAAGTCAATAGAAACATCACTCATCTTATTTTGCACTTTATTCATTACTTATTCTCTCCCTCCGAGCAATTACTCTCTACCGCTAACTTGACTTGATACGCTTGAGGTCACTCAATCACAGACTCTTGTCCCATATATCCAAATTAGGTTCCATCGACCCTTTGCAAATCTCTAAACACCTCTTGGAACACTGAAACATCCCCTACTTCTAAACTGCCCTCAGATTTGGGCGTCATAGCAAACTTATTTATTTTCAAATTGGGCTTACGGCCCCAAGAAGAGAACTCAGCTCGAGTCACCCGGCTATGTCCACCACGCCCTCGCACATCATGACCTCGAGTACTCATTACACAAATCTCCAGTTTGAGAAATTTTATGAATTAGCTTAGGTTTATTAAAAATCATAAGTCTAGAGTTTTATCAAAGTTTCTTACATAATTACCATAGTCTTTAGCTAGAGTAGAGTAATCCTAGCACTTAAGTTTTGCTAGTTTGTCTAGTATAGCTAAAGTAAAGATACTTACAGGATCGACGATGTAGTTTTGGATTCTATTTTATAGAATCAAATATAAAAATAATCAAAATCTAAATACCCATTTTAGAAACCCAAAGTATCAAAATTAATCAGAAATTCAATTTATTTAATGGAGATTTTCGAACCCAGAAATCACAGCCCGAGTTTTGTTACCTTGCTCTGATACTACTAAATGTAACACCCCAAACTTGGCCTAGACGTTATGGCTTACATCAGTACGAAAAAAATTATTTTTCCAAAGTGTGTTTTGTTACGAAATTGAAAACCAAAATTTATGTAAGTTCGTCATGATTCCCCGATAGGGAAATTTGTAAATTATCAAAACGTAAATGTGAACATATTAATTATTAACTTAAAAAAAAAAACCTAGCCTTATACAATCAAGATACTAAAATCATTTGCTTTGTAAAACTTGTAATTTTGACTAAAATTTTTGCAACGAAAATTCCAAACTAATATTCGTAAATTGTAATTTCGTCAAGTAAAAACGATTTATTTTGCCGATTGGGCATATTTTAAATTTACGTTATTAAATTTTGTAAAATATCAATTCGTATTTTTGTGCTAAAAAAATGTTAGCTCATATAATTTTGAAAATCCAACATTGATTGTTGAGTAACACAAAACATACAGAACAAAAAACTTTAACTAAGCCAAAGAAACCCAAAGCAAAATTAAATTTGAGAAATTAAACCAAAATCCAAAAGTCCAGTAAATCCATTTATTAACCAGAGTAAACCATTTAATTAGAGAATCAATTCGAGCTTCCGCACACAGCCCGATTCTAACTTATCGATTATCTGAAACATCAGAAATAAAACAAATGGGTGAGCTATAAAGCTTAGTGCATAACTAAAACTCAAGCCGAGATCACACACAATACATTATACAAATCATAAAATCATAGGAAATTTCATAACAATCAGTCAAACAAAATTAAGCATACATGATTATGCCAATGTGGTAGTTTTCAGAAAATCATAATGCAAATTTTTTCAGAAAACATCCTACCCAACACCACTACACAGCCGAATATAGTTCCCTAAAACTCGTCCATCTAAAAACACACCAATTAAGTCATCTTAGGTTTCCCGAAAACGATGACCTACCACCTCGAGTTAGTCGGCAGTGATGACTTATCAATATGCAGTTAAACTACCAAATCAAATATTTGTGGTCAAGCGATTGTATTGCAGCTAAGCTGCCAGATCAAATGTTCCTAGTATAGTCCATAACATTATCAGATGTTCTCGGCTCAGTCCTTTGGACATTAAAAAAATAGATTTGGATATCCAATTAATCATAAATTGCTAGGTGGTATATGCTGAAGTCACGATAACATCATCATCAAGAAAAAACCAAAAATTCTTTAAAAATATCATAAAATTCAAATAAATTTATATAAAATTAACTACATTATAAATATATAATTGTTCAAAAATAAAATTCTTAATTTTTTTAAAATTTGTAAAAATAATAAAATTATTAGAAATTGTTAAATATTGTAAAACATTATAAAATTATTAGAATCATAAAAGACGGTAAAAATAAAAAGTTAAAATACTAGTAAAATTGTCTAACTTGAAATAAAGTATACATTTGGTAATCAAATTTAAAATATTGAAAATTTGATATTAAAGTTGTATATAGTAATACAATCAAATTTTATAAAAAATATTTTAAAATATTTTAATAAAAATCAAATAAATTTTATATCAATTTTTTGTACTTTACCAATGTTACTGGCAGCAAGATTTTTCTACTCGAATCCCTATTTATTGTCTTAAATAGCTTCCTGCATCCACCATTTTGCACATGGTTTTCTATTTTATACCAAAGCTCTTTAGAATAGTTAAACATTCAACAATAGTTCTAAAGATATTAGTTTAGAGACAAATAATTATCTTGAGATAGTAAAAAATTGAAATAATTAAATATATTATTTACTTGAAATAATATTATTTTTCATTATTTAAATTATTTGAAAAAAACTTATTCAAGTTTATCACGTAAAAGATCTACCAATTATAAATTTGATTAGTTGAACCATAAGACAATTGTTATAGGTAGTATCCTTCCAAGAGACAATTATCACATGTTCAAACTCTAGTCAATATGATTTATAAAATTTTAAAAATATTAAAATATCTAATATATATTTGAAAATTATGTAAATTTTATATTTTACATAGTTTTTTTGTATTTTTCTGATTTTAGATTTTTCTATTTTTAAATAATTTTGATAATTTTGTAATTTTTCTTTTATAATTTTTGTCATTTTGAAGATTTTTAAGGGTTTTTGTTGATGATGTCATTATGATAGCATCATATGACATGTGGTAGTATATGATTTGTTGAATATCCCAACTAATTTTTATTGTCCAATGAACTAAACTGAAAATTTTAATAACATTAGGGACTGAAGTGGATAAAATATTTTAAAACTAAAGTTAAAAAGTGATATACTTCAGGGACACAGCATTAACATTTTCTAAAAGATGGAAGTGTTTTTGTTTTTAAGTGAATATAATTTTTTGAGTGAATATAGTTTTGTGAGGGAGTAGTAATATTATTATTAGAGACAAGGCATTTGATTTTTATATAACTTTTTAATTAAGTCAATATCACTCATTGAGTAAAACCCAACATATTAAGCACATTACTGTACTAATTTAGATTAATAGGAATGATCAAATTTACAATTAAGGATTATAAATTTATTTAATTCCAATCTTCTACCTTCCTTTAAATTATAAGAATGGTTTTGCCTTATATTTTCTTCAAATTGAGATTTAATTTATAATTTTAAATTTTGATATAATTTAGTTTCTCAATTTTATAATGCAATTAATTAGTTTAAATACTTTATTTTAATCAAAATAATTATGTTAATTTTAAAGAATTGTTATCACCGTTAAAATTCTTTACTAACAATTATTTAAAATTAAGTTCTATCATGCTTTTGTTTTAGCTTACACATAGATGTTTACAATATAAAATTCTTTATAATTTTCAATACATATTACTTAAATAAATAGAAAATAGAGTTTTAATAATGCACAACCAAATAATTTTTATTGATGTTATATTATTTTGATTTCTTAGACTTGTACATAGGGAAAATAAAGGACTATTGCCATTAATTAATCGCTTTAAAACAATTTTAATGAGCTCTAGTCATGCAAGATTACCATTAAATTGAATACTCATATAGAAGGATTTAATATTTTGTTTCTCAAATCACAACTAATAATTATTCATAATTTCTTATTCAGTGTCATTTTTAAGATTGATTAGATGACAAATTTTCATGCCAAAGTTTTATTTTTATTTGATTTAAATTTTTACAATATTTAAAAATTATATATTTTGTAAATTTGATATTCAATCAATTTTAGATTTAAAAAGTAATGATGATTTTAACCCAAGGCCTGAGCTAAGAATAGTTATAGTTAAATAAAATACTGGTATGAAATAGTTTAATTATTTGATCACATTTTTCCATGCCAAAATTTTATTTTTATTTTTGATTTAAAATTTTACAATTTTTATATTGTGAATTTGGTGTGCAATGAATATGTGTACTAAAAGATGTAAATTTACAGGTAATTTACCACCCATCACCAGTGCTCCAAAGCTTGAGATTCTTTTATTGTGGGGAAATAAACTTGGCGGAAACATTCTCAATTCTATCTCCAATGCTTCCATGCTTAAGAAACTAGACTTGGCAGATAACTTATTCTCTGGCCCAATCCCTAAAACATTTGACAACTTAAGACACCTTGAATGGTTCCAAATTTCAAACAATAATTTGATCAAAGGACCTGCTACTGATCATGAGTGGACCTTTCTTTCTTCTTTGGCAAATTGCAAGCATTTGAGAATAATAGATGTTTCAAGAAATCCATTGAGTGACGTTCTTCCAACTTATATTGGGAACCTTTCAAAATCCCTTCAATACTTTTATGCCTCTAATTGTGAGATTACAGACAATATTCCTATGTAAATAGGTAGCTTAAGCAACCTATTGCTTTTACAACTTGGCTATAATAAATTAAGCTTTATTCCGACACCGATAGGACTGCAAAATTTGCAAGGTTTACAACTTTCCTCTAATAAATTAGAGGGGCCTATATCAGAAAGCCTTTGTGGTTTGGAGAGATTATACTACTTGTATTTAAGGCTGATTAGGTTGCATGGATCCATACCCTCTTGTATGGGTAATATTTCTTCTTTGAGATATCTTTACTTAGATTCCAACACATTGAGTTCTACAATACCCTCAACTTTGTGGAATCTTAAAGATATCTTAGAAATAGATTTATCATCAAATTATCTTTACAATTCACATGCTATATTGATGTTGGAGATTTGAGGAGTCTACTAAAACTAAATTTACCAAGGAATCTTCTCACGGGCAATATCTTATCCACATTTAGGGGTCTTCAAACTTTGATTTCAATAGATTTATTAAATAATATACTACATGGTCATATCCCTGGATCATTAGGTGGTTTGATTAGTTTGGAATTCTTGAATTTATGCAATAACAATCTCTCTGGAGCCATTCCCAAATCTTTGGAAAAGCTTTTAGATCTCAAGTATTTTATTGTGCCTTTCAATAGACTTGAAGAGGAAATTCCCACCGAGGGATGTTTTTCAAACTTCTCTAGCACATCATTCACGAAGAATTTTGCACTTTGTGGTCCACCTAGATTGCTACTCCCACCTTGCAAAAACGACATCCAAGAAAACTCCCAAATGAATATATTGCATGCTTTAAGGTATGGTTTACCAACAATTGGTATCGTCGTAGTACTAATAGTCTTAACTATTATGTACAGAAGATGCCAAAGTAGGAGTACAACTCTACCAATTAAGGATGATTTGTTGTCTTTGAAAACGCTGAGAAGAATTTCACATGCTGAACTTTCACAAGAAACTAATGGATTTGAGGAAAACAATATGCTTGGTTCAAGGAGTTTTGGATATGTATATAAAGAGAAGCTTTCAGATGGAATGGAAGTTGCAATAAAAATTTTCAATTTGCAAACAGAAGAAGCATTTAGGAGTTTTGACATTGAATGCGATGCTATGCGTAATATAGATCATTGTAATATTGTGAAGGTCACTACTTGCTGCTCAAGTGTTGACTTCAAAGCCTTGGTGCTTGATTACATGTCTAATGGAAATATTGAGAAATGGTTATATTATTAAAACTATTTCCTTGATATCATACAAAGGGTTGACAAGATGATAGATGTTGCGTCAGCGATAGAACATCTCCACAACGGGCATCCAACACCTATAATTCATTGTGACTTAAAACCAAGCAATATTTTACTAGATGAAGACATAGTTGCACATGTGGGAGATTTTGGCGTTGCCAAATTGTTGGGAGAATGTGATGTAATGAAGCAGACCATGACTATTGCAACAATCGGGTATACGGCACCAGGTGAATTTTTTTATTTGTGTATTATTATTTTTCTAATATGGATTTTATATTTTGTTTGGATATATATTTGAATAATCATTTTAGAAACAATTAAAGATTAACGATGCTCTAATTATACTTGAAATGCAAAATTTGGATCAACAGGAATTGTTTCTATAAAGTGTGACATCTATAGTTATGAGATTGTCCTTATACAAACTTTCACAAAGAAAAAGTCAACTGATAATTTTTTGCTGAAGAAGTGACTATAAAGCATTGGATGGAAAGTTCATTGCCAAAGGAGCATGAAAATCCCCAAAACCCTAAATTCTTTCCTTCTAGCAATGAAGAGATGGTGAGAGGAAAGGAAAAAAAATCACGTCAAATGAAAAGAAAAGAAAAAGAAATTGAACAAAATTAAATTTATGTGGAAATTGTTTTAATACTTTTAATTTGAGTTGGAAAAGGTTGATGATGTGGCATAAAATAATTGGATAGGACCATATTTGAGGTAGTGGGAAAGGTCCAATATGGAATAATTTTTCTATGTTATCAAATAGATGAATGATAGTAATTGGGATCAAACTAATGATTTGGATGATGTTAATGGTTAATTTGGTGCAGAGGGTGGAAAAGAAACAAATAATTCATTATATGTAATATATAGTAAGTTTCATACATAAAAGTTTCATACAAGGTTCAAAGGCAACTAAATGACTTGTAAGTTAGTTGAACTTCTTTGAAAGGCGCAAAGGCAATTGAACATTTACAAAATAGTCTCTAAATACTGTAGACACAAATCAAATCATGGGAGCATTACAATTGGTTAAATTGAGCACTGGCAGAAATTCCATCATAGGAAATATTGGCAAAATCGTCTATTGAATTAGAAAAACAACATAATCCATGAAACATAGATAGCCCAATACAAACATCATCGAGAAAAAAAAGTCTTTTTGTTTTATAGCACATGATAGTAAAGCATGCGAAGTTTCATTCTTCTTATTGGCCTCCTTTAGTTTTCCTTGATCAACAACCACTAGCCAAAAACACAATTAGATTAGATTATAAATGAAACATTCAATTATGATAATTTAAATAGAAAACACCCTAAATAACTCTAAATAAATGAAAAGTAGCAAATTACTTGGTGAGGCAAGCTAGCTCAATTAAGAGCACCATTGTGTTAGACTTGTCTATGCATTAAACAATCTAAAAGAAAATGAAGAAAAAGACTTAGAAAACACTTGAAAATTGACAAAATTTTTATGCCATTGACTGGTTAAACTATGATCACCCATAACAGATCTTGTATTTGAGTTTTTGTTGAGGGAGATCAAGTCCTTCAAGAAAAGTTTTCTAAGTGCTGTCTGTTAGGTAATCGCTGCTATTCTCAACAAAAGATATTGTCCCCATGTCAAGATTTTATCCTCAGCCTTCATGGAATAATCATGGAGATTACATGTGCAAGGATTCAAACCACCAACCAATACATATGTAGCATTTACCTTGGAACCATCTCCGTGAATCCACAAGGTTCTTCACGGAATCAAGAGACAAAACCCCAACACAAGAATAATACCATCTATTGAGGGGTCCTTTAACACAACAAATGAAATTCATACATTTTTTTAATCAAAGTAAATATCATATTTAATTGGGGAAAAGCAACAAAAAAATCCAACAAAAAAATCCTTAGCAAAAGATTAAAACACATTTATATCGTAAATGACATAAGAAACTCCAATCTAACAAAGAAAATAACTTGATGCTCCAAAGCTACCATATACTGTAATTCATGGGAAGGTCTGATGCTCATTTTATTGGTTTCCATCTTGATTTTGCAAAAGAAGTTTGAATTCTGAAGAGAGCAAATGATTGAGCGAAAGAAAAAAAATTAGTTTATTAATTTTCACAATTTATAAGACAAACCTTATGGAGACAAATAATGACATATTAGATATTTGTGATTAAAATTCTAGAATAGATTAAAAATGTTGAATTAATGATAAAATTAATAGTGAATTAATAACAACAAGCGTACTGATTACTTAGCTTCTTTGTTAAACATGTTCGATGTTGTTTAACAGCCTTCGTTTGATTTTCTTTAGCTCAACGACAAAATCTTTCATATCTTTTCTTTCTTCTGGTAACTCAGCTGAACAATTCAAAGCCAACTCCATGATGGATGAAATACAATTTGCTTTAACAACAATGTACTCATCCTCTCTTCTTAGTAAATCAACATCTGCAATTTCTATCGCTCCTTTAGGCAATGAACTTTCCATCCAATGCCTTATAGTCACTTCTTCAGCAAAAAAAATTATCAGTTGGCTTTTTCTTTGTAAAAGTTTCTATAAGGATGCTCCCATAACTATAGACGTCACATTTTATACAAACAATTCCTGTTGATCCAAATTCTGCATTTCAAGTATAATTAGAACATCATCAATCCTTAATTATTTCTAAAATGCTTATTCAAATATATATCAATATACGCATGAAACAAAAGTATAAAATGCAAATTAGGAAAATAATCATACAAAAAAAAAATTCACCTGGTGCCATATATCCGATAGTTGCAAGAGTCATGGTTTGCTTCATTACATCACCTTCTCCCAACAATTTGGCAACAACAAAATCTCCCACATGTGCAACCATGTCTTTATCTAGTAAAATATTGCTTGGTTTTAAGTCGCAATGAATTATAGATGTTGGATGTCCATTGTGGAAATGTTCTACAGCTACCGCAACATCTATCATTATGTCGACCCTTTGTATGATATCAAGGAAACAAATTTCGGAATGTAACCATTTCTCAAGGTTTCCATTAGACATGTAATCAAGCACCAAGGCTTTAAAGTCAACACTTGAGCAGCAAGTAATGACCTTCACAATATTACGATGAACTATATTACGCATAGCATCACATTCAATGTCAATACTCCTAAATGCTCCCTCTGTTTGCAAATTAAAAACTTTTATTGCAACTTCCATTCCATCTGAAAGCCTCTCTTTATATACATATCCAAAACTCCTTGAACCAAGCATATTGTTTTCCTCAAATCCATTAGTTACTTGTGAAAGTTCAGCATGTGAAATTCTTCTCAGCGTTTTCAAAGACAACAAATCATCCTTAATTGGTAGAGTTGTACTCCTACTTTGGCATCTTCTATACATAATAGTTAAGACTATTGGTAATACGACAATACCAATTGTTGGTAAACCATACCTTAAAGCATGCAATATATTCATTTGGGACTAGCAATCTCGGTGGACCACAAAGTGCAAAATTCTTCATGAATGATGTGCTAGAAAAGTTTAAAAAACATGCTTCGGTGGGAATTTCCCCTTCAAGGCTATTGAAAGACACAATAAAATACTTTAGATCTAACAGCTTTTCCAAAGATTTGGTAATGGCTCCAGAGAGATTGTTATTGCATAAATTCAAGAATTCTAAATTAACTAATCAAACCACCTAATGATCCAGGGATATGACCATGTAGTTTAGTACTTAATAAATCTAATGAAATCAAAGTTTGAAGACTCCCAAATGTGGATAAGATATCGCCTGTGAGAATATTCCTTGATAAATTTAGTTTCAATAAACTCCTCAAATTTCCAACATCAATAACATGTGAATTGTGAAGATGGTTTGATGATAAATCTATTTCTAAGATATCTTTAAGATTCCACAAAGTTGAGGGTGTTGCAAAACTCAATTTGTTGGAATTTAAGTAAAGATATCTCAAAGAAGTAATATAACCCAAACAAGAGGGTATGGATCCATGCAAGTTATTCAACCCTAAATACATCTCGTATAGTCTTTCCAAATCACAAAGGCTTTTTGAGATAGGTCCTCCTAATTTATTCGAGTGAAAAGTTAGACTTTGGAGATTTCTCATTCCTCTTATTGATGCTGGAATAAATCCACTTAATTGATTATACCCAAGTTGTAAAAGCAATAGGTTGTTTAAGTTACCTATTTCCATAGGAATATTGCCTTTAGGCTCACAATTATTGGCAAAAAAGTATTGAAGGGGTTTTGAAAGGTTCCCGATATAAGTAGGAAGAACATCACTCAATGGATTTCCTGAAACAACTATTCTTCTCAAATGCCTGCAATTTGCCAAAGAAGAAAGAAAGGTCCACTCATGATCAATAGCAGATCCTGTGTGTTAGTCATATAGTTTAATTTAATTTTAGTTAGTTAGTTAGCAGTTATGTTTCTATTATTTTCTTGCTGTTATTTCGTTTCCAATTTGTATATAACAACACCTTTACATCAAATATAACTTAAGCAGTTTTCTTTTACTCTTATTCTACATGGTATCAGATGTAAAATTCTTCTATTCTATTGCATTTTCTTGCAGTTATAATTTTCCTACACTTTTTTGCTTCCCAAACACTCTGTCTCTTTGATTTTTTTCCCTACGATGTCACTCCATGATCCTATGCTACCTTCTTGTCCTTATTATCTTCATCCCAATGAAAATCCAGCCTTAGTTCTTGTTTCTCCTGTCCTATCTAGCTCGAATTATCATTCTTGGTCTCGAGCAATGACAATGGCGCTTTTATCCAAGAACAAGCTTCAGGTCGTTGATGGCACCATCACAGTTCTGCTCCGAACAGATCCTCTTTATTTAGCCTGGGAACGGTGTAATACTATGGTGCTTTCTTGGCTGCATCACTCTATCTCGCCTTCGATCATGAACAGTATTCTTTGGCTCGATTTTGCTATACTGTTTGGTGTGATCTTCGTGAACGTTTTTCTCAAGGAGATGTTTTTCGCATTTCTAATCTCCAAGAAGAGATCAATGCTTTCAAGCAAGATGATCACTCGGTCACTGATTACTTTACTGAGTTGAAGATTATCTGGGATGAGTTGATGAATTTTCGACTGATTCTCGTCTGTTCTTGTCCAACATCTTGTTCTTGTGGTGTTTTTGCTACTCTTCAAAAATATCATGATAATGATTATGTTATTCGATTTCTTAGAGGCCTTCATGATCGTTTTGCTGCTATCCACTCTCAAATTATGCTCATTGATCCGTTGCCTCCAATCAATAAAGCTTTTTCTTTGGTCATTCAACAGGAACGCCATCTTACTACTAGATCTTCTCAAGTGTTTGTTAGTAGCACACTGCGCCAACACTTTTCTTCCAAGAAATCTCAGGCAAAATCGTTTCCTGACTCATGGTAGTGCACCTTTCGTGGTAAATCCAGGCATACTGTTGATACCTGCTATGAGGAACATGGTTATCCACCTGGTTATAAGTCTTGAGGTCGGGTTTCTTGTGCACACACAGTGCTTAATGCAGGTGCTGCACAACCCTTGAACTCTTCACAGTCTATTGCTATCTTGCCATCTGATTCTTCTGTTACTTTGACACAAGACCAGTTACAACAGCTGCTTGCATTACTTCCATCTTCCAACTCTCCCTCCCCACCTCATGTTACCAACACTGCCTCTTCCTTACATCAAATGCCTTCTACATCCTCAGGTAACCTCTTTTCCTTTCAATCCCACCATTGGATCATAGACATTGGTGCGACTGATCACATTACACACTCTTTATCCTTCTTTTCCTCTTTTCATTCAATTAAACCTGTATATATCACTCTTCCAAATGGCACCAAAGTCTGTGCTCGAATTTTTGATACAGTCATTTTCAGTGATAGCCTTTATATTACAAATGTTCTTTATGTTCCTTAATTTACTTTAAACCTCTTATCTGTCACTAAACTTACTGCTACATTACCTTGTTCATTTACTTTTCACAAAACTTGTTGCTCCTTACAGGCCCTTCCCTCTTTGAAGATGATTGGTACAGCTAAATTTTTTCATGGTCTTTATATTTTGGAATCCCCAGCTCAAACCTTCTCCATTCCCGTTCCCACTACCTTGTCAGCTACCACCCCTTCATGTTCCTTTTGGCATCATCATCTCGGTCACCTTTCTGATTCTAGATTGAAGCTACTTTCCCCTTACATTCCTTCTTTGTCCATGACAAACAATGCAAATTGTATAGCATGTCATCTGGCAAAGC
Source organism: Gossypium raimondii (assembly GCF_025698545.1). Classification (NCBI taxonomy): domain Eukaryota; kingdom Viridiplantae; phylum Streptophyta; class Magnoliopsida; order Malvales; family Malvaceae; genus Gossypium; species Gossypium raimondii. The sequence continues at coordinate 49,228,540 of NC_068569.1, read as the reverse complement.
AAAAGAAAATACATTTTCCTGTAAGCACTTCTGTTTCCAATAAAATATTTGAACTTGTTCATATTGATATTTGGGGCCCGACTGAAGTTGTTTCTATCACTGGTCATCGTTATTTTTTAACCATTGTTGATGATTTCAGTAATTTTACTTGGATCATTCTATTGAAAACAAAATCTGAAGTTCATACTCATATTCAGAATTTTTTCACACTTATTGAAACTCAATTTTCCTCCAAAATTAAAGTCATTCGAACTGATAATGGCTGTGAGTTTGTTATTCCAGCTTTTTATGCTTCTAAAGGAATTATTCTTCAAACCTCATGTGTTGAAACTCCACAACAAAACAGTCTTGTTAAACGTAAGCACCAACACATTCTTAATGTGTCACGGGCTCTCTTATTTCATTCTGCTCTACTTAAGCATTTTTGGGGACATGTTGTTCTTCATTCTATTTTTCTTATTAATCGCACCCCAACTCCTCTTTCGACAAACTATGCCAAACTAAACCTAATTTTCAGCATGTACGTGTCTTTGGTTGTCTTTGTTTTGCTACAACCCTTACTGCTCATCGTCACAAATTTGATCCTTGAGCACGTGAGTGTGTTTTTCTTGGATTTCCACCACATGTTAAAGGTTATATTCTTTTTGACCTGTCATCTCATGCCATCTTTGTCTCAAGAAATGTCATCTTTCGGGAGCCAGTCTTTCCTTTTTCTCATCCACCATCTCCTTCTTCCACCCCACAATTGACCTTTGACCCCTCCATTACTTATGATTTGCCACCTCAACCACAGGTCCCACCTCTTGCTCCCTTCGTCTTAGGAAACCACCTTCTTATTTAGACCAATATCATTATTTTTTAAGCAAGGCTGCTACCAATCATCCTCGATGCCCCACACCCTTTACTCTTGCCATTAATGCTTTTTCTATACCTACTACATATTTACAAGCTAGTAAAATTTCCCATTGGCGAGAAGCAATGCAAGCTAAAATTTCTACTCTTGAACAAAATAACACCTGGATCATTATGGACTTACCTCCAGGCAAGACTGCAATCGGTTGTAAATGGGTTTATCGAGTGAAATACCGAGCTAATGGTTCTATTGAACGTTACAAGGCTCGTTTGGTTGCTAAGGGGTTCACACAAATCGAGGGTGTCGATTATTTTGATAATTTTTCCCTGTCGTAAAGCTTACCACCGTTCGCTTGTTGCTTGCTATTGCTGCTTCTAAAAATTGGTTTTTGCACCACCTTGATGTTAACAATGTGTTTTTGCATGGAGATTTGATTGAAGAGGTTTATATGCTTCTACTTCCTGGTTTTGATTCATCAACTCTCAATAAGGTTTGTAAGTTGCAAAAATCCTTATATGGTCTAAAGCAAGCAAGTTGACAGTGGTTTGATAAACTCACATCAGCTCTTACTTCTCTTGGTTATATTCAATCCAGTTCTGATTTCTCCTTGTTTGTTAAAAAGGATGACATTTATTTTACTGCATTATTAGTTTATGTTGATGATGTTCTTCTAGCTGGTGATCATTTCGATGAAATATCAAGAGTTAAAGCCTTTTTGGATTCTACATTTAGCATCAAAGACTTGGGTGATCTAAAGTATTTTCTTGGCCATGAGGTTGCTCGCAGCTCTGCTAGTATTCATCTTTGTTAACAAAAATATGCCATAGACATACTGTTTGACTTTGGTTTCTCAGATTGCAAGCCTGTTAAGACTCCAACGGCCACCAAAATTCCTCGAGATGCCTCTGCAGATTTGCTTCCTAACAACACTCTTTTCAGGAAACTTATTGGTCGCCTCTTGTATCTGGTTTCCACTAGACCTGATCTTGCTTTTGCAATTCAACAGTTGAGTCAATTCTTGGACTGACCTACAGTCATTCATCTCCAAGCTGCTCATCGTGTTCTTCGCTATCTGAATGTGTGCCTTGATTTTGGTCTTTTCTTTTCTGCTTCTTCATCACCTGTACTGAAGGCTTTTAGTGATTCTGACTGGGCTGGTTGTCCTCTCACACGCCGTTCTGTGACTGGTTATTGCCTGTTTTATGGTGATTCCCTTGTTAGTTGGAAAGCCAAGAAGCAAAGCAGTGTGTCCCGTTCTTCCTTAGAAGCAGAATATCGTGCCCTTACCTCTACTGTTTGTGAAATTCAGTGGCTTCGATTTCTTTTATGTGATTTGCACTTGTCTATTTCTGGTCCTACTGCCTTGTTTTGTGACAACAATTCCGCTCTTCAGATTGCTGCAAATCCTACGTTTCATGAATGTACTAAACATATCGAAATCGACTGTCATCTTGTTCGTGAGAAGGTGCAGTCCAGTGTCGTTAAACTGCTTCCTTGTTCTTCCAAGGATCAACTTGCTGATATCTTCACTAAAGCTCTTGCTGCTATTCCTTTTCAGCTTATATTGTCCAAGTTGGGATTGTTTCCCATACACTCTCCAGCTTGAGGGGGGCTGTTAGTCATATAGTTTAATTTAATTTTAGTTAGTTAGTTAGCAGTTATGTTTCTGTTATTTTCTTGCTGTTATTTCATTTCTAATTTGTATATAACAACACCTTGACATCAAATATAATTTGAGCAATTTTCTTTTACTCTTATTCTACAGTGATCAAATTATTATTTATGATTCGGAGCACTTCAAGGTGTCTTAAGTTGCCAAGCGTTTTAGGAATTGGGCCAGAGAATAAGTTATCTTCCAAGGCTAGATTCTTAAGCATGGAAGCATTGGAGATAGAGCTGGTAATGTTTCCGCTAAATTTATTTCCCCACAATACAAGATTCTCAAGTTTTGGAGCATTGGTAAGGGTGGTAGAGTACCTGTAAAATAGCATCTTTTAATATACATAGTTATTGAATACCGAATTCACAAAATATATAATACATTAAAATACATTTTAAAAATAAAATTGTAAAACATTAAATCAAATAAAAATAAAATTTTGGCATGGAAAAATGTGATCAAATCAATTAGTCCCTTTGTGATTTGTATAAACAAAAATAAAATAAAACCATTCCATACCAGTATTGTATTTGATCTAATGATAGGGTTGTAAGTTACTTGTAAAATTACATGCTTTAGTATATAAATTTGTACTCCAAACTAAAATGAACTCCTCACTATTCTTAGCCTAAGCCTTGGGTTGAAATCATCATTACTTTTTAGATCTAAAATTGATTGAATATCAAATTTGTAAAATATTGTAAAATTTTGAATCAAATAAAACAAAACTTTGGCATGAAAATGTGGCATCTAATCAATTTTAAAAATGACACTGACACTGAATACGAAATTATGAATACAAATTAGTTATGATTTGGGAACCAAAAATATTAAATTATACTGTATGATTTGGTATTAGTTATTATTTTAAATAATATTGTTAATTTTAATTACATGAAGTAAAACTATTGTATGTTAAATATGGTTTTAATTATGTCTTGAAATATTATTATTATATTTCAACTACTCTATAATATTTTAATTATGTTTAGCCATTTGAATAACAAACTAAAAACTAATTAAAAGCTAATTACTTCTTTAAGTATAATGGAAATTAAAAATTTTAAAAATAAATCAATTCATATAAATTTTAATGTTTATTATCAAATTAATACATTTTAATAGATGATAAAATATATGAGCAAAAAAGAAGAAACAAATTAAAGAGAATGTTTTTGGAGTTTGGAAAAAATTAAAGTGAAAAACATACCTTCTAATTTGTTGTCATATAGATCTATTTCTTCGAGCGTAGTTGAATTAAAAACACTTTCCGTAATCAGCCCACTGAATTGATTTGCTGCTAAGGCTCTGTTTGTTTCACTGAAAATGGCTTACTTTTCTAAAAAAGCTAATATTTTCTGGTGTTTGAATGAATCTGTGTAAAATATTTTCTTTTGTTTGGCAGGTTCTTTAAAAATATTTCATAAAAGTTGTTTTCAATTAAACAAACATACATTTGAGATTTTTTTTTATTTTTCATTGTTTAATTGAGTTTATTTTATATCTATAATTTTATATTTTACATTGTTTTACATATATTAAAAATATTTTGTTAAATTTAGGTTTATTGTAATGATTAGTTTTAGTTACATGACTACCAACTGAGTATTTTTTTATTTAAAATGTGACATTAACAAAATTGACAAAAAAATCAACAATGTCGAGAGTTGGACTTGATTTTCAAATCTGGAAAGTAGAGGGATTAAATTTTGAAAATAAAAGTACGAAACTAAATTGCAAATTTTTGAAGAGTATATAGACTTATGACATATTTTAACATTTATACTACAAAACATTTATTATTAATATATTTATAATTGTAATAAATTTTGGTATTAAAATATTAATATTGATATTTTATTGATATATGAATAATATTTTTAAAATTATTATTTTTAAAATTTACTATTAAAATGAAATTTAAATATTAAATAATTTATTAAAAATAATAAATTAGACTAATTATATTAATAATTTATTATATGACTAAATATAAATAATTGAATACTTATGTTTAATAATATTAAAAATATAATATTTTATATTAATATTTTAAATATTTTAAATATTTTAAAAATAAAAAATTTATTATCAATACAATAATATTAAACTTGGTTTAAGTTAATTTTATATAAAAGTAAAATTATCTATTGAGGAGCTCTTTTTCAGAAAATGACTTACGCTTTTCAAAGGGTAAGTCATTTTACAAGGAAAAAGGCTTATTTTCCGTTGACCTGTAAGTCATTTTCCGTTGACCAAGCTGTTTTCTGTGAAACAAACACAGGAAAATGCAGAAAATATTTTCCGTAAAACCTTTTACATGAAAACAAACGGACCCTAAATCCAAATTCTAAAGCTTGTAACATTCACTTACACTTGATGGAATATTACCAGATAATTCATTTGTATCCAAGTAAAGCCCTTCAAACTTGGGAAGATGTTGACACATATCATTAGGTAAACTACCTAATAGGCTATTGCTGGAGAGATCAATAGTCTTCAGAGAAGAAACATTGAAGATAGAAGACGGAATTTGACCTGTAAGGTATTTAATTACTGTAATAATAAGCATTTTCAAACATTACTAATATAAACAGTTCATGGAAGTAAGAAAGTTTGCATAATAAAACCAAATTGTTTAAAAAATTAAAACAATATTTTGATTAATCGATAAATTTAAGATTTTATGTATTGAAGTGGCTTCAAATCTCACTATTATTTTTTGTTTTGTTTTGTTTTGTTTTTTAAATAAAAATACTAAAGTACCTCAAATAGTATAACTTATTTTAAATACGAAAAGATATTTTGAAATTTCTCTAATTGAGTTGGTGCTCATTGACTCGTAACACCAACTTAATTAGATACTTAAATAACAATTAGTTATTCACATTCACCAAAAAAGTAAAAAAATGTTACTTTAGTTTCAAATAACAAATTTTAATTATTTATATAACAAAAACTGTATAAATTTGATAAATAATATATTTATATAATCTAATCTATCATATTTATATTAATTATATATCATTTACAAACTTTTAACATAAATTTATTGACTATTAAGAAAAGAAAAATGAAATGAAATAATGAATAATTTAATTGACAATATATCAATTTTTATATTTTCTACCTATGCTTTAATGATGATCGATTTTTTTATTATCACTATTTTTGAATTAAAAGAATTATTAATATAATTTAATTATATTTTGAATAATGTTACTCTTTTTAATTACATGATGTAAAATCATATTATATATTAAAGAGGGTACATATGCTTTAATTATAGCTTGAAATTTTATTATTACATTTGAGTTATTAATAAATTAATATATTTTAATTATATTCAACTATTTCAATAACTAATTAGAATAATTTTAAAAACATTATTTAAAAGCTATGTATATAAATGTATATGTATATAAATATATTTTCAATGTTGGTTTCTTTTCTTCCACACACAAAGTATTTCTAATGTTTTTTTTTATAACTTTTACTTATATAAAATAGATTAGTTAATACAATAAAAATTAATTACTCTTTTTAAGCTTAATGGAAATTAAAATAAATAAATTCATATAAATCTTATTGTTTATTATCAAATTAATAGATGGTAAAGTATATGGCAAAAAGAAAAGGAAGAATTAAATTCAATAGAATGTTTTTGGACTTGTGGAAAATTTTAAAGTGAAAAACATACCTTCTAAATTGTTGTCAAATAGATATATTTCTTCGAGCATAGTTGAATTAAAAAGGGTAAACTACAAAAATAGTCACTTTTGTTTGCCTCAAGTTACATTTTAGTCACTTACGTTTGAAATGTTACGTTTTAGTCACTTATGTTATTATTTTGTTACGAAGTGATCACTCTTCCGTTAAGTTCCGTTATCTTCCAAACGGTAATCCTATGTGGCAATCCAACTAGATTTTAAGTGTCAACTTAAATTTCCTAATAGAATGAGAATAAATTTTTAATTAAATAAATTTAATTAATTAAAAATTTTAAACCCTAAATCTTAATTAAAAAACCCATCTCCCTTTTTTTAGTTTTTTTTTCAGTTGACTAAGAAAACAGTCACGTCTTTGAGCAGGCCTCAGTAATCATCAATAGCTTGACTCCATATATTTAAGAACATAAAGCTTCTGCCTAAAGATAAAAGGAAAAAGAAGGAAAACCCCACACCAAATTTCTCTGCATTTTATTTTTTGCTTCCACTTTACCCCATTGAAGTGGACATGTTGGCGACCTTATGGATGGAGGAGCTTTCACCAACCAAGAGTAAATAGCTCTACCAAACAGCAGCAACAACAGTACCACCAGTTGAAGCTTTGTATGCATGCGCCAAAGCTAAAAGCTAAGAGCTTTTGGATTTCAAAATCTTTTAGAAGCTTGTGTTACAAAGCTATAGAGTCCAATGTGTATTACTCATAGAGGTTAGAGTATAGTGGTATGATAGTAAATCACTCTGTGTTTTGTCCTTCACCTAGTCCTTTTGAAGAACAGCAAACTGAAATGGAGGGTTTGGTTGAGAAAGAAGGACTCTTTAAAGAGAAAAATGAAAGCTTTAGTGAGAATGGGGTTCAAATGGGAACATTGCCGAGTTGCTTGAAGACAAGGGTAGGGAAAGTAGTTCAAGTTCTGATTTTTTAACATCTGAAACAACCGGGCATGAGGAGGAACACACAGTCACAGTAGTTCCGAGGAAGGGTATGCTGAAAAAGAAAACTAAAAAAAAAGGGAGATGAATGGTTTTTTAATTAAGATTTAGGGTTTAAAATTTTTAATTAATTAAATTTATTTAATTAAAAATCTATTCTCATTCTATTAGGAAATTTAAGTTGACACTTAAAATCTAGTTGGACTGCCATGTAGGATTACCGTTAGGAAGATAACGGAACTTAACGGAAGAGTGATCACTTCGTAACAAAATAATAACATAAGTGACTAAAACGTAGCATTTCAAACATAAGTGACTAAAATGTACTTGAGATAAACAAAAGTGACTATTTTTGTAGTTTACCCAATTAAAAATACGTTTTGGAATCAGCCCACTGAATTGAGTTGTTACTAAATTCAAAACCTGAAGCTTGTTACATTCACCTATGGAAAAAATACTTTATGGAAATCTGACCTGCACACATACTTAACATAAGTCAAAGAGGTTTTCTTTTCTATAATTTGGAGATGTTATATTTTAATGTATTTAATCATATTTTTTCATCAAATTAACTATTTTGATTTTAATGAAATAAAAAGCTCTTACTTTTTTTTATAAAAAAAAACTTTAAACTAAAGAAGCCAAAGAAATTTAGTACCTTCTAGATTATTAAACCCCACATATAAATGTCTAAGTCGTGTCAGGTTTCCAATACTTCTTGGAATGATCCATGTGAATTGATTAATGGACAATGACAAAATTTGAAGGTTGTTGCATTTGCCTATACTTAATGGAATGTTACCAGATAATTCATTCAAACTCAAGTGAAGTCCTTCAAGCTTAGGAATTATGTTGACACATATCATCAGGTAAACTACCTGATAGGATTAATAGCCTTCAGAGAAGAAATGTTGAAGATGGAAGATGGAACCTGGACAGATAATTGATTGAATTCCAAGTTCAAGATCTCTAGATTGGACATGTTAACAAGTGTTTGATGGATTGTGCCTATAAAGTTATTATTTTTCATTTCCAGCCTTTGGACTCTGCGTAAGTTCCCAAGCCATGATGGAATTTCCCCATTAAGACCATTGTAGCTTAATTGGATGATCCTCAAACGGTGCAATTGGCCCAATTCGGTGGGCAGATGGCCATAGAAATTGTTGCTACTCAAGTCGAGAGAGAGTAGGAATGAAAGTTTTCCAAGTTGTGAAGGGATAGTACCTCGAAGATTCATGTTTGTAAGATTCAAAGCTACAACTCTTTCATGGATGATGCCACAAGAAACACCAATCCACCTGCAAACAGAGCTATAGGCTATCCAATTGTTTTCCAAGATATTGTGAGGATCGATTATTCGATCCTTAAACTCGAGGAATGCAAACTAATCGGTGGTGAGATTCCTGGCTGTCATAGCCAAACAAAGTACGGAACATGGTACGAATAGAGCTAAAAGAAGATGAAAGCAAGTGGTGTAGTTTATGATTGCAAGACGGAATAAGGGAAGAAAATAAAAGAGTAGGAAAAGGGAAATTGAAATGATAAAATAGTTGGATGATGAAGAAAAGCCCAGAGAGCCTGCTTTAATATGTTTCAACCCTCCCACACTTCTCCTAATTAAATTCACTCGGGTAGGGTTACAACATTAATTTTCAAAATAAATGTCAAGTCTTCTTTTAAAACACATACAAAGAAGCGAATTTTCTCCAAAATTTCTTCACATTACTCCACATAATCCATACAAAATTAATAAAATATAATTTTTTAATTACTATATATTCTTTTATTTTTTCACAATAATAAGTTGGTTAAATATGCTATTAATCCCTGTACTTTTCAAAATTTGAGATTTAATCCTTATACTTTAAAAGTTAAAAATTAATTCAAAGATATTCTTTTTCTAAACTGAGTGAAATAATAAGCTTTGTTTTCCTTTAACAATTTTTTTGGTATTTTCGCGGATATGAGGAGATACTGAAAATTATTTTACTATGAACTTTTAATTCACTCAAAAAATAAATGTTTTATTTCAAGGAACACAATTCAACATTAGATTTCCCATTTTATATTTTAAATTTTTTGACAACTGCATAATTAACAAAGTATCAATTTTGAGCATTGTGAGAGTTTTATAACTTTCCATATGCGTAATCGACTTTTGAACCCACTTTTTATTTTAGAACTCGGGACATACCTTAAATTTTTATTTTTATAAGTTATTTATAATCTATTTGTAAAAAGTGAATTTTTAAGTGACCGATCACGCTTAACAAAAATGATTGGTGACGTTGAGTCCTTTTTGATAAAATCTTTTTGTTGGAAAGACCAAAGTTTTCATTTTTTAAGAAGTCTTGAATTTAATTTTCTTTTGAATTTTTATTTTAACCAGAAAATGGTCCTTACAGTTATTATTTATTTTCCCCATTTTAATGGTTTTTTCAGGGAGATGAATAGTGGAATGATAATTTTTGGTTAAGGTAAACTCAATTATGTAGTTGATTCTATTTTGATCCTTCAATTATTAATTTTTCGATCTAATTACATATTTTTTAAAAAATTAACACTCTCTTAGTTGCCTCTTAATTGAGGGACAAAAACTTAGACATTTTCTAATCACATTTAATTCAATTGCGTTTAGGATCACATAATTTTCTTTTATTCTTTTAAATTATAAACTGTTTCAAAATTCGGTCAATAGCTTAAGTGAAATTATCCTTTTCGAAATATCAATTTCACTTAAGCTATTGACCGAATTTTCAGCTATTAGTCTTTTTTCCAATCAAATTGACTCTTAGGAGAAATGCAAACTGCGCAAAAGAGTGTAAACAAAGAGGTTGAATTTAATTAGTTTCAAAAGACATAATTAATAATAAACTTATTTATTTAACATGTTAAGAAACCTTTGCTTCATTTTCTTGAACTCAACCACAACATTCTTCCTAACTTTTCTTTTTTGAGGTAATTCAGTTCAACATTTCAAAAGAAATTCCATAATCGATGAAATACAATTTGCTTTAATAATAAATCCGCATCCTCGAAGTCTAGTAGTCCTTCAAACAATGAGCTTTTCAACCACTGCCTTATGGTGATTTACAATATTAACTTCTTTTATTAAAATGTAGTGTGTGTGTGTGTGTGTTTTTTTAATTAAAATTCTTTATAAACTTTTTGTTTTCAAACATAACTTTATATTTATATGTTGTTCAGTTGTATAATTTAAATTATGAGATATATTTCTTTAAAAATATTAATGGAGGTGGGAACATTTGCACTATTAACGTTTTCTTTAGGAAGACCATAAAATAGAAAATAAATAGAATTTTCTTGAAAAAGAAAATAAACAGATTCTTTTAGTCCCAACTTAAATGCTTTTCGAAACGATATTTATTTGTTTTTTTATTATTTGGGAGTAAAGCTCGTTCATTCAGAATTCAATTGAGAGTTACGAAATGATTGTAAAAATTTTAGTAAAAGACAAACGTGGAGAAAATGAGGATTAATGCTGTAGCCTGTAAGAGAGATGATCTGATAAAACTAAGACCATTGGAATATTTATAGGAATTATGTAACTAATGTTGAAGGAAATTTAAAATAAACTAATGTTATGTCTTATGAAATACCTTAAGTAGGCAATATGTAAGATATGGCATTAAAAATAGAAAGGAACTAATGCGCGTTACGAGATTTAAAAGTCCTAGAAATAAATAAGAGGCAAAAAGATTATATAATAAAATGAAAACACAAACCTTAATTGCAATTGAGAAGGTATTGAGTAGTTTATGATCTGATGTGATATATTTATGTTATTTGGTCATTAATAAATACATATAGTGTTTCAGTAATTACAAATGAAAATTATAAGTCACAAAAGTTATGTTATTTGGTTATTAATAAATAGTCGTTATTCAAGTAGATATCTATTGAATAATTATGTTTGTTGCTAAAAATATGACCATCCATTTCGGTAGTTATGTCCCTATGAAGAGACATGAGGTCTCCTACAAATAGGAGTGAAGTTTCATTTGCATAAAAACCCAAAAATATAGAAAAAGGAAGGTTTTTTTTTTCTGATCTCGCACCATTTTTTATACTTCTAGATTGTCCTATAAAAAATTACTGTAGAAATTCTTTATAGAAATTGATTTCCATGCTATGCTCCGCTTAGTGCTTAGCTGATTGTTTTTGTCAGTGCCAAACGTAGACATCCATTGGGCTTTATTGTATCCTTGAGGTTCATTTTCCAGTAACTCTTTTGCACACCATAATATAGGTGGGGGAGACATGCCTTAAAGCTTTTGTTAATTTCTCTTAAGTTTATTTTTATCCCCACTCACCAACAATTTCAAGGTTCTAATTTCGCAATTTATGAGAAATTAAAGAAGGCTTGTTTATTCACCACGCATTCACATGCCGCTACAAGCATGATACTATGAGGATAGATATAGGCAAATGTGGTTGCATCAAGGCCAGAGATCTTGTCAAATTTTGTTTAAAAGAAATATTTATCACATTTATTATTTTACTCTTATTGCATGATTTAGCTTCAAATGTTATGTGTTTATTGAATTACATTATGCAAAATATGTGGGTGTTTCATGCACCAATTACTTGACAAAAAAAAAATCAAATGCTAGTTCATTTTATGCATAATTTTTTGAGATGCATGATTCTGATCAGTATAGAATTATAATATATATTATATATCATGCAAGAAAGAAAGAAAGAAGATGGAATGAAAATGCACGTTTGGGAAAGGGTCTATTAATGGATTGAAAAGTTACTTTCATTTTGAATGGTGATGACATTTTTTTTTCAAAAATTAATTGAACATGCTTTTATTCAATAGAAGCATTATGATCATTCAGGTGAGCCTTCCCAAATTACAAAGTTGCATCACTAGGTCCAACAAATACTTTTAAAATGTTCGATGAATGGTTTCTTGAAACCAAAAAGTACCACTTAAAAAGTGATATCTTTTTGAAGAGTCACTTAGGCACCTATGAATGCTTTATAAATAGAAACTAAGTTAGGATAATTACAATATAACTCGTTCCATCTAATTTGTGAGTGAAACTCTCATTCTTTCTTCTTATTGATACATATTGAACTTGTGATATGAAATTATTTGTTTATTCAAATCATTCTTTCTTCTTATTGATACATATTGAACTTGTGATATGAAATTATTTGTTTATTCAAATCATAATATTAGTAACTAGCATTTGGATGATATTGATGAGGCATCATTTTCATTGCTAAAATGAAAGTTTGCAAATGATTATATAATATAAATGATTTTGGTTGTTGTTTTGCTAAATAACCATAAGTTAAATGAGTTTTATATATGATTGCACATTTTTTATTCTATGTTATAAAGTTTGGACTAAATGTGGTTTTGACTATAAGTCAAATACATATGCATGGTTAATTTTTCTAGTCAATGTAGAATAGTGAAAACCATTAGCTTATATAATAAGATCACTATCCTAGTATGAAATTGTAACATCTTAAAATTCGGGGTTAGGAGTTTTGAGGTTTGTGGTCAGGGCCTGTGAGTAGGGTGAGTAATTGGGTTTGTAGTCGTGCTTTGATGACAGAATGAGCCTATTGGTTCAATGGTAAAGGGTGTGTTAGTTTAACTTTGGGTCCCGGGTTTTAGTCCTTATGTGTGTTTTGGGGAAATAATTTTACTTTGGTGTTTTTTTAAGTTTTAAATACTTATCTATTATTTTTATTTTTATTTTGGAGAGAGAAAAGATCCCAATTTGTTTTTCCACATTCTCCCCTTTTCGCACGCCTGTTTCTTCTTCAATTTCTATTTTCAATTTTTGTTGCTTCTTCTTCTTCTGCCTTATTCTTTTGTTATTCGAGTATTGAAGCGTTTTCATTAGAAAAGTTATTTGCTCAATTGTTAGGTGTGGAACTGGGTAAGTATTAGCATTGTTTTGTTGATGATTCTCTGAATTTTAGATTAATTGCTTAAGGTTTTGTGCTGATTAATAAGGTTTTGAAAAATGGTGGATTTCAGGCGTCGATTGTTAGGGCATTTTCAATCATGAATTTAGGTGTGTGTTCTGCAATTGACTGATTTCGTTATCAATTGCATGATTTCGACAACCCCTTTGTGTGTCTCTTAACTATCTAAATCAGTTAGCGAATTGTTGATGGATTTTGGGAAAAATCTATAGAAGTCTAATGTGGTTTGAATTGTTAACAACTGGGGTATGTTTTGTTGTCATACAACCTTGATTTTAGCCTATTTCGAGGTGGTTTTGTGACCACACAGGCGTGTGCCACACACAGGCGATCCACACAGCCGTGTGCAATTGAGAAATTAGGTTTTAGGCAATTTTTGGTGTCATACGGCCGTGTGGCTAAATTTTGGGATTTTAGTCAATAATCACACAGGCGTGTGTTCTGGACAGACGGCGATGTCCCATGGGCACACGGATGTGTGAGACTTTCACACAGCCGTGTCTGCTCTGCACTTTATTTTAGCAATTTCGGACAGAGAGTTACACAGGCTATTCACACAGCCATGTCTCTAGGTCACACAGGCGTATGTCATAACCATACGACCATGTGCCTCTTTTCACAAAGGTGTGTGCTTGTTTACACAGGTGTGTGCCTTCTTCTCATGGGCATGTAGGCAACCATACAACTTAGGCACTTCCACACGGCCGGGGCCCTGTTTCTCAAATTTTCGTTTGGTGTTGGATCTTGACTTGTTTGTGGTTTTGTGTGTTTCGGCCCTTGGTTAGGCCCTAGAAAGGGTGGTTGGGACTCTATTTCATCTCAGTTTTGCACGTTTGTTTTTAATTATGGAATTAATATAATAGTTTTTTAAAATGCTATTGGTACATACTGCTTGCATTTAATTGATATTAACTCTAAAAATGGTCCACCGCTTATGTATTCTATTATACGAGTCTGTTAGCATGTTGAGTGCATTCTGGCATTTGCATATAAATTTGGGTTTTGGTTGTGAAGAGAAGGATGTCTGATCTGATTTGGTAGTTTTAATTGCAACACAGCTGTACAGTGGTTTACCGTAATATGCTGTACATATGATAGCTCAGCTGCATATTGATATTTCAATGGCTTAGTTCCACATATGTGGTGTGTAGGGTGGATGGGACTTTTGACGTCCTATATGGTGTGCATAGTTGGTTAGGCTTGATTAGCTCATATGTGGTGTGCAGGGTGGTCGAAATGGTGTTCAGTTGGTGGGGTGGGTTCATTTTTAATCTATCTTGCATCTTATTTGTATTCAGTTTGCATTTTAACATACATCGGTTTGTATGGATAAAATGTTAGTGTGTGTTCTAATCAATACATGTGGTTTGTTTGACTTTTGGTTCAAGTTTCCTTTTAGTATACACAGTCTGTGTACCATAACTTGAAATGTTTGTATTTGATATTTTGTCTTTTAATATTCACTTACGTTTCGAACTCACACTAAGCTTGTGTAGCTCACCCCTTTAGTTTTCCCTTTTTAGGTATTCTCATTTTTTGTAGATGGACTCGGCACACTGGAGGTCTCGAAGCATTACGTTTTAAATCAAGCTAATAAAGTATTTCTTTAACTCTAATTTTAAATAAATTTTTTTGGATTGTAAGTACTGTTTTTGAAATTGTGGTACGAATTTTGTGCCATACACACGTAAAGTGTTATTAGAACTGAAGTTTCGAAAAAGGGAGATTTTTTTTTTATTTTTGAACATTTTCTGTCGTATCCTAATTACCATTTTGACTTTGGCATATTTTGTTAAATGATTTAGCGTGATTTAAGCAATAGTTTTCTGACAAAGTTTCAAACAATTGTTTGGTAAATTTTCTAGAATCACTTCAGTTGTCAATGTGACCTCCAAGATCCAGTCAAAACTTCTAGGCTGGGTTTTGGGGTGTTACAGAAATCTTCTAGTGAGAATATATAATGTGATAATCATATATTTGAAATTGAGATCATACCATGCATATTTACGATTATGCATATGGTTTTTTATAAATGGCTTGGATATGATCTATAATCTCGTGGTTTTATAAAATTTTAAGATGTAGTAACTTTTGAAATTTACTATGGAAGCCATGAATCAAAGATCTTGCAAGTATGAAAATAGAAATATGAATGCTATTTGACCCATTTAGATGATCGACATGATTTTGATCATAGTCAGAAAGTAATTGATAATATCCATGGTGAAAGGTGAATAAATGTGTGATTTTGTTGTCTCTCGATTAGACAGATAATGATCCTTTAATATGACATATATGTTACACCCTTGTATATATAAAGTGATTTTATTGTCACTAGACTGGACAGTTGATGGTCCTTTAATATGACATATATGTTACATCCTTGTATATATAAAGTGTGTTGAGAAAAACAATGTTATTTGACTATAAATGAATTTTTTTTAAAGACATGTACTGACTTAGAAAAGAAGCTATGACAAACAACAAATATGTTGTCTAGTTTCACCAAGAGATTTGAGGCTTCTTCACAACAACATACTTGGTGAAAAAGACATGATGCATGGTTTCATATATTTGGTGATTGTGAAATTAATTTCTTGGATATTAAGAAATAAATCAAGTAGACAAATATGAAATCATCATGATAAGAAAAGATAAAGTGATTATTGTAATTTGACAATAGTAAAAAGGTTGTCCCTGATAGCATTCTTTTTCAAAAGAATGGGTAATTTAAAATGGTAAAGATGTTGGCCTTGTGAATTTTCAAGACACAAATAAATATAAAGTTTCACTTGTGGTATGGATAATTAACATAGCTATGTTGAAAATTTAGAAATTTAGGGATGAGGTACATGCCTATAATATTTAAGTCACCCATGCTGGAAACTCAACTCAACGTTTGATATAACATCAAGTCTTGAGTTCAATGAGACAAAGTATATTATCAATATGTGATCGCTAACACTATAAAATAATTTATCATCCCAATGTAAAAAAGTTAGGTACCCGTAATGATAAGGGGAAGGATAAGTATTATACTCTTAATAGACCCATAACATAAATATGTCAGTGTTATAATTACAGGAGCACTCTTGATGGGATCTGCCTATGTGAGCGGAAGTGTTGTGTAACTAGATTTTTGTGCAAATGTATAATTCATTCAAGTAATAAGTAAGTAAAATGAGTTATTGTCTCCCCAGGGGCTGTGTAAGTTAATCAATTATCTGCAAAATTATAAGTTAACAATTTAGTGATAAAAACACAATAATTTGAGTGATGATGATTAAACTAGATTAATTTAACTAAATGCAAGATTGATCCCTGTCGAAACCACTTTTTGAAAACAAAAATTAGTAGTTGACTTAAAAATGAAAATCAGAGTCGCCACCGATATTTTATTGAGGTGTGATCGGACCACCTTGAAAACAATTATAGGTCTACGAACTTTGAAAAAATAGGTTTGGGAGTCGATTACGCACGAGGAAAGGTTAGCACCCTCGTAACGCCCAATATTGGTACCGAATGGATTGTTTAATGTCTTAGTGTCAAAAATTTGAAAAGATTTTAAAATACGATCCTTTTAACTTTAACTAAATTGAATTAAATGATAAGACACACTTATTTCAAAGAAATAAAATGTCACACCCAATGAGTTAGGGCGCAACATTTTTAATCTTCAAGATTAAGTTTATCTTTTGACTTTTTAAAACCTATACATTTTGAGAAGGATATCTAGTTATTCGGGTCAAATGAAAAATCAAAACCCTGTAAGTTAGGGCTCAATTTCCCAAAATTTCTAAATACCGAATATTGCCTTTATTATTTTTTTTAAAATCTTTAATTCGAGGTGGCAAAAAGTCATATCCAGTGAGTTAGGATCCAACATTTTGAAATCCCGAAAAACTTTTATTTAAAATTTGTATGGTTTTATTGCAAAAGAAATACTTTGCTATCTAAATTCATCGAAAAAAATTGAAGCCCGGTAAGTTAGGGCACAATCTTCTCGAGAATCGTGAATACCGAGTATTTTTAAAAATTTAAGGAATAGAATGATTTTAGTGCTCTAATGAAACACAATTTTTAAACAAATGTAGTATGATTGAATAGTAATGTATAATGTAAAAGATATAATTTATAATCTAAATACACACTATGGGATAATAAACAAGCAATAGACAACAATAATAGCAACAACAATTTTAATCACATTATGCAAATATCAATATTAATATTCAAAAACTAAACAAATCCATCATCAAATTTTTAAAAGATACACCAAGATAATACAAAAATATATCCTATGTATAAAAGTTTTAAAATAAAATATATAAGAATATTCAAAAGGTGAATTTTAAAACAAAATAAAATAAAACATCAAAATATATATAAATTATATCAAATTTTCATAAGAATATATATATATATATATTAATAAATGATGAATTAAATAAGAATATGTAAAGTTTGAAAATAAAAGTATATAATGGATTTTAAAAATAATGTATGATAATTTTAAAACATGTTAGTAATAATTTAAAATAATAGTATATTATATCTTAAAATCATAATAATAATAAGTTAAAAATAATGTCAAGCTAAATATTAAAATAATATTAGAAATAATATATTAAGATAAGTATTAATTTATTTTAAAATTATACTATTAGAGGCTAAATTAGACATGAAATATAATTTAGAATATAAAATAATAAAATAATAATAATGGATTAAAAATAAAATTGGAATTTTAATAAAAATTTTAAAAACACTACAAATAGAAATAAAAGGAAAATAAAGATAAACTAAATTTGTAATCGACTTGAAAAATGAGGGACTAAAATAGCAAATAAGAGCAAAAATCTGAATATTCAAAGTCAATCGTAGAAAACGACACCGTTTAAACATGGATCCAAATGTAATTAGAATCAAATATGCGATATAAATTAAAAAAATGAAGAAAATCAAATTGAAACTATAGAAAACAAAGGGGGACTTGTTACGCAAATAGACCAATAAACCAAAATGAGCGGATCCTGCCCTCGGGTCAGGTCACCGCATGGGTCTGAGCTTCTAAACGGCATCATTTTTAAAGCAACTGAAGAATGTTTAAAACGGGGTTGTTTTCTTCACAATATATAACCTAGAATAAAATCTAAACTAACAGCCTCCCATCATTTTCTAAAAAACTTTAAAGAACCCTAATGATCTCTCTATGCCCCGCTCCATGCCTAAGCCAACCAAAGGCACTTTGATTTCCATCCAACTCCGATTGCGACGGAGTAGAAGGAAAGTCGGCCACCAGGTAAGCTTTTAGTCCTTTTATTTATCTTTTCTTTCATTTTAGCACACAAATCATCAAATAGAAAAAAAGAAACCAAAGAAAGAAAAGAAAAAATAAATCTGCAATTACCTTTCAAACATTTTCTTTTGATTTCTCTGAATATTTTTTGGTTTTTGTATTCAATATGCGTAACCGTTTACAGATTTGGTTGGCTCTTTTTATAGTCGAGACAGAGTCAAAAGAAAAAGAAAAAAAGCTTGAACCTTTTTACATTTTTCTCTATTTTTTCTATTATTTACTGTCACTGTTTTGTTGCTCTGTTGTTGTTGTCTGTTTCTATTGCAGGAGTGGCCGTACGATGACGTGGCACAACGCGTGGCGAATGCACAGAGGGTGGTGCTAGAAGCTGTTAGGCGCGCGACGGCTTAGGCAGATAGAGCTTTAGGGTTTCTCTCAGGACTTATTTAGGGTTATTGGGTTTGTAATCAGGCCTAGTATTTGGGCTAGACATTTAGGGTTTTAGTGATTAGGCTTCAATTTGAATTTGGCCCATTGTAATTGACTTTATTGACATTGGACTTTTAATAATTTTTATTTATTTGGTTTTTTATTGGTCCAGGCAAAATGGGTATTACAGCTGCCCCTCTTTGCTCGTTGTCGTGTAACGGGAACGGAGCAAAGACTTTAAAATGGCCAATTTTGCCTGGTCGTGCTGGACCTTGGTGCTCCTCTTCTTCAAGTAGCCTCATTCATTCTACTGCATCTTTAGGGGTATAGGAATTGGTGCTTCGATCGACTCCACTGTAACATCAGGGAGATAGGATTTGTAACTCTTCGAAGGAACATTTGCTATCATCAGTCAGCTTCACTACAACTTCGAGGAGACAAGACTTGTAGCTTCAACTTGTTCCACTGAGGTTTGATGCGATCTGCTCTACTGTAACTCATAGAGATGAGATCTATGATTTTAATCCGCTCCACTGCAACTTCAGGGAGATAGGATCTGTGGTTTTAACCTACTCCACTGCTGCCCAGGGAGATAGGACTGGCGGCTTAAATCTGCTTCCCTACTACCTTGGGAAGATAAGATTCACTGTTTTTTATCTGCTCCACTACTGCTTAAGGAGACAGGATCTACAATTTTCAACCTATTCCACTGTTGCCTAGGGAGATAGGACTTACAATCTTCAACCTATTCCACTGCTGTGCAGGGAGATAAGACTTACAATCTTCAACCCATTCCACTGCTGTCTAGGGAGATATGACTTACAATCTTCAACCTATTCCACTGCTGTCCACTGCTGTCCACTGCTGTCCAGGTCTCTGTTACCTTTGGCATCCACTCAACAAGTTTATTATACTCACACTAGCGATCTTGAAGATCAATCTCGTGTTTCAGAATACTAGTTGTGACATCGATGTCTCGACCATCCAACTAAACATGTCTAGAGCGTGGTCTAATCCTCTTGTAATAAAATTATTCATGAGAATCAAGAATGTTCTTTTTTGTGCTGCCTACCATGTTGGCAAAATTCACAAATTATTTTTTCTTCATCAAACATTGTGTATCAGAAACTCAGTTTACAGAAACGAGGTTTCGAGGCCACTTTTTTTGACACTACTAAAAATCGGGTCGTTAAAGAAAATACAAAGGAAGAAAAAACATGTTTAGACAAGCCAAGAGCCTTTGGCTTTGCTCCAACAATAGGAGACATAAGAGTTGTGTTATCAAATAGATGAATGCTAATCATTGCGATCAAACCGGTGATTTTGATGATGTTAATGGTTATTTTGGTGGAGAGGTAGGAAATTAATCATCATATATAATATAATTATGCAATTCAAGCCTATATTGTATGTTCATACATAAAATTTTCATGGGAGGTCCAAAGGCAATTAAATGACTTGTATGCTTGCTAAAATTTTTTGAAAGGACCAAAGGCAATTGAACATTCATAAAATAGTCTCCAAATACTATAAAGACAAATAAAATCCACATGAGCATTAGAGTTGATTAAGCTGCGCATTAGCAGAACTTCCATCATAGGAAATATTACTTGGCACTTGGTAGTATATATGTAGACTTTGACTTTGCATTCAATAATGGCAAAACCACCTCTTGATTTAGAAAAACAACATAATCCATGAAACATTGATAGCCCAATACAAATTTCATGTAGAAAAAAGTCTTTGTTTTGTAGCGCATAATAGTAAAGCATGCGAAGTTTTATTCTTCTTATTGGCCTCCTTTAGTTTTCCTTGATCAACAACCACTAGCCAAAAACACAATTAGATTAGATTATAAATGATACATTCAATTATGATAATATTAAATAGAACACACCCTAAATAAATCTAAATAAATGGAGAGTAGCAAATTACCTGACAAGGCAAGGTAGCTTAGTTAAGACCAATGTGTTAGACTTGTCCCTGCATTGAACAATCTAGAAGAAAATGAAGAGAAACACTGAGACAACTCTTGAAAACAGATTAAACTTATATGTCATTGCTTGGATAAACTATGATTACCCATAACAGACCTTGTATTTGACTTTTTGTTAAGGGAGATCAACTCTTCAGGAGAAGTCTTCTGAGTGTTATCTGCCAGGTAGTCAACATTGCCCTCAACAACAAAAGGTATTGTCCCCATGTCGAGATTTTATTCCTAGCCTCTACAGAAAAATCATGAAGAATACGTGCGAAAGGATTCAAACCACCAACTAACGTATATGTAACATTTACCTCGCAATCATCTCCGTAAACCCATAGAGATCTTTGCAGAATCAAGAGACAAAACCCCAACTCAAGAATAATACCATTTGTTGAAGAGTCTGTCAAAATAACAAATGAAATTTAAATACATAGTTTTTCAGTGAAAGAAAATAACATATTTAATTAGAGAAAAACAACAAAAGATCCAACAATAAAGTCCGTAGTAAAAGATTAAAACAAAATTATACCGTAATGAAATAAGAAACTAAGAAAACCAAATCTAACAAAGAAAATAACTTGATGTCCCAAAGCTACCATAAACCGTAATTCATGGGAAGGCCTGCTACTCATTTTGATTTTGCAAAAGAAGTTTGAATTCCGAAGAGAGCAAATGATTGAGCAAAAGAAAGAAATTAGTTTATTAATTTTCACAATTTATAAGACAATCTTCAAGGAGACCGATACCGACATATTTGATATCTATAATTAAACTGCTAGAATAGATTAAAAATGTTAATAAAATTAAGTGTGAATTAATAACCACAAGTGTACTCATTACTTACCATCTTTGTTAAACATGTTTGATGTTGTTTAGCAACCTTTGTTTGATTTTCTTTAGCTCAGCCACAACATCTTTCATATCTTTTCTTTCTTCTGGTAATTCAGTTGAACAATTCAAAGCCAACTCCATGATGGATGAAATGCAATTTGCTTTAACAATAAAGTACTCATCCTCTCTTTTTAATAAATCAACATCTGCAATTTCTATCGCTCCTTTAGGCAATGAACTTTCCATCCAATGCCTTATAGTCCTTTCTTCAGCAAAAAAATTATCAGTTGGCTTCTTCTTTGTGAAAGTTTCTATGAGGACAATCCCATAACTATAGACGTCACATTTTACAGAAACAATTCCTGCAGATCCAAATTCTGCATTTCAAGTATAATTAGAGCATCGTTAATCCTTAATTATTTCTAAAATGATTATTCAAATATATATCCACCTACACACGAAACAAAAATATAAAATGCAAATTAGAAAAATAATAATACAAAAATAAAAAATTCACCTGGTGCCATATACCCAATAGTTGCAAGAGTCATGGTATGCTTCATTAAGTCACCTTCTCCCAACAATTTGGCAATGCCAAAATCTCCCACATGTGCAACCATGTCTTCATCTAGTAAAATATTGTTTGGTTTTAAGTCACAATGAATTATAGGTGTTGGATGTCCATTGTGGAGATGTTCTATAGCTGATGCAACATCAATCATTATGTCAACCCTTTGTATGATATCGAGGAAATGGTTTTTAGAATGTAACAATTTCTCAAGATTTCCGTTAGACATGTAACCAAGCACCAAGGCTTTGAAGTCAACACTTGAGCAGCAGGTAATGACCTTCACAATATTACGATGAACTATATTACTCATAGCATCACATTCAATGTCAAAACTCCTAAATGCTCCCTCTGTTTGCAAATTGAAAACTTTTATTGCAACTTCCATTCCATCTGAAAGCCTCCCTTTATATACATATCCAAAACTCCCTGAACCAAGCATATTGCTTTCCTCAAATCCATTAGTTGCTCGTGAAAGTTCAGCATGTGAAATTCTTCTCGGTGTTTTCAAAGACAACAAATCATCTTTAATTGGTAGAGTTGTACTCCTTCTTTGGCATCTTCTATACATAATAGTTAACACTATTAGTAGTACGACAACACCAATTGTTGGTAAACCATACCTTAAAGCATGCAATATAATCTTTTCGGAGTTTTCGTGAATGTCGTTTTTGCAAGGTGGGACTAGCAATCTAGGTGGACCACAAAGTGCATAATTCTTCATGAATGATGTGCTAGAAAAGTTTGAAAAACTTCCTTCAGTAGGAATTTCCCCTTCAAGTCTGTTGAAAGACACATTAAAATACTTTAGATGTAAAAGCTTTTCCAACGATTTAGAAATGACTCCAGAGAGATTGTTCTTACATAAATCCAGGGATTCCAAATTAATCAAACCACCAAATGATTCAGGGATATGACCATGTAGTTTATTATTTGATAAATCTAATGTAACCAAAGTTTGAAGACTCCCAAATGTGGATAAAATATCGCCCATGAGAAGATTCCTTGATAAATTTAGTTTCCCTAGACTCCTCAAATTTCCAACATCAATAGCATGAGAATTGTGAAGATGGTTTGATGATAAATCTATTTCTAAGATATCTTTAAGATTCCACAAAGTTGAGGGTATTGCCGAACTCAATTTGTTGGAATTTAAGTAAAGATATCCCAAAGAATAAATATTACCCAGACAAGAGGGTATAGATCCGTACAGCTTATTCAACCCTAAAAACAATTTGTATAGACTCTCCAAATCACAAAGGCTCTCTGAGATAGGCCCTTCTAATTTATTAGAGGAAAGATCTAGACCTTGGAGTTTTTGCAGTCCTCTTATTGATGTTGGAATAAATCCACTTAACTTATTATAGTCAAGTTCTAAACGCAACATGTTGCTTAAGTTACCTATTTCCGTAGGAATATTGCCCATAATCTCACAATTAGAGGCCACAAAGTCTCGAAGGGAGTTTGAAAGGTTCCCGATATAAGTAGGAAGAACACCACTCAATGGATTTCCTGAAACAATTATTCTTTTCAGATGCTTGCAATTCGCCAAAGAATAAAGAAAGGTCCAGTCATGATCAATAGCAGATCCTGCAATCAATTTATTGTTTTGGATATGAAGGCATTCAAGGTATCTTAAGTTGCCAAGCGTTTTAGGGATTGGGCCAGAAAATAAGTTATTTCCCAAGTCTAGTTCCTTAAGCATGGAAACATTGGAGATAGAGTTGGGAATGTTTCCGCTAAGATTATTTCCCCACAATAAAAGATTCTCAAGCTTTGGAGCATTGGTAATGGGTGGTAAATTACCTGTAAAATAGCATCTTTTAGTATACATATTCACAAAATATATAATACATTAAAAATGAACTCCTAAGTATTGTTAGCCCAAGCCTTGTGTTGAAATCATCTTTACTTTCTAGATTTAAAATTGATTGAATATCAAATTTAAAAATATATAATACATTAATAATTTTTTAAATATTGTAAATCTTTAAATCAAAGAAAAATAAAAGTTTAAGATGAGAATGTGGCATCTAATCAATATTCCTTTATTTTCCTTATATACAACTTTTCTCTAATTTTTAATTAATATGTATTGAAAATAAAAATAATTTTATATTGTGCAGGTCATTAAAAATTAAAAATCAGATTTTTTAATAAAAATGTAGGAAATGTTTTAAAAATTTAAAAATAAGAAAAAACATAAATTGTAAAATAATTATAAAGAATACTAAAAAATGTAAACAAAAAAATTCTCAGCTTTATAATAATGCAGTTTTTAGAAAATAAAATGCAAAAAGAAAACCCGAAAAAATAGGGAAAATCAGAAAAACTTAAAAAGAATCAACAAACCGCGAAGAAGGTGAGTTGTGGACTGATAAGATCAATTAGAAAAAGGTTTCGGGCTTTCGGCTTAATTAAATAAAGTAAATTAAAATGCCAAAAAGAAGAGAAAGGAAAACACTATTCATTGTTTAAAGTCCATGTTGGTATAATTAATATCTACGTTTCGTGTTGGATTAATTAATTATTTTTAATTAAATTATATTGTAAAATTTAAAAGCTGGAATTTACTTAAAATTTTTGAACTCTTCATGTATTAGAAATTTAATTTCTATACTTCTATCTTTTAGAATTTAGTCTCTTTACTCTTTGAATTTAAAAATTAGGTTCATTTGTTAATAATGTTAAATAGTTTTTGTATTGGTATGACATTTTGAAAAGCTAAAATGAAAATAGAAAAACAATATAAAATATTTACAAAATTATTAAAATTTGTAAAAATAGAAAAATCTAAAATTATAAAAATTAAAAGAATATACTAAAAATAAAAAATATATTAGATATTTTAACATTTTTGAAATTTTTAAATGGCTGAGAGTTTGAACTTGTGATCATTGTGTCTTGGAAGGATACCACCTATAACAATTGTTTTTAAATTCAATTACTCAAAATTAATAATCGGTACATCTTATTAGGTGATAAATTTGGATAAGTCTTTTATTTTCAATTTATTTAAATAATAAATAAATAATATTTTAAATTATTCCAAATATTTTTACTAGTTGAAGATAGATTGTTTCTCTCTAAACCAATATCTTAAGAACCATTATTGAATGCTTGACTAATCTAAAGAATTTTGGTACAAAAGCAGAAAAAGCATGTACACGATGATGGATGAAGAAAGCTTGCTCTGGATATTAAATAGGAGTCAAATCAAATAAACATGTTACTAGTAACACTAGTAAAACGCTAAAACTTGATGTATTTTAAAATATTAAAATGTTGATATAAGAATTTATTAAAATTTTTTTATAAAATTGGTTGTATTATAATAAAAATTATAATATCAAATTTTTAATATTTTAAATGTGATTAACGAATGTATACTTTATTTCAAGATACATAATTTTTACTAGTTTTTAATTTTTTATTTTTTATAATATTTAACAATTTCTAATAATTTTATTATTTTTACAATTTTTTAGAAAAATTAAAAATTTGTAAATTTTAAAAATTATAGATTTATAATTTAGTTACTTTTTTATAATTTTATTTGAATTTATATATATTTAAAATTTTTTATTTTTTATTTCTAAATGATGATGCCACCGTGACGTCGGGACGTGTATCACATGGCAATTTATGATTGGTTGGATATCCCAACTGAATTTTTTAAGGACCATAGGATTGTGTCGGAAACACCTGGTAATGTTGGGGACTACATTAGAAACGTTTGATAACGTTAGGGACTAAAGTGAGTCAAAAGACTTTAAGGATCAAAGTGAGAAAAGCAGTATACTTTAGAGACTAAAGTGTGCATTAAGCCTTTAAAAATATATCTATAATATGTATAAATGTATGAGTTTTGAGAAGCTTTTGATATGATAATTATATAGTCTTTGTTATTTATTATATTACTGATATTTTTAACATTTTTTATTTATCAAATTTATAAATAAGAATTTTGGTTTTACTAAAATATTTGATTAAATAAATTCATGAAAAATTTAGCATCTTTATAAATAAAATTTCCATTCTATTAAAAATTATTAAAATAATTTATATAATAAAATTTAAAATTCATATTGAATTACTTTATACTTAAATTATTACTAGAAACTCTATCATAAGTATATGCGTGTAGGAACAACGTGTTTAGAAAACATATTTGTGTTTTAAAATAATATACAATAAGTAATCAAATCACTGATTAATACTAATAATAAATGACATATGTAAGATATTAAAATAAAAAAATAGATTAAATTGCAAGTAAAATAAAATTTAAACATATGAATACGTCATATTAATAATACTAATTGAATACAATTATTTATTATGGTGTTGTTGTCAATACTAAGTTGGTGTCTAGTTAATTTGTGATGAACTTTAATCAACAACATTATTAATATATATAATTCATGGAGGTAATAAAATGTATAAAAATTTAAAATAAAATTTTGGTTTTACGTATTGATGTGGGTTCAAACCCCACCATAAACATTTTATTTTGTTCTTTAAATAAAAAGACTTAAGTACCCTCAAACAATATAACTTATTTTAAATAAAAATGATATTTTTCAATTTCTCTAACCCAATTGATACTTGATTGACTTATGACACCAACTCAATCGAAGCTTAAATAATAGTATAGATGTTCATTACTTTAATTTTAAAGAGCAAATTTTAATTATTTATATAACAAATAACTTTATAATTCATATATAAATTTTATAAGTAATATATTTATATAGTTTAATCTAATCTATTATATTTATATTAAGTATATATCATCTACAAATTTTAAGATCAATTTATTGCCTATCAAGAAAAGAAAAAAATGAAATTACAAATATATCGATTTTTATATTTTGTCCGGATGGTTTAATGATGATAAAAAAATTATTAGCACTGGTTTTGAATTAACAAAAATAAATTATATTTTTAACTATATTTACCAGTTATTATTTTGAATAATATTACTATTTTTAATTACATAAACTAAAATTATATTAGATATTAAATATGGTGCATATGCTTTAATTATGGCTTGAAATTTTATTATTATATTTGAAATATTAAATAAATTAATATTTTTAATTATGTTCAACCATTTGAATAAGAAATTAAAAATAATAATTAGAATAATTTAAAATTAATTAAAAATTAAATGGTTAAAATCAAGTGTCAATCTATATAAATGGGAATTAAAATTTTAAGATAAATCAATTCATATAAAACTTATTGTTTATTATGAAATTAAAATGATAAAGTATATGACGAAAAAGGCAGAAACAAATTAAACAGAATGCATTTTGGACTTTGGAAAAAGATAAAGTGAAACACATACCTTCTAAACTGTTGTCATTTAGATATATTCCTTGGAGCATAGTTGAATTAAAAATACTTTTTGGAATCAGCCCACTGAATTGATTTGCTGCTAAATTCAGACTCTGAAGCTTGTAACATTCACCCATACTTGATGGAATATCACCAGATAATTCATTATGTTCCAAGAAAAGCCATTCAAGCATGGGACAATGGTGACACAAAGCATTAGGTAAACTACTTGATAGACTATTGTTGGAGAGAAAAATAGTCTTCAGAGAAGAAATGTTGAAGATAGCAGTCGGAATCTGACCTGCAGACATAATCGAAAAATCAAGGTGTTAAAACTGCCTATTTTGTTAGCATAAATTAAAGAGGTTTTCTTTTTCTGTTCTACAGTAATTTGGAGATGTTAGATTTTAATATAATTAAGCATATTTTTTTATCAAATTAACTATTTTGCTTTGAATGAAATAAAAAATCTCACTTCTGTAATCCATTACAAATCTAACTCTTTTATATATAAAAAAATACTTTAAACTAAAGAAACCAAAGAAATTCAGTACCTTCTAGATTATTCATCCTCAAATATAATTCTTCGAGTCGTGTCAGATTTCCAATACCTCTTGGAATGATTCCCGTAAATTGATTATAGGACAATGCCAAAATTTGAAGGTTGTTGCATTTGCCAATACTTGATGGAACGTTTCCAGATAATTCATTCCGACTCAAGTAAAGCACTTCAAGCTTGGGTAAATGTTGACACATATCATTAGGCAAACTACCTGATAGGCTATTGCTGAAGAGACTAATAATTTTCATGGAAGAAATTCTGAAGATTGAATATGGAACCTGGCCAGATAATTGATTGAATTGCAAGTTCAAGATCTCTAGATTGGACATGTTAACAAGTGTTTGAGGGATTGTGCCTGTAAAGCTATTGTTTTCCATTTCCAGCCTTTGAACTCTTTGTAAGTTCCCAAGCCATGCTGGAATTTCCCCATTAAGACCGTTGTAGCTTAACTGAATGATCCTCAAACGATGCAATTGGCCCAATTCTTTAGGCAGATGGCCAGATAAATTGTTGCTACTCAAGTCGAGAGAAAGTAGAAATGAAAGATTTCCAAGGTGTGGAGGGATAGTACCCCTAAGATTCATGCTTGTAAGATTCAAAGCTATAACTCTTTTATGGAGGATACCACAAGAAACACCAATCCAATTGCAAACAGAGGTAGAGGCCGTCCAATTGTTTGCCAAGACATTTTGAGGATCGGCAATGCGATCCTTAAACTCGAGAAGCACAAACTGATCGGAGTTGAGATTCCTGGTTGTCATAGCCAAGCAAACTACGGAACATGGTATGAATAAACCTAAAAGAAGATGGAAGCAAGTGTTGTAATTCATTATTGCAAGACGAAATGAGCCAAGAAAATAAAAAAGTAGGGAAAGGGAACTTGAATTGATAAAAAGAAAAGTTGGATGATGAAGAAAAGCACTAAGAGCATGCTTTAATATGCTTTAATATGATGGAGACAACTACAAGCACTAATAACATATTTTCACCTAATAAATTATAAAAAAATTAAAAAAATAAGGTTAAAATTTTAACATATCTGTTAGATAAAATTTAAGATTTAATTATTAAACTTGACAACTTAAATATTAAATCTTATTGTTTGAATTTTAAAATTTTAGTCCTATCATAAATATTGTGAGCCTTTTTTTTAATCAAATTTTGTCAAGTTGA
Source organism: Gossypium raimondii (assembly GCF_025698545.1). Classification (NCBI taxonomy): domain Eukaryota; kingdom Viridiplantae; phylum Streptophyta; class Magnoliopsida; order Malvales; family Malvaceae; genus Gossypium; species Gossypium raimondii. The sequence continues at coordinate 49,199,204 of NC_068569.1, read as the reverse complement.
CTTATTAATTAGGTTTCCCTCATATGATGTGGTATATGATTGATAAAAAATAAACATGTTAAGTTGATATATTTTGACAAAAACTACCAATGATGATAATGATTGGATTAAAATTTTAAATTAAAAATTGTAGGGATTAAATTTATAACTTTTAAAGTATAAAGACTGAATCTCAAATTTTATAGAAATACAGGGCTAACAACATATTTTAGCCACCAAATAATATCTACAATTTTCACTTAAAACTACATTGGACTTAATTGGCTAAGGGTTAACATATCAATTGATTTATGAGTTTCACACTTTTTTTATAATGTTGTACTTTTGGTTTTGTGCAATGTGATATACATATTTGGTAAAAGTTATATATTTTAATACTTAAAAGGAATTTTAGAGTTGATTTAATGAACATTAATTGTTAATATTATTTTGATATTTATATGTATTTTCATTTTATAAATACTATTAAAAATATTTTTTAAATGAATGCTATTTAAAAACATTATTAAAAATAAAATATTATATGAAAGTTAAAATGATCTAAAAAATATTTTAAAATTTTAAATACTTTATACAATATTTAAAACTGTTTAAAATTTCTAAACCCTAAAAATAAATAAAATATAATTTTGTCTAAAAATTCAAAAGATATATATTTAAAATTTTATATGAAATTTAAATGATTTTAACAGTAATATATTTTAAAAATGATAGTAATGTTATAAACTTGAAAAAATTTGTAATTTAATTACATACATTTTTATATATTTTTTCTAACATATCATTATTTGCATCTTGTTACATTAAAGAATTGAAGATATATTTGAGTAGTTAGCCTTTTTATAAAAAGAACTATACTTAGAGCAATGCTTATTATTGAACTGTATTATATCACTTGTTCAAGTATTTATTTATAAAATAAAATAATTATAGCCTCTTATATTAAATTCATGTATCTATTTTGCATCTTTTATTATAATATGATTTAATAATTTTAATATTTTTATAGAATAATATGCTTTAAAATTTTTTTATCATTTATAAAAATTATAATAAACTTACAAAATTATTTAATGATATTTAATTATCAACGGAAAAAAATTATATCATATATGTAATAGGTCAATTTAGCTCGGGCTCACAAAAAAAATAATAAACCCAAAATAATAAAACAAAGTCCAAGTCCAATCCAAAATTATATCATTTGGCCCAATCGGGATGGCCCATTACTTGAAAAGGTTGAAAGTCTATCTACAAGCTTGACGCATATGGAAACATAATCTTCAAGGATATGCAATCTTAGATATGATATGCAATCTTAGAAGATATGATTTTGTAATCTTAGAGATTTAATTTGTAGATACCCTTTAATCTTAGCCGTTGATGCAATTGATCTATACTGTTGGATTTGGGAAGGCTCAACTATAAATAGAGGCCTCTCCCTTCATTGTAAAACACTTCATTGTAAAACACTTGAGTTTGGAGCAATAATAATTCTTAAGAGCATTCACTCGAATTTCTCCCTCTTACGTTCTTATTTTCTGCGGCTTGTTCTTATTTTGTTCTTTGTTCATCTTCTTTTCTTTTTAAGTTGCTTTCATTTGAGTTGGATTTTGGTGGAGGAATTTCGTTGAGTCTTCATATTGTGAGAGTTAGGTTGACTTAAGCGCTTTTTTAACCTTTTTTTTATTTATCCATTTAACTTCTTAATCATTAATTATTCTTTTACTTTTATTCATTTATTTATCCATCAACTTTCTTATTTACATATTGTTCATTCATTTAATCATTCTTATCATTCTTTTATTTTCTTCCATTAATTATATACTTTATTTGTTTTTCATATTGCCCTTTTTTATCAAAGTTTTTATACATCGTTTTAATATTGCGTCAATTTTCCCCAATTTTAAAAAAGAAAACTTTTAAAAATAAGACAATATTCGGTACTTTGGAGCTTTGAGAAAATCGTGCCCTAACTTATTGGGTTTTAATTTTTTTCCAAATAACCGAATATCCTTTTTAAACTTTAATGCATGAGACAAGCTTAGTTTTGAGGGTTAAAATGTCGTATCCTAACTTACTGGATGTGACATCTTATTACTTCGAGACATGGAGGTCTTAACATCAAATTCGATTTATTCAGGTTTTTAAAGAGGATTGTATTTTAAAATCTTTTCAAATTTTTGACATTAGGACGTTAATTAATCAATTAGGTACCAATTTTTGGGCGTTACGAGGGTGCTAATCCTTCCTCGTGCGTAATCGACTCCCGAGCCCGTTTTCTCGAATTTTGTAGACCAAAATTATTATTTTAATAAATCAAAATTGTAAGCACTAAATTTTTTCCGGGTTTTGTAGTGTTTAATTTTTTTAATAATTCAAAAAATACAAAAAATAAAAAATTACATTTTGACCCCTAAACTTTTTGAAATTGCATTTTGGTCCCTAAATTTTCCTAAAATTATATTTTGACCTCTAATTTTTTTTAAAATTACATTTTGACCCATCAACTTTTTAAATTACATTTTGACCCCTAAATTTTCTCAAATTACATTTTAGCCCCAAAAGTTTTGTTACAATTGCATTTTGGTCCTTCTGGCAGCAACTTGCACACCAACCCCTGTGATTTCCGGCCACCGGCCTAAGGCATGGCCTCCTTCTCCCCTAGGCACCTAATCCCTACAAGAAAGAAGAGAAAAATAACTATAAAATGGGTTTAAAACCCCAAAATCGAACCCCCATAAAAGATTTCAGAAAAAAAAAAGAGAAAAGAGAGAAAGCTTTGCTAAAAAGAGAGAAAGAAAGGAGAAAGGAGAAGAAGGAGGAGACGACAGCGGCACCTTGGCGACGGCAGCGCAAGTGATGGTGGAGGCTAGATTATGAAGAAGAAGAAGAAGAAGAAGAAGAAGAAAGAAAAAAAAGAAAAGAAAAATAATAAAAAATATTTTTTTGAATAAACGGGCCGACTCGACCCGATTTGTCTGACCCGCTAACCCGACCCGACAGCAAGCCACCAGCAGCCCCAGGCCCAAAAAAAAGAGAAAAAAAAGGTGTAGCATGCCAATAGCAGACCCATTTGCTGACCACCAGCCCAATAGTGACCAAAGAAAAAATTGAGAGAAGAAAAAAAGGGGAAGAAAAAAAAAAGAGAAAGAAAAAAGAGAAAAAAAGGAAAAAAAAGGGAAAAAAGGAAAAAAGAAAACAAAGCAAAAAAAGAAGAAGGAAAAAGCCCAAGTCGTGTAAACTCGTTCAATCAAGCTCGTATTTTCGGGCTCTTCAGTAATTTCTTTTTTATGCACTTTTAAATAAATTTATATATTTATATGACATTTCATATTTAATACTCTTGTTTTTTTAAGCATTTTTTTATATTTCGTATTAGGTTTTTTTAAGCATTTTTTATATTTCGTATTTAATTTAATTTCATTAATTTTAATTTTCATAAATAAGGTGACGAACCGATTTAACATTAAGCCTTATATTTTCATCGCTATGTTGGGTGAATATATTTGGCTCGTGTTTAATTCTGGATGCCTTTTAAAAATTGAAAAAGTTAAAAATTCTCGTGTTTTGAAATAAAATATGTATTTTTGTAATTATCGATAAATTATCAAAATTTGTCTTTAAAATGTATATAGTACGATAACATGTAATTTATCAAAATTTTCATGTTTTAAATTTTTTCGTGTTTTCATATTTTCAAAAATTTTCGTGTTTCAAAAATTTTGTATTTTAATAAATTCTTGTGTTTTAAAACTTTTTCGTGTTTTCTTATTTTCAAAAATGTTCAGTATTTTCAACAAATTCTCGTGTTTTAAACAATTTTCGTGTTATCTTATTTTCAAAAATTTTCGTGTTTCAAAATTTTTCATGTTTTCGTATTTTCAACAAATTCTCTTGTTTTAAAAAATTTTCGTGTTTTCAACAATTTTCGTGTTTCAAAAATTTTCATGTTTTCTAAAATTATCGTGTTTCTAAAATTCTTGTGTTTCAAAAAAAATTTTCGTGTTTTCAAAAAAATATTATTGTGTTTCAAAATTCTCACGTTTTCAAAACAAAAAAATTCTCGTATTTCAATCGGATCATGATTAAATATTAAATTGAGCTCGTTTTTTTTAAAATTAAGACAACGTGTGCTGAACGAGATACCAATTTTGGGCGTCGCGAGGGTGCTAATACCTTCCTCGCGCGTAACCGACTCCCGAACTCTAATTTTCTCTGGATTTTGACGTGGACCTAAAATCGACTATTTTTTAGAAAATTTGAAAAATAATTTTTCTTTTAAAAAGAGAATTGATTAGGCGTCCGATCACACCTAGAAAAAAGATCGGTGGCGACTCCTTTTTTCCAATAAAATCAAAATTCTGTTTTTAAATTTGCAATAATCACTTCAATTAGCACCCGTACTGAAATTTTTAGGTCGCTACAAATATGTTTTATTAAAATGATTAATCTCAAGGTGACCCAATCACACCTAGAAAAAAGATTGGTGGCGACTCCATTTTCGTTTTAAAAGTCGACCACATTTTTCAAAATAAAAAAATGGTTTCGACAGCTTGGCGACTCCGCTGGGGATTGGTTTTGAGAGTCAAGCCATAAATTGATTAATTTTTGTCTTTTTATTGAAAAATCAAATTTTGTTTTAAATTCATGATTTCTCCTTTTGCATTTTATCTGTTATTTTCATGGTTTTAACCATATTGTCATCTAAATCTGTCAATGTGTATTTGCATTTTGCATTGCATTGGTTGGTCAATTTTACCCCTCTAAGTGTGAGTGAGAAACTAGTCCTTCTTGAGGTTTTCACCTCCGTGCAGGATAGTGGATCGCTTTCGGAATACATCTGTACCTATGTCTTCATGAGATTTTCATCTCCGTGCTGCCATAGGGAAATGTATCCCCCTGAACTGAACTCAGTCTATATGAGCCTATAATGGGTGAGGATCAAGGAATCTGTTGGTTCGGGTACCTTTGCCTTAGAAGCCAAACCTCATATAGTGAACTCTAGGAACTCACCTTAGGTAGAATTACATTGACCCTTAGTAGCTACCTGAGTAGGTACTTGATTGTTTTCTGTTTTTTTATACCTGATACTGACTTGTTGTGTTTTGTTTTGATTGCATGACATTTTGACTGCACAACATTTTGACTGCATGACATGCTCATCATATGCATAAAAAAGGTGTCGATTCACATTCGATTACTAAATAGGGAGCTTGCCATGAAAAATGAATTTCTTGATAAAATAGAGGATAATAAGACTCCCCTAATATGTTTTGAGAAAGCACAACATGAGAAAGATGATAGTCTAACGAAAGAGCATACGACTTTGGTTTGTTGCGTGAGGATTCAAGTTGGTAAAAGTCGTTAATGTCCCGACCCTTTTCTTATAAGAAGCTAACAAGTATTACAATGATGAGTGAGCAATTAGTCGTGGCCCAGTTCGAGCAAAAAGAGCCAGTGAAGCATCCGTTGGAAAATTCGTAAGATTTATTTTAACATTCGGATGAAGAAAAAGGATCAATGTCCTCGCTTGGAGTATGAGGGCAAAGCCGTATATATATATATATATCTGTTTTATGTAAAGAAAATTTTTTTCTAGTAAAGTTTTCTAAATGGAATTGAATCAGAATTGATGCCTTTTTGTATTCATTTCATGCATTTGCATTACATGCATTAAAGTCCACTAAAAGAGCCTAACTGATCAAAATTATCTCAGTTAACCTGGAAACCAACCAACCAACCAAACACTGTTACAGTACTTGAGCAAGAACTAAAGACATGGACCAGAGATTGGACAAACTTGAATAGTTCCCAAAGGAAATGCAAGACCGACTTCAGCTACAAGTGCAAGAGCGGTTAGATAAAATTCAGCAAGATATGATGAAAAAGATGCTAGAGTCCTAAAGAAACATGATGACTCAATTGACTCAACTGTTAGCTGGGGAAACGATAAGGGAAAGGGCCCTATGGCTAATGCTGAAGAAGGAGACGATGATGAATCTCTCTATCATTCAGGCTTTACTCCTCCATATGTGCAGACCCAAGCTGAGGTGTACCCACGCAAATCCTCTGTCACAATCAGGCCTCAATAGTTTCAGGCTGGCGCCTCAATGCCAATGAACTTCCAAGTCAGATCAGGCTCTAACCCCAGAGAGAACGCTAATAATCCTGCTATCCCTGATCTCGATGAAATGGCTGAAAAAGAAAAAACAAAGGAGGAATTACCAAAACAGTTAGAGGAAATGTGTAAACGGCTTGAGGAAAAATTCAGGGCAATGAAAAGCACTGAGAACTACCATGGGATTAATGCTAAAGACCTGAGCTTAGTCCTAGATTTGGTACTCCCCTACAAGTTTAAAATGCCAGAATTTGAAAAGTACAATGGGACTAATTGCCCTGAAGTTCATATTACCATGTTTTGTAGGCAGATGGCTGGATATGTTAACAATGACCAACTACTAATACATTGCTTCGATGATAGCCTTGCAGGGGCAGCATCTAAGTGGTACAATCAATTGAACCGTACCAGGATTAGTTCATGGAGGGATTTAGCACAAGTATTCATGAAGCAGTACAGTCATGTACAAGATATGGGTCCTGGTAAAATCACCCTACAAAACATGAAAAAGAAGCCGAACGAAAGTTTTAGGCAATATGCACAAAGGTGGAGGGAGGTTGCCGTCCAGGTTCAGCCACCGCTCCTAGAAAAAGAAACTACGATGCTCTTTATTAACACACAAAAGTCTCGTTCATCACACACATATTAGGATGTGCCACAAAAAGTTTCTCAAATATAATCATGAATGGCGAAATGATTGAAAATGCCATCAGAGGTGGAAGAATAAACGGAGGAGAGAGTAACAAGAAGTCAGCATCAGAGAGAAAAAGAAAATAAGGTGAATAACACAAGTTACTCAAGATCAGTTACTGTAAGTCAACCAAGAAAGGTGGTTGCTAGTCAGCAAGCTCCATCAAGGCAAGATCTCGAGACAAAGACCAAGAAGTTTTAGTTTACACCAATCTTAATATCGTATAGGGAACTATATCAGAGTTTGTTTGATGCACACGTTGTTTTTCCTTTTCACGTGAAACCTCTACAACCCCCATACCCCAAATAGTATGATACAAACGCCCAGTGCAAATACCATGCAGGAACCACAGGGCACTCGATAGAAAATTGCACTGGCTTCAAAAAGTTAGTTGAAAGATTCATCAATATGGGTATAGTCAAGTTCGATGACTCATCTAATACAAAAAATCTGCTACCCAATCATATGGATAATGGGGTGAATGCGATGTATGAAGAAATGTTGGGAAACATTCACATCAATGCCATATATGAAGACACATTTGAAAAGGGGCCTTGTTAGATATTCACCCTTATAAACTTGGGAATGTTCTAAATAATTGGACTGCAGAAGAAATTCCTGTAGTATTTAGAGCTTACTTAGAGTAATATTCAAAACACACTTGTTGCTTTAAAGCCTAGAGGCAATAAGAACCTTTTCATGAAATAGGCTTCTGTCTAAAATCATTATTTCAATAAAATGCATCTTTTTGAGCAAACATTCATTCATTCTTTTCATTTATATATTCTTTTGTTCCTTGGACTCTCTTTTAAATATTATTTTATTCTTCATTCATACAAATAATTGTCTTTAGACTTATTTATTCTATAGAATCCACCTTTGTACCTACAATAGGTCTTTAGATATTAACGACATGAGCGATATTGCTATTGACTTAAAATCTCCTTTTGAGTAAGATATGTGTCTAGGGGGATCTCAGGACTTTGAATATGACTAAGATTGTAACCTATCTCATGATTTGTTAAGGATGATAGAAAAAGATGAAAAATAGATCCTACCTTACAAAAGTCAGTGGACAGTGAGCGTAGTAGAAGAGAAAGAGATTAGAGCTTGTCTTACCACTGAAACAAAGCGAAACATCACTAAATTACTCCAAGATTTCAAAGATATTTTTGTACGATCATATCAAGATATGTCTAGCTTACTAAAAACTATGGATGCTGTTAAGGCTAAAAGGTCCACAAGTGTGTCAGAAGGACACATACTAATGGTTTTACGATAGCCAAGTTAATCACGGGGTTTCAGTACTGCTAGTCCACCATGGAAGGGGATCACATCAGTTATACCATAAATACCAATTTGAGGAAGATAAAACCTATGTGTCTCTTCCATTTCTTCACAAATTTTCTATATGTGGGGTATGGATGTGATGGGGCTAATCTCATCAAAAGTTCTTAGTCAAGATCAATTCATCTTTGTGGTCTTTGATTATTTCGCTAAGAGGGTGAAAATAGCTTCATATGGCAATGTTACAATGTCGAAGTCATTAAATTCCAATTTTTAAAAAAAATCTGATGCCGATAAAGAATGCCAAAAAGGACAATGTCAAAAGTTTGTAGTTTGTTCAAAGATCAAATGCCATAGGCAGCCAAAAAAGAAAAATAAAACAAGGATTGTGGGAAAGATGACCGAGACTTGTAAATATTGGCAAAAAGAAGTTACCATCTACGCTCATCAAAGTAGGCCAGGACCTTTGCTCGGGCAACACCTAGCCCATTGGTTTGTGTAATGTTGAACCCAATCAAAGAAAAAAGGGTTAAAAGCTATCCGTTACAGTCAGATGATGTGAGCTTACGGCAAAGAGATTCATCTTAGAGAATTCCACGAGGGGGACCTAATGTTGAAAAAGATCCTTCTTATACAAATGGATTTTAAAGGAAAGTGGGTTCCAAATTGTGCAGGTCCTTGTGTTGTAAAGAAGGCCTGTTTTGGAGGACTATTGATATTAACCGAGATGGATGCCAAAGACTTGCCCAATTTGGTGAATTCAGATTCAGTCAAGAAGTATTTTACCTGAAAAGGGGGAAGCCAATGTGAAAACCCACAAATGACGCCTTGAGAAAAAAATAAAAAATCAAAAAAAGAGAAGAAAGAAAAAGAGGAGAGGCCAAGACGAAAACCCACAAAGGGTACTTTGAGACCAAAGGGGTTTTGAGTTGAAACCCGAAAAGGGCGGCTCAAATTTTGATCAAAAGTGGGGCATGAGGTAGTCTTGCTATGCCTGAATTAACAATGAGGAAGTATGCTACATCTTAGGGCATTGACAAAGTACTCTAGATCCCCTAAACACATATTAAGCTCAAAATGGTCCTCAAAAAGTTCGTACAGAGAAGCTCAGGCTGCAATATGTGCGACACCTAGTTTTCCATCTTACCCATTTTTGAATTTGCTATCTTTGATTACCTTGTTCTTTTCAAGATACGCCCAAATCAATTTCTTTTTATTGCCTTGGCTATCTTTGATTAATTTAATTATTTCGAGCTATGCTCCTTATTAATTTCCTTCTTGTCTATTATTATAATATTTTTTAAGCATTTTATATTGAAATAATGATTAATGGACTAATAATACTTTCATAAAAGGAGTTTTGCATATTACTTTGGAAGCTTCTAAATAATATGAGAATCTGAAATAGGGCTATTGTTTAGAACTCACCAAGCCTAAGGGTTGGAAATATTGAAAGATGATTATCTCTTCAAATTTTTTTTTTGTTGAACAAAAAGACAAGACATTTCGTCGGTGATACCATCTCGACAAATAACGAGCAATGTCAACTCAAGTGTAAAAGGGGATCATTCTCGGGAAAAGAAAAATGATACTCTGTATTCATGCAAATTTCAAGCATATACATCTGGTCATTACACCCAAGAAATGGTGTAACAGATCAAATTGATTGAAAATGATACAAATTCTATACCTCTGAGTGGCAGCAGGATCGATGGAAGAAACCAAATATTATTCCTTTGAAGTTGTAGTGGGAGATACAAACTTTATGTCCCAGACGGTATAGTGGAAGAGACTCTGAAATTACAACAGGGCAAGCTTGCTGAGCAGAACGTGATTGTTTCTTCGAGTTTTCTATTGAAAAATACCAGTCGAATAAGATAGTAGTGCAATATGTTAGTGATAAGACTCCTAATGAACAACGAATGATGACACCCTAAGTATTAAAAAAAGGGATCATTCTCATTTTGCATTCATATATCATCCATAGCATATCTAATTAGGAGCATTTGACTCATTTCAATCATGGCATCCTAATCATTCGACATAAGCACAGACCCATTCTATAGGTTATGTCCTCTAGAGGATGATATAGTAAGGTAGATTGAAGCTATCAGTCTTGCCTCCCTGAGTTTGCAGTAGAGCAGATTGAAAATAACAGACCTTATCTTCCTGTACTGGCAGTGAAGCATGTCAAAAACATCAGCCTTGCCTCTCTGAGGTTACAGTGGAGTAGGTTAAAGATTGTAGATCATGTCTCCCTAAGCAGTAGTGGAGCAAATCAAAGACGGCGAATCTTATCTTCCCAAGGTAGTAGGGAAGCATATTTAAGCCATCAGTCCTATCTCTGTGAGTAGTAGTGTAATAGGTTGAAGATTGTAAATCCTGTCTCCCTAAGCAATAGTAGAGCAGATAAAAAATGGAGAATCTTATTTTCCCAATGTAGTAGGGAAGTAGATTTAAGCCACCAGTCCTATCTCCCTGAGTAGCAGTGGGGTAGGTTAAAAATTATAGATCCTGTCTCCCTAAGCAGTAGTGGAGCAGATTGAAGATGGCGAATCTTATCTTCTCGAGATAGTAGGAAGCAGATTTAAGCCACCAGTCTTATCTCCCTAAACAGTAGTGGAGTAGGTTGAAGATTGTATATCCTGTCTCCCTAAGCAGTAGTGGAGCAGATCAAAGACGGCGAGTCTTATCTTTCCGAGGTAGTAGGGAAGCAGATTTAAGCCACCAGCCTTATCTCCCTGAAGTTGCAGCAGAGCAGAATGAAGATAGCAAATCTTATTTCCCTGAAGTTGCAGTGGAACAGATTAAATCTATAATCACAAATCTTATCTCTTTGAAATTGCAGTAGAGTAGATTATGGCGAATCTTATCCCCCTGAAGTTGCAGTAAAGTATATTAAAGCCAATAATCCTATCTCCCTAAAGTTGCAGTGGAGCGGATTGAAACCACAAATCTTATCTCCCTAAAGTTATAGTGGAGTGGATTAAAGACACCAGTCTTATCTCCTTTGCATTACAGTGGAACAGATTAAAGATAAATGTAGCAAATCTTGTTTCCCTGGCGTTGTAGCAATGCAGATTAAAGCTAAAGGCAGCGAATCTTATCTCCCTAGTGTTAAGACTGAAAGAAGCGAATCTTATTTCCCTGGCATTGCAGTGGAACAGATTAAAGCTAAAGGTAGCGAGTCTTGTTTCCCTGGCATTGCAGTGGAATAGATTAAAGCTGAAATGAAGCTAATTAAAGCTGAAGGCAGCAAATCCTATCTCTTTGGAGTTACAGTGGAATAGATTAAAACTAAAGGTAGTGAATATTGTTTCCCTGGTGTTATAGCGGAGCATATTAAAGCTGAAGGTAGCAAATCTTATTTCTCTAGCGTTAAAGTTGTAGAAAGCAAGTCTTATCCCACTGAAGTTGCAGTGGGGCAGACTGAAGATGGCAAATCTTATCCCTCTGAATTTGCAGTGGAGCAGATTAAAGCCAATAATCCTATCTCCCTGAAGTTGCAGTGGAGTGGATTAAAATTAGGTATTATCTCCCTAAAGGTGCAACGAAGCAAACTGAATAAACCAATCTTATCTCCCTGAAGTTGCAGTGGAGCAGATTGAAGAAACCAATTCTATCTCCCTAAAGTTACAGTGGAGTGGATTAAAATGATGGATCTTATCTCTCTGAAGTTGCAGTAGAGCAGATCTCATCAGGTCTTATCTCCTTGAAGTTGCAGTGGAGCATACTGAATAAAACAATCTTATCTCCCTGAAGTTGCAGTGGAGTAGATTGAAGTTATAAATCCTGTCTCCCTGAAGTTGCAGCAGAGCGGATTAAAATGATAGATCTTATCTCTCTAAAGTTGCGGTAGAGTAGATCGCATCAGACCTTATTTCCTAGAAATTACAATGAAACAAGTTGAAGCTACAAGTTTTATCTCCTTGAAGTTACAGTGGAGCAGACTGAAGATAACAAATGTTCCCTCGAAGAGCTACAAATCTTATCTCCCTGACATTACAGTGGAGTGGTTGAAGCACTGATTCTTATGCCCCTAAAGATGCAATGGGATGGAATGAGATTACTTGAAGAAGACGAGCACTCAAAGAAGTCAGAACTCGGCAAGACCGAGCAAAATTGGCCCTTTTATAGTCTTTGCTCCATTCTCGTTACACGACAATGAGCAAAGAGGGACAACTGTAATAGGCCAATTTAGCCTGGGCTCACAAAAAAAAAACCCAAAATAATAAAACAAAGTCCAAGTGCAGTCCAAAATTATATCATTTGGCCCGATCGGGATGGCCCATTACTTGAAAAGGTTGAAGGTCTATCTACAAGCTTGACGCATATGGAAACATAATCTTCAAGGATATGTAATCTTAGATATGATATGCAATCTTAGAAGATATGATTTTGTAATCTTAGAGATTTAATTTGTAGATACCCTTTAATCTTAGCCGTTGATGTAATTGATCTGTACCATTGGATTTGGGGAGGCTCAACTATAAATAGAGGCCTCTCCCTTCATTGTAAAACACTTGAGTTTGGAGCAATAATAATTCTTAAGAGCATTCACTCAAATTTCTCCCTCTCTTGCGTTCTTATTTTCTGTGGCTTGTTCTTATTTTGTTCTTTGTCCATCTTCTTTTCTTTTTAAGTTGCTTTCATTTGAGTTGGATTTTGGTGGAGGAATTTCGTTGGGTCTTTATATTGTGAGAGTTAGGCTGACTTAAGCATTTTTTTAACTTTTTTTTTATTTATCCATTTAATTTTTGAATCATTAATTATTCTTTTACTTTTATTCATTTATTTATCCATCAACTTTCTTATTTACATATTGTTCATTCATTTAACCATTCTTATCATTCTTTTATTTTCTTCCATTAATTATATACTTTATTTGTTTTTCATATTGCCCTTTTTTTATCAAAGTTTTTATGCATCGTTTTAATATTACGTCAATTTCCCCAATTTTAAAAAAGAAAACTTTTAAAAATAAGGCAATATTCGGTACTTTTGAGCTTTGAGAAAATTGTGCCCTAACTTACTGGGTTTCGATTTTTTTTCAAATAACCGAATATCCTTTTTAAACTTTAATGCATGACACAAGCTTAGTTTCGAGGGTTAAAATGTCGTATCCTAACTTACTGGATGTGACATCTTATTACTTCAAGACAAGGAGGTCTTAACATCAAATTCGATTTATTCAGGTTTTTAAAGTGGATCGTATTTTAAAATCTTTTTAAAATTTTGAGATTAGGATGTTAATTAATCAATTAGGTGCCAATTTTTTGGTTACGAGGGTGCTAATCCTTCCTCGTGCGTAACCGACTCTCGAGCCTATTTTCTCGAATTTTGTAGACCAAAATTATTATTTTAATAAATCAAAATGTTTTATTAAAATGATTAATCTCAAGGTGACCTGATCACACCTCGAAAAAAGATTGGTGGCGACTCCATTTTCATTTTAAAAGTCGACCCCGTTTTTTCAAAATAAAAAAAAGGTTTCGACAATATATATTTTGAATATTTTAAGATTCTGAATCCTTAATTATATATATATATATTATAATAATTTTATAATATTATAAATATATTATATCATAAATATTCTTTCAAATATTTTTTAATGTTTAATAATAAGTTAATTTATAAAATATTCTTTCAATAAATTAACGTGATGAGATCGTTAGGTGCTTGGATTTGGTGATGGGGGATGAAGAGAAAAGGGATGGAAGTGAAGACATATGTTGAGAAATGGAAAGGGTTAGCGAGGGAAGCCGCCATGAAAGGTGGCTCTATGGATATGAACCTTCAAGCTTTTGTGGATGATGTTACTCAAGGTTGTTGCAAGTAAATTTAAAAATGTATTGTTAAATTATTTTTTTGTTAAAAAATATTTTTTATTTTTTATGTGGCATGCCACATTATCATACTATCATGTGACAACTTCTGGTGATTTCTGTCCGTAACATTAGTCAAATCAACAGATAAATTCTTCAACTCACAATTTTTGTTAAATGAAGAGGTCAATTAATTTTTTTTGGAATCATTGAGAACTCAATTGGTGCAGTTTTTTCATAAAGGCTAAATTATTTTTTTAAATTTGTTATTGTTGAGGGCTATAGCAATAAAAATTTTTGAGGTAAAATGAAAAAATTGTTAAAACTAAACTTGTGATTATGCCTAAAATGTAAAACCAAAAATTTTGAAAATGAAAAAAAAAGAAAATCACAAATTCTGTCACTTATGTTTGCTTAAAATTATAGTTTTGGTCACCAATCTTTTGAAGTAAATATATGGTCACTAATATTATCCATTTGTTACTTTGTAATGACATTGGGATACAATAAAACTTGTATTTTTTATTCATCTAATGCTATTTCAACATTTTCATCTAAAAATTGACATATCATTTTGAATTTGATCTTTTCAAGATAAAATTATTGAAATAATATTAAATTATTAGAAAGAGATACGAGTTTCATGGTATCTCAAATTCATTTAATCTTTATCTCTCTAAGATAGCTGATGTGACACATTAATGACATCATTTCAAACAAAGTTTTAGGTCAAATTGTTCATCTAGTCCTTGTAATTGTTTTTAGGTGAATTTCATTATTATTCTTTTATTTTCTTTGGCTTAAATACACATTTACCCTAATTTTATCACATTCTCCTTCATTGGTATTTATGGTTTAGAAAATTTTACAAATATATTATTTTTAAGAAATTATAAGAAGATTACAAAATTCCAAAATATATAAAAAAAGCTAAGAAAAACCTAGAAATTAAAAAAAAATCATGTTTTTACAAATTGGGAAATACCTAAATTTGTTTTCACCAATTAAAAATTGAAAAATTGTTGGGAAATATCTTTTAGAAATATCATAATTGCATTTAAGACCTCATGATTATCTTTTATAATTTCAGGGTTATCAACTATTTTGAAAACAAAGAAATGCCTTACACCAAAAAAAAAAAAACACAAAAACTAAAACGTCAACATATCACTTTAGCATTGACTTGCGTTTCTACTGTTAGTCTTCTCCAACAAGTTAAATATTTCAATTTGTCTTTGGGGTAGGGTCGAGCAAAACTCAATAGAAACAGATGATATAGGTTGAGTTGGCTCGGTCAAGCCCATGTCCCTAGCTATACGCCCCTCGTAAAATCAATTTTAAAATTAATTATAATAGTTTAAGCGAATTGATTATTGAGTAATGAAATACTTAATTCAACCAATTGATGTAATCAAATTATAATAATTATATATTTACTTTTATGGTATCCTTCATCTCCTTTTTAGAGTTTGTGGCAATATTATTTTTAAGCTCCGAATTTATTTTTTATTTATGAGTACAATGTGTCTTACAATTACATCTGCAGTTTATTTTTTTATTTGAAAATAAATATTATAATATATGAAAACCATATATATATATAACCAAATTTTGTCACACCCATTTTATGTTAAAAATATTTTCTTTTAAATTGAGTATAGGTTGGGTGGTAAAGTACTTATATTTTAATACTAGTAAATACATGTTCAATCTTTAGATTTATAATTTATAATTCTTTTAACTAAAGATGATATACAAGTATGAAAAGACAAAAGTGACATAGTAATAATATTAATTATAAATTTTATAATTTCATAATTGAATTGATGATTGAATTGATGACGTAGTTGAAGGTGGCACTAACTCTAAAACACTTAAATATAGTAATAGCTTAAAAATGAGGGGCTTTTGGTAACCTGGTTGAGAGTAACACCAACTCAATAAAACTCTTACATATTGACTACAAATCCGATCACACACTTATGTGTATGAAAACCACAAATTTAGAATGGAAAGATGTGTTTAAAAATAACATACAATAAAGAATGAAATTTATGGTTTGAAACTAATTAATAATAACACATGAAATATGTACGATATCAAAATGAAAAAAAATAAAAGATTAAATTGTGCATAAAACAAAATTTTATCCTATTACATCAATAAAGTTATATTTATTACCCTCGCCAATTGTTTGTCATTAAGAACATTAAAGTATCCTTGAATGATATAACTTATTCTAAATAGAGTTGATTGGTTGGCTTGGATACCAACTCGATCGAGGGCTTAAAATTATTAAAATATTATTATTTTAAAGAGAAATTAATATTATTATAAGTGTATTTTCACCTTTTCATACTTTTATATAATCTTCAAGTAAAACGATTGAAAAATATTATTTGAGAATCAAACACAAGACTAAAAATTCATATAGAAAATGCTTACTACTCCACTAATAATCATTTGTCGATGTATTTTTGTAAAAGACCTCTCAATCCTCTTAATTTCACAATTGCACAAATTAGTCCCTCTCAAAAAAATTGGAGCAATTTAATCCCTATCAATTTTGAAAGTGAGTAACTAAGGACAATTAATTATGGTATTAAATTCTTCCATCAATCGTAGATAATTTTGATTGGTATAGTTATAAATTTAGCCTTCAATGTTTATATATTTTGTCATTTTTGCCTTAATTTTAAAAAAAATTCAAGAAATTCAATCTCAACATTTACATATTTACATAAACATTGCGGAAATTTTTGTTAAACTAAGACCAAATTGCAAAGTGTGCAAATTTTGAAGGCTAAATTTATTAATATACCAACAAAACCATGTACATTTTATGGAAAATTAACGTCTGATTAATTATTCTTAGTTGCTCACTTTCAAAATTAATAGGGACTAAATTGCTCTGAATTTTTTAGGGTGACCAATTTCCTCAATTTGGAAATTGAGAGAGACTATTGAGATCTTTTACATATTTTTTTATAAATATATTTTTAATATAAAATATATTTGTTCACCCACATCGTGTGTATGGTAAAATATTTTATTGTTGATTAAGTTGGTGTCAAAATTAACTCGACACCAACTCAAGATTAATAATAACAGTATGATAAATAATTTCTTTATTTAATATTCTTAATTTAACATATTGATGTAAATTTTAAGACATGCTTGTCTTGTAGAATTGAGATTATACTTATTGAGTATTGAGTCAGTTTTCCACAATTGTGGGTCTCTATTTGAGCAACACAATTTCAACATTTCTTCATCTCGCTTAATCCAAATGCATTTAGGATTTTTTTTTATATCATTGTTTCAAAAACGATAAAAAAAAACGTGGACATTGAATTTTCTGTTTCACATTCAATTTTTGGATAAGTAGAATTTTCTAACTTATTTTCCATCAACTTCACTTCAATTTTCAATCACAATCTATTGCATTCAAGAGCATCACATCTTTTTGGATGAAACAAACCTCTCAATTTTAAGATAAACGGAATCTATTGCATTCAGGAGCACCACATCTTTTTGGATGAAACAAAGCTCTCAATTTTAAGATAAACGGGTCTTTAGGGTTATTAATTGAGGGCATTTTCCACAATTGACATCATTATTTGCGGGTGATTCGGGGATAATAACATCAACATTTCTGTATCACATTTAATTCAATTCCACATTTAACTTTTAATTTTTAGAGAGATGATTGGGTTACAACAATGGTTTGAAGTGAAGATATTTCAAAAGAAGGCAAATATATCAATTTTTTAAGGGGTCTTTGGAGTTATATGTGACTTTAGCATTATTGACCGACTTTTTTATAGTTAATCTTTTATAATAAGGTAAATATATCAATTTTAATAACATTGACATGTTTTTTAGTAGGGTCGAGCAAAACCCAATTAAAACCTTTCATCACTGCAAAAATGAAAATAATAGAAATGAAAGACTAGCCATTGTATGAGATTTATAATTGTAACTGTCAACGAAATTGGGAGAAATTTTTAAATTTTATGAAATTTTAAAATTAAACTGTCAATAATAGAAAATTGCTTGAGTAACTTGGGATAAGAGGTTGAACATTTCTGGATCACATTACATTTAAGGTGGGTCTTTAAGGTTATACTTTAGTTATTGAGAACATTTTCCACAATTTGCCTTCTTTATTTGTGGGGTAAGTGGTTGAACACTTCTGGATCACATTGCATTTAGGACGGGTATCATTCATAAACTGACTTTACTATAATTAGTCCTTGCTTTACTTTAGGTGGATTCTTCCAACTAGTCCAAGAATTATTGTACAGTTACAATTAATCTTTTTAAATGAGACAAACATTTCAAATTTGTTGGTGTAAAAAATTAACTCAACACCAACTCAAGATTAATGATAATAATATGATAAATAATTTATTTGTTTAATATTCTTAATTTAACATATTGATGTAAATTTTAAGACGTGCATGTCTGGTAGAATTGTGATTATACTTTTTTGAGTATTGACTTAGTTTTCCACAATTGTGGGTCTATATTTGAGCAAAACAGTTTCAACATTTCTTCATCTCGCTTAATCCAAATGCATTTAGAATTTTCTTATTTCATTGTTTCAAAAACATTATAAAAAAAACGTGGACATTGAATTTGTTGTTTCACATTCAATTTTTGGATAAGTAGAATTTTCTAACTTATTTTCCATCAACTTCACTTCAATTTTCAATCACAATCAATTGCATTCAAGAGCACCACATCTTTTTGGATGAAACAAACCTCTCAATTTTAAGATAAACGGGTCTTTAAGGTTATTAATTGAGGACCTTTTCCACAATTGCCATCGTTAAGCATTTTTCAATCTTGTCAATTGTTACGATCTTTTTTAAGCATTTTTCATTAAAATAACGATTAATGGAAAAATAATATTCAAGTAAAAGGATTTCAACATATTGCTTTGAAAGGTTTTCTAAATAGTACAAGGACCTAAAAGAGAACCACTAGACAGAACTAACCAAATCTAAGAGTTGGAAATGTTTGGGAACGAATAGTTTAAATTGTGATTATTTCTTCGGGTTTCCTGTCAAAGGTACCAGCTGAGCAAGAAGGCAGGGTAATGCGTCAATGATACAACCCTGATGAACAATGAGCAATGTCAACCTAAGCATTAAAAGGGGATCATTATTAAAAAATAACATTTTGCATTCATGCAAATATCTTTCATATACATCTAGTTAAGAGCATTTGATTCATTCTGATCATAACATCCTAATCACTTGGCACAGATATAAGCCCATAAAATGGATTCTACAAGTCATGTTCCCTAAAGAACGGTGTAGCAGATCAGTGAAACCACAAATCTTATACCCCTAAAGTTGTAGTGGGACGGATTGAAGTTATCGTGGCAAATCTTATCTCCCTAAAGTTGCAGTGGAGTAGATTAAAGCCACAAATCTTATCTCCCTGAAGTTATAGTGGAGCAAATTGAATATAGCAAATCTTATCTCTCTAAAATTGCAGTAGAGAAGATTAAAGCTACAAACCTTATCTCCCTAAAGTTGCAGTGGAGCAGGTTAAAGATAACAAATCTTATTTCCCTTAAGTTGCAGTGGAGCAGATTAAAGCGACAAATCCTATACCTCTGAAGTTATAGTAGGTCAGATTAAATCAGGTTACAATTCTTATCTCCCTGAAGTTGCAGTGGACCAAATTGAAGATAACAAATCTTATCTCTCTGAAGTTGCAGTAGAGCAGATTAAAACCATAAATCTTATCTCCCTGAAGTTACAGAAGAGCAGATTAAAACCACAAATCTTATCTCCCCGAAATTGCAGTGGAGTAGATTGAAGTTACAAATCTCATCTCCCTGAAGTTGCAATGGAGTTGATTGAAGATACAAGTTTCATCGCCCTAAAGTTATAGTGGAGCAGATTAAAGCTACAAGTCTAATCTCCTCGAAGTTGCAGTGGAGTAGATTGAAGCAACAAATCTTATACCTTTGAAGTTGTAGTGGGTTAGAATGAAGCTACTTGAAAAGAGGAGCACCAAAGAGGTCGAGATTCTACAAGACCAGGAAAAATTAGCCCTTTTTAAAGTCTTTGATCCATTCCCGTTGCACGACAATGAGCAAAGAGAGGCACCTGTAACAGGCCAATTTAGCCCGAGCTTAAAAAAACCAAACCAAAAAATAATAATAATAATAGTCCAAAGTCCATCAGGCCCATTTTACAATTACAAAGCCCAAATTAAACAAAAAAAAACCCTAGTGGCCCAACAAGCCCAAAACCTAAACAATTTTCAGAAAAAAAAGAGGGAATAAAACCCTAGCCACCACTCCCCATTTCGCCACATCAACGCCGCACCCTAGTGCTTGCCACCACCAACTGCCCACCATCGCCACCGTCACTGCCTGTAAGGAAAAAAGGAAGAAAAGATAGAAACCAAACAAGAGCAGTTGAAATAGGAGAAAATAGATAAAAAAATATTTTGTGAATCGACTATAAAAGCCAAAGAAAAAAATGTATTTAGGGGATTTTTTTTTAAATGAGGAGAATCGAAAAAAATAAATCAAATACAAAAGGTGATTTCATTTTTTGTTTATTTATTTTCTGAAAGCAAAAAAATAAATAAAAACACACACATATATCTATATATAAAGAGGCAAACAGAAAAAAGAAAAAAAAATGAAGCTTTCTTTTTTACCTTTTTAGGCTCTTAGTCCTCAGATCTGGGCTTTGGAAGTCAAAAGGCCAAAAAAAGGCACTTTTTTCATTTTTCAACCATCATGGATAACGGAGCTATCACCAGCGACCAGCGGTCGATGCGGCGGAGCTCGGCAGCTCCCTTGGCAGGACATGGGGCTCCCTTAGAGAAAAAAAAAGAGAGAATGAAAACTTTTTCTTTTGAAAATAGTTAAAAGCGATTTTTTTTCTAATTTTTTACTTATATAAGCCCTCAAAACGGCATCATTTTGGGCTTATGCTTCAGATGCCAAAACGGCATCGCTTTGGACCCGAACCGATCTGACCCGACCCAACCCAACAAGGATCTGCGTGTTTTTTAAATGGGGGTATAATTGACACCCTAATTCTTCTGCTTTTTAGCCTTTTTTGAATTTAGTCCTAGGTTTTTTTCTATTTTTTTAGATTGCACCATTAATTTCAAATATTTTTCAATTTGGTCCTCTGACCGTTGACCCCTCGGGGAAGGACACGTGTCTAGGAGCTTTGGGATAATTTCCCATTTAGTCCCTATTTATTTTAGCACCTTTCATTTTGGTCCCTATTCTGTTTTTTATTTTTTTTACAATTTATGCCTTTAAATTTCATTTATATTTCGATCTAGCCCTTGTGTGTTTATTTTATTACAATTAGGCCCCTTTATTTTATTACGATTTACCCTTTTAATTTCATTTAAGTTATGATTAAGTCCTTTATTTATTTTAATTCTTTTATTTATTTATTTACTTATTTGCTTATTTATTATGCCTTCATTTTTTTATTTAAAATTGGTTTTTTATTTTCTTTTCATTGAGCATTATTTATTTGTTTTTATTATTTTATTATTTATGTATTACTTCTTTTTATATATATTTAAAATTAGATTGTTTATACTATTCTATTTGTGCAATTTTTTATTTATTATTTATTATTTCTCGTTATTTTATTATTTCTTATTATTTTGGATATCTTCATGTCATGTTTATATATCTTTTAATCATGCATATTCCATTTTTTATTTATCTTAAATTACATCATTTATTTATTATTACCATGATATGATTGTTAATATTAATATTAATATTAATATTATTATAATGATGATGATTATTATCATAATATTCCTTCATTTACTTATTATTTATCATTCTACGTATATAGTCATTTTAAATTATTTTGTTATCACTATACCATACATTAGGTTTAAACATTTATTCATTTGCATATCACGCCCGAGTAAATTAAATGCATATCACCTTAAATGTTACGTTAGTTTTTTTTGCTCGATGCATAAAAAATGAAATTTTTGAACCAAGGTAAATGTTCATTATTTTGGAATTTGAAAAGTCGTGCTCCTAACTTACGAGATATGACTTCTTTCTAAAACTGAGATAGTCGGATATCTACTTTAAAATAAAGAAAAATAATAAGATTTTAGCGTTTGTTATCATTTTCGAGGATTTAAGGTATTGTGTTCTAACTTACGGGACATAATTTCTTCTTCTTGATTAACTTGAAATAAGCCCCTTTTTGTGCAAATTAATTTAGTTAAGTAATGTCTTAATAAGGGATCATATTTTAAGTTCTCTTCAAATTTTTAATTTTCGACACTAAAGACATCAAGTAATCAATTAGGTACTAATTTTGGGCACAACGAGGGTGCTAATCCTTCCTCGTGCGTAACCAAATCCCGAACTCATTTTTTGGACTTTGTAGACCGAAGCACATTGTTTTTGTGAATCAAATATCTTATTAAAACGATCAAATTACGAGGCGACCCGATCACAACTCATGAAAGTGATTGGTGGCGACTTCCATTTTCATTTTAAAATAAAAAGTTGATTTCAAAAAAAAAAAGGTCACGACGCATACCATAAATTTATTTTTCAAAAAGAATTTTAAAATATCTTTATATATATATAAGTCCAAATTGTACTCGAGTAACCTACTGTATAAAAAATGTCTTAAAAAATATTATTTTTCAATTCCAAAAGAGTTATTCCATTTATAGAACCATAGAACTTTAAAATATAAGCTCTATTAAATAAAATTAATAATATTTTGAAACAATAAATGTTGACTTTATTTTAAATTGACATTATCTAATTCTTTTTAATATATATTGCTAAGCTTTACATTAATATACATGATTTATTTGTTTGTTGTTATTATTATTATGACTATTATTATTATTATTATTATTTCTATGATTATAATATTATACTTATCAGGCTCCAATCATTCGATAAGAAAAAATAAGTGTTGGGTGTAATGACAAAGCACGTTACACTCTTAAGGGGAGATCAGGGTTTGGACAAGGGAAGAATATGATTCGAATTTTGGAGACGACATTCTTGAAATGAGCAACCACGAATCCAGATTATGAACCATAAAACGAACATAAAAAGTACCAAAAAAACACGTTTATTATCAAAATAGTAATCCATCCCAAGGCATAAATTAACAAAATTCACCATCCAACCGTGTAGACTATTTTATATATATATATATATATATATATATATATACACTATATTTGTTCTTCCTGCAAATGTTTATTATATTTAAAAATTAGAATATATGGTTATTGAGCTTTAGTTGAATTAATATTGATATTATTTTCAGTGCAAAAGAACGTCAGTTCAATCATGTTTAAATGCGTTTTATCCTCCCATTTAGGAGTTGGAGAGGATTCTCAATAGTTAAATTATATCAGTTTTGTCTATTTCAAAATGATTTATAAATAATATAAGTAGAAAATTTAAAGAAAATACATATTCATATTCATCGGCTTTTTCATTATTTGAGTTTTTTCCCACAAGTAAACCGAAAAACTTAATTTTTATTCAAGTTGATCCGAATAACTTAATTAACTCAAATAACTCGAACTATTTAATTCAAAATTTAAATTTTTATCGAATTATTCAAATTGAATTGGATTTTGCTCACCCTAAAAATGCTAATTAAGCAAAGTATTGAGGGATTATTTTTGCTTCCATTGAGACGAACTTTATAGTTTTCAATAGCTAAAGTCTTTGGAAGTAAGGAACTGATGTAAACAATAATTATTGTTTATTTACCTTCTAAAAAATCTAGATGATGCATGTTTCGGAACATAGTTTTCATATCATTAATTAATTACTATCTAGTCAATAAATTTGTGTTTTATTTAGGATTAATGTGTTTTTCTAATGAGTGTTTTCAAAATAAAATTCTAACTAAACTATATTAAACATCAAGAGCTCCAACTTGTATAAAATCTAATCTATTAATGGATGTTTCAAACAATTTTAAAATATACATGTTGTGCATCTTCTTGACTCTGTCAAGTCTTTCCAATTTTTCTTTTCCAAGATGATATAATAATCAAAGTTGCAACATGTAAATTGTAGTTTTGTGTGGAAAAAATTTCCTAAAAAATAATTGCCATGGAAATTTCATGAGTTCTTCCCTCTTGTTTTATATTTCTTTTAACAATGCATTTGAAATTTTCACCCTATAATATGATTTAATTGTATATGTCAATTGTCAAGCTTTGAAAATTTTGCTACTTTTTACAATCACAACACACATGGATTGCCCTATAAATAGTAGCCTAAAATGGAGATTATGCTGCACTCATCCTATAAATTTTATCTAATATATATTGTCCAAAATGAAAGCAATATTTCTCATATTATGCATTCTCTTGGCTTCCATTCTTGCGTTTCCCACTTCCACAATGGCTCGAGAACTGGCTGAGAAGGGTAAGAACAATCATATTTTGTGACTAATACCCATATATTTCCTTTAATTTCTGGTTTATTTTATTGTTTGTTAATTCTGCAGAGGCAATCCCATCTCCAACTCAATGTGCGCTAGATCCTACTCGGAGCTGTACTCCGAAGACTCCTCCTAACTGCCCAATTTACAGTCGAAACTGCCATTAATATTATGTTCTGGAATATTATGTTTAATAAATTTGCCAACTTTTGTGTTTTATTGGCAAAGGAAATTAGAATCTAAAGTTTCATGCATGGTTTGTGTTTGATTGATGTGATTGTGATGTTATTTCTACTGCTTGAGATAACAAAATAATAAAGAAAAGATTGCATTTCTCATATTTTTTATATTTTCTCAATGCTCCATATGATAAATTTGGATGGATGGCATGATATAAATATAATGAAAATTTTCTTTTGAAATCTCTGAGATGTCTCTATTTAAATCATCAATATTTATAGTCTGACGTTTATTTTGTTATGTAAAGACAAGCCATTGTATGAAATTTATAATTGAACTGTCAACAAAATTGGGAGAAAATTTTAAATTGTATGAAATTTTAAAAATTAAACTGTCAGTAATAGGAAATTGCCCGAGTGACTTGGGATAAGTGGTTAACCATATCTGGATCACATTGCATTTAAGAGGGGTCTTTGGAGTTATATGATACTTTAACATAGACTTTTCTATAATTAGTCACTGCTCTACTTTGGGTGAATTCTTCCAACTAGCATGATAGTTGATGTTACTCTCCAAGAATAATTGTAGCGTCCTCTTCCAACTAGCGTAGAGTTATCTTTATTCCTACCCCACGCGGGCAACAAACCACTGATCAAATTATTTTGAAGATATCACTTTTTGAATCCATGAGTTTTGTTTTCCTTTTTGTAAAACAGATATCAAGAGATACCAAAAATTATTTTACTAAGAAATTTTAATTCACTCAAAAAGTAAGTGTTTTATTTTAAGGGATCACAATTAAACATTAAATTTTTCATTTTTAATTTTTTTATTTTTTTAACAACTACGTAATTAACGAGTACCAATTTTTGGTGTTGTAGGGCTGCTATAACTTTCCCTATATGTAATCGACTCTTGAACCCACTTTTTCCTCTACAATTCAATGCAAACCTTAAATTTATCTTTTCAAAAGAATTTTAAAATCTCTTTTGTACAGCCCAAATTTTCCCGGGCCTCCAAACCAAACAGTTAACCTAATTTTGAAGCCCAACTACAATACCCGGCCCAAGGCCCAAAATCTAAAACGGCCCATTGGGGCCCAAAAACTAAACAACATAGGGAACCCTAGGGTTCCCTGCCCTTGCCTCGCGCCGCTGCTACCCATGTGCGTCTTCAGCGCGCACCACGCCCGAGGTCTGCCACCGCCAGCTGCGCCTTGCATCAAAATGGAAGCTTTCCGTCTCCGTTGACTTCATCAGGTCCTGCAAACGAAACAAAAAGACGAAAATAAGGCAGAGACAGAACACAAGAAACAGTAACAGAAGTGAAATAGAACGGTATCATTATTTTCGGCTATAAAAAGCCGAATCAAACAAATGTAATCTGGGGGATTCGATTGAAAAAAAAACATTGCCGAATCAATAAAAAATCGAAAATCTTTGAAGAAATGTTCTGATTTCTTTTTTTCATTCGGTCTCCGAATTTATTTATTTCTTTTTGTGTTCTTTTTCTGTTCTTTTAAAGCATATATATGTATATAAGGTTATATATATATAATAAAAAAGGAAAGGACGAAGTTCTTACCTCGGTGCCGTCGAAGCTCTTCTTCATTCCGTCCAAATCGGAGCTGAAGAAGAGAGGCTTCTAGTTTTTGAAGCGGTAGAGACGAAAAGAGGGAGGCTAGGGTTTCATATTTTTGCTTTGTTTTCTTAAAGAACGGCAGATTAGAGTAATTTGGGAAGTTTTTTTTATTTTTTTATTTTTTTATTTTATTATTTTTTTATTTTTAAATACGAAACGACGCCGTTTAATGGCCTATGCTCGCTCTGTGACCCGACCCAGGGAAGGATCCGCGCGTTTTGTGTTATTGGGTAATTGGCGCGTAAGGTCCCTTTTCTTTCGCGCCGTCGTGCAATGGGGTCCTTTTTGTTTTTTTAAAATTCAGCCGCTTAATTTTCTGCGTTTTTCATTTTAGCCCGCGCCAAAACGCTGTGCATAATAATGGGAACATTTTCTCAATCAGCCCTCTGTTCTTTGGGGCGCATTGTAATTTGGTCCCTGGGGATCTTATTTTTGTTTATTTGCGTTTTGAACCCCGAACTTTGTTACAAGATTTGATTTAACCTGCTTGTTTTATTTATTTTAGTTATTTTGTAAGCAAATTAGATTATTATTATTATTATTATTATTAGTTGCTCATTTATACTTTTTTAATTTTAGATCTAATTATATATATGTACATATATATACATGTACGTGTACATATTTTTATAGCTTATCTATATATATGTATATATATATATATATATACATACATACTTATTTTATATTTTATAATTTATATACACATCTATATATCTATATACATATGTTATTTTCATAAATATATATGTATACCTATATATATTCTTTATATGTTTAAAATGCATCCCTTTTTACATATATAGTTTGTATATTTTATAGCGCATATACATACATATTTTTCATATTTTAAAACATATATAGGCATTTTTAATACATTTGCGTACATAAATTTTTATTATTATATATATATATACACATACTTGTATATTATTTATATTTTATACTTTATACTTTACATATATATATATATATATTCCTATAACTTTTTATATTTATATGCATATATACATACTTATGTTTTTCTTATATTTTTAACTTACATACATACCTGTCTATATCTATATACTTATTTTTATAAACACATACATATTTATCCTTTTACATTCTCTTTATTTATTTATTTACGTTTTCATTGGCATTTTAAAGGAATGCTTTAACTTTACTTGCTTATATACTTGTTATTTTGCATGTTATTAATTTGTCTCTTTTATTCATTCATTTTATTATTGTTGCTCGTATTATTTTTATACTATCACATTCAATATTGCTTTGTACGCATATTAACCTTATATTTCATTTTAACTATTTCGAGTTAGATTAATTTATCTCGATGCATAAGTTTCGATTTTCAAATAAGCAAAATCTCGTGTTTAGATTCAAGAAGGTCGTACCCTAACTTACTGGGTTTCGATTTTCACAATAAATCTAAATACATGAATCTTTTCAAACTCAAGTTTTAAATGATCTCGGGAATTAAGAAAAGATCGTGTCCTAACTTACTAGGCACGACCCCTTTTTTAATCCGAGATAGCTGAATATCTTTTAAATAAGTGAATTTTCAGTATTCATTCGCGCATCGGGAATTCAAGACATTGTGTCCTAACTTACTGGATATAATTCTCTTTCTCGATTAACGTGAAATATGTCCTTTTCCCATAAATTTTCAACATATCAATAAAGGATCGTATTCTAAATTTCTTTAAAGATTTTAATCTTCGACACTAAGACATTAATTAATCAACTAGGTACCAATTTTGGGCGTTATGAGGGTGCTAATCCTTCCTCGTACGTAACCGACTCCCGAACCCGTTTTCTGAATTTCGTGGATCAAACTTGTTGTTTTAATAAAATTAAATTGTTAATTAAAAACAACCACTTTTCGAGGTGATCCGATCACACCTCATCAAAAAGGATCGGTGGCGACTCCAGTTTTCGTTTTCATTTTTCAAAACCTAAGTCGACCCCGTTTTCATCAAAAAATGGTGTCAACAGCTTGGCGACTCCACTGGGGACTAGATCCAAAAATAAGAGAGTCAAGCCACGAGTTGATTATTTCTTGTCTTTTTGTCGAAAATTGATAATTTGGATTAAATTTACGATCCTTTCATTGTATTTCATTTTTATAGTTTGTCATTTCGCTATATTTGCTTTATTTGTTCAACTCTCTCGACATAGTTTTGCATATTGCATTGCATGACCGTGGGTCACACCCTTTTAAGTGGGAGTGAGAAACTACGCCTTCGTGAGGTTTTCACCTCTGCACGGGATAGTGAATCGCTTTCGGGATACATCCGTACCTATGTCTTCATGAGATTTTCATCTCCGCATGGCCATAGGGAAATGTATTCCCCTGAACTGAACTTGGTCCATATGAGCCTATAATGGGTGAGGATCGAGGAATCTGCTGGTTCAGGTACCCTTTTTTTAGAACTGAATCGCATATAGAAGCCTTTAGAAACCCATCCTAGGTAGAGCCACTCCAAACCCCTAGTGGTCACCCGATTAGGTACTTTTGTTTTCCTTGTTTGCTTCTGTTTTTTACTAACCCATCTTGTTTTGTCTTGATTATGATTGCATTCATTTGCATCTTAGGAAAGAGATATTGATTCAAATCCAATTACTAAATTAGAAAGCTTGTCATGGAATTCGGATTCCTTGATAAAGGGGAAAACAATACGGTTGCTTGAATAT